>NC_090442.1:409844335-410211205 GCF_031143425.1 Pleurodeles waltl
GAAACTGCAACCACAGAGGAGGCGAATAGCTGCGCTCCTCGATCACACCATCCCAGACACCATTGCATCGCACCCTTTCTCAAGTGCTCCGCTTCCTGAACTTGTTAATTTACATACTATACACAGGAATCCAGATGGCCCCCTAACCGAAGCAAATGCACCCTGGGCATGACAGGCAGCAGGAATAAGAGAGCAAGCCGTTGAGAATTCTTAAGACAGCCTAGTTCAACCATTATGATGAAAGACAAAGGTGCAACGAGGGACCTTGGACCGATCATGGCAGGCAGTGCATCACCAGACACCAGTTTTTTACAGACATTTACCGCCAGGCTTTTCAAGAAATAAAAGAAGAAATCTAGGCACTGAAGTCTGATCTGAACTCCTGAGTGATTTCCAAGAGGTGCGGAGAAACATGACTGGTCTCGGGTACACAATCTCAGGGTTGGAAACTAGATTCCATGAGAAATTACAGCATCGTATGCAGACTCTGGAGGAGCAACACATCCTCCTCCAACAAAAATGTGAAAATATTGAGAACAGGTCACACAGAAACAACATTCGTATCAGAGGAATCCTATCACAGATCTCACAGACCAATCTCCTGACCTATGTGCAAAAGTACTTCGATACTATCAGGGAATCCCTAAGAGGCTCATAAATTAGACTGGATCATACACACACACGGTGTACCAACAACAAACACCTCAGGGGCCTAAACCCCTACAGAACTATTCCCTAGCAGTTATACACTAAGAGAAATACGAATACATAGGTTTTAAATTGCCTATTGGACTGATTTTAAGATCTAATGACGCCCATTCCTATACAAGCCAAAGAACACATCTTCAATAGACATACATCATGAGCAAACCTAACACACTTACAGTACTTACATATAATCTACGGCCACTAAATAACCTCACTAAATGCCTGAATGTATATGGGAAATTGGAAAACTCAGAAGCAGATGTATGCTTGTTTCAAACTTTGCATTTATTGACAAAAAGACCAACACAGATTACCCACTTGGTACTTACCAATACAATTTTGCGCAAATGCTTGTACCAGAACGGCTGGCATCGCCATATTGATCAAAGATTAATTCAAATTCACTGACCTGAAGGTGAAAGCGAATAAACAGGGCATATGACTGACCACGATGGGGAAGTGAGCACACTCAGATTACCCTAGCCTCTGTCTGCGCCCCAAATGTAGCTCAGAAAAGGTTTATTACACTGCGGTGCAAGTAATAGTACACCTTTCAGGGCCTCCTATTATCCTTGCAGTGATTAAACTGATGATGCACCCCACGTTGGATAAGTCACATCAACGATCTTGAGATACATCCACTCTTGCAGCTACCACCAAGGCTCTACTTAATGACCTGGGCATTATTGATTTGTGGTGCTATAAACATCCGCTAGTGGTTAACTATTTGCACTTCTTTGCTGCACACCAAATCTATGCAAGAGTCAACTGTATTTTGGTAGGCCGGAGCCTGATTTCAAATGTCCAAGAAGTGGAACAGTTTCTGCAGACTGAATTAGACCATGGCCCGGTACAGCTTGAGATACAATGGGTTAATCTAGACAACAGGCGAGTAGCTAAGCATGCCCTGAAGAAGCTGTAGTCACAGGTCAGCAAGATTTTTCCAGGAGGCTACCCAATTGTGACATATGAGAGGGGCCACACTAGTGCGACTACAAGAGGAACCGAAACAGTCAACCCCCATCTAAGAAGTTGGGCAGAAAATTAGCGACAATACATGGACAAGTATGGGCACTCAAATATGAGAACACAAATCATATATTTGGTAGGGTTGGAGCCTGCTTTAATGAGAGTGGAGATAGAGCTGGTGCCCTCCTAACAAGCTGAAAGCTGCAAGGACATGGGGTGATGTCATAAATTAAAGGTCCTTCAGAAACGATCCAATTTCTGAAGAGGGGAAACTATGTGCCTTTTTCATTTACAATGAAAGATATACAATGCGACCCCTCCAAAGCCACAGGCTTATTTACGCTCCGTAACCCTTCCTACTGTTACAGACATTGAGGTCAGATCTTTGTATGGACCCTTCTCTGTATCTGATATATTGAAGATGATTTAACACCTAAAGCTGAGGAAATTGAGAGATGCATGATCTTTTTATCTTTCAAGATTCAACACTGTAACATTTTTTATGTTAAGACGCTCCGTTTCAGTTGTGTTGGCAAGACCTCCTCACAAATTCAGTGTGCCTTTGATCAAAGTGAATGAGTGGATATACATTTGATTAAAAATGCACAATTTTTTAGCACATGGCCACAATTGTATTACTTATGTTCCTTTGTCATAGGTATTAGAGCCTCGTTTTAATGTTGAAACACTGGCTCAGTTGCTAAACATCCCACCCAACAAAACCCTGCTTAGACGTCATTTGGCAACGCATTTCAACCTGTTGATTGGTCAAGAAGCGCAACAACAGAAGCAAGAAGCTTTGGAGTCACCTGACTATGTTCTGCTGACGGCCACTGCTAAAGTGAAGGTAAGAGGAGGCCTGCTTTATGTTAAATATTTTGTCAGTCATTACATTTTAACTCGCAGACTATAGCCATACACCCCTTTGTTGTACACCATTTTGTTCAGCCTGTTGAATTCATGGTATTAGAACTAAGCGTGATGCTTTTGTTAAGCAACGGCTCTGCTCTAAAAGAAAGTTTCTTGTAAAGAGGCAATAGCCAAGGGCTACATTATTAAACAGGTTATTTTTCCAGAAAGAAACCGGTTGACTTTGGAAAGATAACACACCAGCTTTTACAAAGGTAGAGCTTACTCATCTCTCTATCAAATAGTAAAATCTATCCCAGATTTCAGAATGTATTACAAATATTGAAGTAATAGACACAGAAATGATTTACTTGAATTTGTTCCAGTCATAGTTATTGTGAATATTCTACAAATCTGGCTTAAATTAATTATCAACTGAAACTGGAAATTCATTATTTAAAGTGGTGCTTAAGCATAAGCTTGTTTGTATAATATTCCATAGTATTATTAAACTGTGTATTGGTCCTAACATTCAAATGCAGTAGATAACCTTATAATGATAGAGTATCTCGGTTGTTGCACATAATGCTGCTGTTGACTGCATTCTGAATGTTTCTCCGTGTTCTGTTTGTGTTTGAGTGCTTGTAAACATATTTGCCCCCTTATACCAATATCAGATATAATGTCTGTATCACTTTCTCCCAGCCAAAGAAGCCAGTATTTGGAAGTTTTGGAAGTTTGAGAAAAAAGAAGCAGGAAGATGGAGAAGAGTATGTATGTCCGATGGAACTGGGGCACTTGTCCGGAATAAATTCTGGAAAGGGGTATAAGCCTGGAGTGGATTTGAGGCTATATAATGATGAGGATTTGGACCGGCTAGAACAGGTGAGCATTTGTAACTTTCTCTTGGCTGAATAAATCCTGTGATAAGATAGTCCTATAGCTGATTGTACAGCGTATATCCAGAGATGTCTGAACAGGTTTTTTTTTAATTTTTTTTTTTAATATGTTTATTGAGAAGTACATGTCAATATACAGACTGTGTTAAATAGAGAAATAATACATCAAATTATGGCCATATATGAAAAATATTATGAAATATTAACTTCTCAGATTTCTAAACACAAAAAACAAAAAAACATTATACATATATCAGTAAATGCAATAATGCAATATGCAACTGTGCATTAACTCTTAGAAGTAGACCTATAACAGAAAATCTGGAAAGAAAGAATTATGCAATATGTATTAAACCATATATTATAGGTTGTTAGAAGACAGTGGAGATAGTAATATCATGCAAATCCACATATATAACATTTCAAATGGAGATATTCCTGCCAATTCAACAGTGTTGAATTGGTGAACAGTAAGTCCTACTTAAAATAACAGTGTTAATGGGCGAGATGTCAATTGTCTTAATAACAGCATGACTCAAAACAATAATAAAAAAGTCTTAATAAAGATAGGAGACAAAGAATGAGAAAACGTTTACGATTGAATATTAATAGAAAATGTATTAGCTAGAAAGGGTTTCCAAATTTGGATGAAAATCACAACATTATCTTGCAATCTGTAAATCAGCTTTTCATATGATGCCATGTTATACATTTCAATAAGCCATTCATCATGTGTAGGACGTTGTGGTGTTCTCCAATGTCGTAATATAAAAAATGTTGCTACAGTGAGTGCAATAGCAATCAATCGTCTTGTATGGTTTGTTAGATTTGGGAGATCAGTAACATCATGTAATATAACACATTTTTCTGTTAAAGGAATGGGCACATGTATAGCTCTGTGTATAGAGGAAGTTATAGAAGACCAGTATTCCGTCAAAACTGGACATTGAAATAAAATGTGTAGGATATCACAGCCCTCATGAGGACACCTCCAACAGGTGGAATGGTGTAGTAAACCTGCTGCCTTGAGTTTTTGTGGTGACCAGTACCAATTATGAAGAATTTTGAAAAGAGTAAATTTCATTCTTGCCTCTCTGATTCCTTTATCCATGTTCATAACAACATCCGTCCAGTCCTCATTGGAATACGCTACATTAAGTAATCCTTGCCATTTGACGTGGAGTTGTGCTAGTAATGGTGATGAATGTAGTTTATGTACAATGAGATTATAAAATCCAGAGACCGCTCCTTTCAATTTCCCCCAAGTTTTTAAGTATTGTACGACTGGGGAATCCTCAGGTATCCACGGAAATGGTCCTAGTCTACTAAGTAGAGCTTGTTTCAATTGTAAGTATTTCCCCTTTTGAGAGCTAGGGAGCTGAAATTCTATCTGAAGCATCGTAAAGGTTTTAAGCTGGCCTACTAAAGTGAATAAATGATCCAGCATTAGAATACCTGCTCTCTCCAATGTATCCCAGGAAATTGTCTGTTTCCCTATTCTAATATCAGCGTTATGCCATATGGGAGCCTTATTATGTAGCCTTGGATTACTCTTAAGGAGTTTGTGGGAGTGTATCCAAATCTTAAGCATAGACTGAATAATAGGGTTAGAACTTTGTAAAGCAGGTGATTTATGAGTATAAAACATTTGCAAACCTGAAGATACCTGTAAAGATTGCTTTTCAATGAGAACCCATAGTGGGGGGTCATCCTGTATTGGCCAAAGATAAACCAATTGAGATAAATGGAGGGCTGTATAGTAATGTTCAATGCATGGTAAACTAAGGCCACCAGATCGCCTGTGAGCAATCAGTTTGGAGATTTTGAGTCTAGGTCTCAGAGATCCCCAAATAAAGGTTTTAATACCTTTGTCAATGTCTTGCAGTATTGATATTTTAACTGTCAAAGGTAACTTACCTAAAACATATGTGAAACGAGGCACTATAATCATTTTCACTGCCTGGACTCTACCCCAAAAGGACAGGTTAAGATGGGACCATTTTTCATATTCTGACTTCGTTTTAGCAATGAGTGGATCTAAGTTATCTTGAATCATACGTTCTAAACCAGTGTTGATATAAATACCTAGATACTTCAGGCGATCTGCTTTCCATTGAAAATTGTAGCCTAAGATAGCTGCTTTTGTTGTGCCCCGGGACAATGGGAGAGCTTCACTCTTATTCCAATTGACTTTGTATCCAGAAATGTTTGAGAAGTGAGAAATAGTAGACATGAGTGCCGAGAGTGAAGTAGGTAGATCTGTAAGTGTGAGTAATATGTCATCCGCGTATAGAAGTAGTTTTGAGATGCCTGCTGGTGTAGGAATGCCTGCTATTTGTGAACACTGTCTTATTGCTGCAGCCAGTGGTTCAAGTGCAAGAAGAAATAAGAGGGGCGATAAAGGGCAACCCTGGCGGGTACCTCTTTGCACTAAAAAGGTTTTTGAAAGGAAACCCCCACAATTCACTTGTGCAGTTGGTGTCTTGTATAACCATTTAACCTTAGAGATAAAATCATCACCTAATCCCAACCTATGCAATGTACGGAACATATAGCTCCATTCAATGCGGTCAAAGGCCGTCTCTGCATCTAAGGATAATGCTACTCTGTCTTCTCCAGCATCCTTGGAAAACCAAAGTATGTGAGCCAAAGTGCGGAGATGGCTACGAGAGTTTCTGCCTGGCATGAATCCAACTTGAGAATTATGTATGAGTTTAGAGATAACTTGTTTGAGTCTTTTGGCAAGAATGGTGGCTAATAGCTTTGAATCTGTATTCAGAAGAGATATCGGACGATAGTTACTGCAGTATAATGGATCTTTCTCAGGTTTGGGAAGGACAGTTATGATAGCTTTATTTGAGAGTGAGGAGAGACTACCAGTTTCCTCTGCTTCTTTATAAACCTCATAAAGGACATCTATTGCTTCTGGTTTTACCCAACGGTAAAATTCCCCAGGAAAACCATCTTCTCCCGGTGCTTTATTGTATGGGAGACTGGAGATTGCTTGCGCAATTTCATCCTTTGTTATTTCGCCAGTCAGTATGAGCCGGTCCTGTTCATTGAGACAGGGGAGTGTTATTTTATCAAAGAATTCCTGTTCTTTGAGGAGGTCATCATCAAGTTCTGAACTATATAACTTGGTATAATAATCTGCAAACGTATTAGCTATTGCTTGAGTCTCAGTTATTAGTTTACCCTCAGGGTTATATATAGCTGGAATAGCTGTCATAGCTTCTCGCTGTTTTAATCGTGCCGCTAGTAAACGGCCTGGTTTTTCTCCTTGTTCATAATTGCGAGCCTTAAGTTTATATAGCATATATTCTGCTTCGGAAGTATATAGTGTATTAAGTTCCATCTTAGCTTTTTCCAATCTGCATCTGGAAGCTTCAGTTGGATTACTAAAATGAGTATGTGTCAGTGTTTTGATATCATTTTCCAAAATGGCCTGTTGTTCTATTCTGTGTTTATTTGTTATGGCAGAATCCCTCATAATTTGTCCCCTAATAGTGGCTTTTGCGGCTGCCCATAAGATTTGTGGAGAAGAAACTGATCCTTTGTTATCTTTCATATAAGTAGTCAAATGTGATTGTAATTGTGACTTTTCTGCCGGTAGTTTGTAGCGCGATATGTTTAATCGCCATGGTTTCCTACAAGGGCTTTTCAGACCCCAATCAAGCTGGAGACTGATAGGAGCGTGATCTGACAGTACAATTTCTAAAATATCACAATCTAGTACTTGTGGTGTAATAGAATGTGAAATAAGGAAGTAATCTATTCTAGAATGGGAATCATGTACTGTCGAGTGATATGTAAACCCCTTATCTGATGGATGTAGTAAACGCCAGATATCGATCAAACCATGATCTTCTCTGATGTCTCCGAGTATGGCTCTATCTCTACCATGAGTTGTGTCCAGGGGACCTGTTCTGTCTAAGATAACATCTGGCGCAAGATTCCAATCGCCTCCCAAAACTATTCTGGAAATTCCCATTTCTGTTAGAATTCTATTTAGATGAAGGCAAAAGGGGGCTTTAGTCCCAACAGGGGCATAAATGGAACCCACTCCTAATATATTGTTACCAACTTTAAGCTTCGCTAAAACAAATCTACCATCCTCATCTGACCATGACTGAAGTATTTGGCATTGCAGTGTTTTCTGTATTAGAATGGCTACACCACTTTTTCTAGTAGTAGTGTGGGATGTAGCATCTCCTGATATGTGAGAAGGGGATTTGCAGCTGTAAAGAATCTGGCCTACCCAATCTCGTTTTAATTTTTCTGATTCTATATCTGATAGATGAGTCTCCTGGATGAGAGCAATGTCAGTATGTTTGGAGGCTAAATAGGAAAGCATTTTCTTCCTTTTAATGTAATTAGTAAAGCCATTGACATTGAGAGAGACAATTTGCATAGGACTTGTCATGATAATGACTAAAAATGTTAGAGTATATTTGTACTGTGTTAAACAGTCAAAATGCTAAAAAAGGGAAAAGGAAGTAGATAAATTATATGGGAATGTGATAATGAGAACTTACTGGAGGGAAACAAAAAAAATAAAAAATAAAAATAAAAAAATAACTATCTGGAGTATAGTAAACCTGAAACCAATATGTGGAACTATAATCATAAAATATTGTTAACACTAAACTCTAAATGGTGTAAGTACACCGTTCTAAATGCTAGAATGTAAAAGAACACTGCAGATCAAATAATATGTATCTTTCGTCGGTGGGTCTAAGCCTCAATTCGAAACCTAGACTCTGGAGGGGAGGAAAGGAAAACCACTCATGGTAAATAAATTATAAGAAAAACCACTCCATGGAGTTATAAAATCTATCCAAGAGAAAATCTGCAAATACAAACACAGTACGAAATATACATGGTTATTGAACAGCAATATATGAGGATAGGAAATAAATCATATCCATCAGAATTAATAACTGTAGTAAAACACTAATAACATTATATTAATACATAGCATGTATAAATATACTCATCTAGCTGGATGAAGTGATAGTGGAAGGTTGAGCATCAGTTACTTTATTAAAAGACGTGGGTGACTTTAGAGGTGATCTCGATTTGTCTTTGGGATGTTCCTGTGTGAGTGACTTTACACAGTGGACTGCTTTATCTCTGTCAAACTGTTTCTTAAAGACATGTAATCTACCGGTGCAATGGCTTTGTGGATCTTTCTGTAATTGAAGCGGACTATTCATAGATGTTTTGACCAGTGGCATTGAGTCCATATGTTGGTCATCCAAACTGTCCAGGAAGCGTACCAGATCCTCAGGCTCTGTGTAATACCTTGAGTTCCCATCCATTGTGATCCACATTGTGGCAGGTTCTAAAAGACCATATTTGATATCCCATTTGCGAAGTCTTGGCCTAAGTTGCAGGAACGCTTTTCGTTTGGCATTGGTTTCAGTGGAGAAGTCTGCAGCAATAAATACTTTATGGCCTTCCAAGTCATACGGACCATGTTTACGAGCAGCTGTTAATATTTGGCGGACCTGTTCATGACGTAAGAGGCATGCTATAATCGATCTAGGTCTAGATTCAAGAGTTGAAGTTGAAGTTCTTCATCGAATTGACTTTTTAGCTCTCTGTAACTCAAGGGGATGCTCAAAAGATATGTTCAGTAGCCGCGGTATTAACGTTACTAGCAAGTTCTTCACATCATTATTGGCTTCCATTTTTTCTGGAATTCCATAAAAACGAATGTTATTTCTTCGGATTCTGTCTTCCAAATCTATAACTTTTTGTTTTAGGTGCCAGATATCCGGACCCCAATACTCTGCATTATCTAATTTCTCTTCCAAAAAAGTGTTTCTTTGATCTAAAATTTCCACTTTGGTATGAAAAGAGTTTAGATCCATCCGTATTGTCTTCATTTCTGTTGCGAGATCTGAAATTTTTACATCCATAGATCCCAATCTTTGTCCCACGGCAGAGATCTCTTTTAAAATAAGGTCCATAGAAGCAATGTCTTGTGGGACAGTAGTAGACGTGCCTGGAGGTACAGTGTTCCCTACTATTTGTGTAAACAAAGGCTTTCTATTAGATTTTCCACTGGCCATACTGTTATATTTTAATGTTAGAGAAGACAATAAATAAGTACAGCTTAGTAATCAAATATGATATCTAATTGACTCACAAAGTAGGTAGATATTAACACTGTAAATGGTGACAGACATCTGGGATTTTAAAATTATGGCTATATGTTTTCAAGCAGGTGTCGCTGAGAAACAGTGCATCAGAAATGTTGTGAAGTTTTCGCCTGCCTACCCAAATTCACTTTACCCCCTCTGCTGATAGGAATTCTGGCGTTTATGTAATTTCGTAGTAGAGCCTGAATTGTCAAATTTAGAAAAATATCTCAGAAGTGAACGTTTATATGCTTCTCATACAGCTGCCTTTCGACATCCAAGGAAAGGAATTTCACATATCTCTTCAGAAACTGTCTGTGTTTCCTGATAGAATGAGTAATTTTCACAAACTCTCTCAGCTGTAGGAATGGTGTACAACACTCACTTGCCAAACTGTATTTACGCCACACACCTGTAGACAAGAAATTCCTGCGCTTACATAATCACGTAATGGATCCTGAACAGTTAAGAGAAATACCTCAGAGTTGAGAGTTGTCAGAGGCTTCTCTTAAAGCAGCATTTTCACTTACCTCACCAGCAGCTGGCTGTGTTTCCTGACAGAATTAGTTTTTGCCACAGACTTCTATCATTTAAAAAAAAAAATGACTGAATGCTTTCAGACAGGTGTCCCTGAGAATCAGTGCATCAGAAATAGTTCACATGTTTTGCCTGCCTGTCCAAAATCGCTTTACACCCTCTGCTGATTGGAATTCCAGCATTTACTTAATTGTGTAGCAGACTCTAAACTGTCAAATGAAGAGAAATACCTCAGAAGTGAAAGTCCATATGTTTCCCCTACAGCAGCCTTTCAACTTTTAAGAAAGGGAATTCCACTTACTTGTTAAGAAACTGGCTGTATTTCCTGACAGAATGAGTAACTTTCACAGACTCTCTCAGCTGCAGAAATGGTGTACAACACTCGCTTTCCGAACTGCATTTGCTCCACACACTCATCTGACAAGAAAATCCTGTGCTCACACATTCAGGTAATGGAGTCTGAACAGTTAAGCAAAGAGAAAATACCTCAGAGTTGAGAGTTGTCAGAGGCTTCCCTGTGCTGTGTGGAGAGTTCAACCAAAGGTCAACAGTAATTTAATTCCCCTGGTGCAGCCTCCCAGTTTAAACATGAAGAAAGCCCCTTATCTCTTCAGCAGCTTACTCTGTGTCCTGACAGAAAGTGTTGTTCTTTGCCCAGCTGAGGGGCCGTGTTCAGGTGATTTGTAGCCAGGCTTCAATTAAGAACTCTGTTTTAACTGGCATTTCTTACTTTGAAAATAACTTCAGAGTTATGTCGCTATTATCACATGTATATTTCCTTTCATTGGACTCCAAGGCGGCTTTTTGACAGCTGTTTGGGAAATCCCTCTCCCCTGGAGCCTTGGAGCTCTACATTGAGGTGGCCATTTCAGACGGCAGCCAGACTCCGCCCCCCCTGAACGGGTATTTAAACTAAAGAAGAAAAAAACATTGAAAACGAAACCGTGCCATGTGTAGATTGATCTGTTCATCGAATCATGCTATCAGAAGAGCAAATTTTCTTATACCCGTTTCGAAATAATGTATTTTAAAACTTTGACAATGTACAGGTACTTGATCTGATTAATTTATGTAACAGGCAACACCCTTGGCACTAGTTCTGACGTGAACACTACTGTCCTATCCCAGTGTGTGTATAAAATTGTCTCTGCTGAAGCTGAATCTTGAGGCCTCTTAAATCATGGTAAATATTGTTGATACAATCCTTCTAGAGGCGAAGTTTTGTGTTTGGTTCTTGTTTCATGTTCATTTTGTGTCCTCCCCCACATCCCCTTCCACTAATTCACTCATTAATTCCCATCGGATTTGACCCTCCACCACTTACTCTCCCTGACTGCCTCCGCTCCCTGCTTCTAGCCTTCCCTGTGTCCTCGCACACACCTCCTTAGGTCTCTATCCCTAGTGCCTGTTTCCTGCGAAGTTTCCACGCTTCCCCCTCATCTCCCACTTTCCCTCCCCTATGCTTTCTCCTCTCCCTACCTTTTTGCCTGTCCCTCTCCTCTCCCGACCCTTTCTTTCTTTCTCCGTACTTCTTTGGCCCTATCTCACCCTGTATCTCGCCCACCTCCACATATCTTCCTCCCACTCCTAGCTCCCTCTTTCTTTCTTATATTCTCCTTCACAATCATTTGCCCTCACTCTTATATCCGTGCACTCCCTCCAGCTCACTTTCACTTCACCCCCCACCTTCACTCACTTCATTCCGACCTCCCCCGTCCCCACTCTTTCCCAGCTCTTACTATATAGTGGTAACTAGTTTATTCTCGTCGATTGACTCTCGCCTCTATTATTTTATCCACTGACATTATGTTTGACTTAAATCTTTCTGCTTTGTGTCGGACCATTTCATTATTGCGGTTCCTTGTAAAGCGATGTCATACTGCTGTTTCTCTGGTACCATAAATGTTTGTGGGAAAAGGTGATATTTTCTGAAATCTTTTTGGGGCTACTGCCTGCATTTTCCATAAGAGGTAAAGACATGGAATTGTTTAAAGATACTTTGGAGAAGCTGTGCTGCAGATAGTGTCTTTCACTAAAAGAGGGACATGTCCCCGTTTAAAAGAAGCAGTGTTGCAGACAGTAAAGGTGTTCCATTAGCAGAATGGTGTACCCAGTGCTTGAAATTGAAAAATAGAAGTTTCTGAGAAGTGCTGGTACTCTTCCTCTCAAAATAAAAAAGTGCCGGTACTCAGTACTGGACCGTACCGGCCCATTTAAAGCACTGGGTGTACCGCCTGAAGAAGCACAGGCTGGGAAGGTGAAACCGGCCCCTGATGGGAGCACCGCAAGCGCGCCCCGAGGGCCGCTAGACTCACTGGGATGGTGGCCAAAATGCCAGTGAAATGCACGCACTGCATTGACGGGTGTGATTGAAGCGTCCTATTGTAGACGAGGGGCGTTGCAGTGAAGCGTCCTATTGTAGACGAGGGGCGTGGCAGTGACGCGGCCAAAAGGAGGAAGCTGCAACAGGCTCAGTGATCGTCGGCTGCGAAATTATTTTGGTTTATGGAAGTGCTGCACTTGCTAATCATTCGATGTTCAAAGTAATTGCATACTTGTGGTACATATTAATGATCGATGTTTTTAGATCATTCTGACGCGGCAGGGTTTTAAATTCTTTGTGCTCGTTTCTTATGCAGAATAAAGCTGGTATTTGTGCCATTTGTAGACGTTGGTGATAGCTGTAAAATTAGTTCTGCCTCATCTGCGAAAACGTGGAAAGAAATTTGGAAACGTTTGAAAATTTAAAATACAAGTATTATACCAGTTCCTGAAATGTAACCAACATTGTGATCTTTCAGGGACTTTTCTCCCACTCGCCAATGATCGCCTTATGTACTCCCTTCTAAATGATATATACTTTCGCAACAGTGTAAGAGAAGAAAGAGGTTTTTAATTCTAAATCTGTTTTGTGGGTATTTTGTACCTTTACTACAAAAGGTGATACAGAGCAGTGTGGAAAATTTCGAATTGTACTTTTTATTTTATTTTATTTTTTTATTTTATTTTTTGCAATCTAGGGTGAGCACACAAGATGTCAAACTAGTGAACATTGTAGGTAGGCGCATCCCACAGTAGCTCTCTTTTGCAATTAAAACTTTCATACACATTTATTATATATCAACACAGACTTGCATATTAAATGCTACATTACACAGTATTCGATGTCAAACCCCTCCCATCACCTCTGTTTTTGTTCGGTTTGGTGTTTGTCATCATCCCCAGGCAGCCCAGAGACCAAGGTCCTTGAGAGACACTTGCTATTTGTGCTGTGTGGCTGCATCAGTGTGTAGTGCATCCTCCTCCACTTTTATGCACACCTCACAGCCTTTGGCGCTGTGGTCTCTGGGCAGTTAGGATTTTCACACTATGGCTTTCTTTTTGTGCAGACCTATGGTGACAGAACTTAATGAGGGTGTTTTCCATTCCCATCCTCATTCTTTTGTCACCTAAAGCCCTACCGCTCCTCTCTGGATGCACAGTCTTCGACCCCTTGGGTTGGATTCCACATGGCATACCTACTTTTCGTTGTCATCCGGTGTTTATCCATCTTTCTTATTTGTGTTTTTCCCCATCTGATGGCTGGCCTTTTAAAAATTACCCAATTCTGTTTGATAATCCTGGAGCTCTGACTTTGCTTCCTGGCCCCAAAGCAGAAATTTTTACTTGAAAATTGAAACCATGCCCAGTGGCTTCCAGCATGCACATCTTATGCCATGAGGGGATGGACTTGTCTTTAAATGGTGGCCAGCAATACCCAAATCAAAAAAAACAAAATGTTTAGATGACGGAGCAATGCATAACATGTGAATCCAGAAAAGATTCAAGCTGCAGAACAGATTAAATGCCACAGGTAGTCTTAGTATATAGAAAGGGTCTGACACATACATCGCATCCAACCAGTGCCAATTTCTCTAAGGGCCGTATTACTTTGATGCTCAAATGTGAAAGTGGAGTTACAGATGGCCATGACAGACAAGTCAGGAATTGAAGGATCCTTATGGGGCTTGGACAATTAATACAACTTGTAGAGGATGATTGTTGGACTTTTTTGATTATGCAGGGTCATCCCCAATCGTTTTTTCCTCCTGCCTCCTATTTTTTTCTGACCTGTTGGCTTTTGAACTCTGAGCACTTTACCACTGCTAACTAGTGCTAAAGTGCATATGCTCTCTGTGTAAAATGTATGTAATTGGTTTATCCATGATTGGCATATTTGATTTACTAGTAAGTCCCTAGTAAAGTGCACTAGAGGTGGCAGGGCCTGTAAATCAAATGCTATTAGTGGGCCTGCAGCACTGGTTGTGCCACCCACATAAGTAGCTCTGTAATCATGTCTCAGACCTGCCACTGCAGTGTCCGTGTGTGCAGTTTTAACTGTAAATTCGACTTGGCAAGTGTACCCACTTGCCAGGCCCAAACCTTCCCTTTTCTTACATGTAAGGCACTCCTAAGGTAGGCCCTAGGTCGCCCCAAGGGCAGGGTGCAGTGTTTGGTTAAGGTAGGACATATAGTAATGTGTTTTATATGTCCTGACAGTGAAAGATTGCTAAATTTGTTTTTCACTGTTGCAAGGCCTGTCCCTCTCATAGGTTAACATGGGGGCTACCTTTAAATCTGATTAAAGTGTAGATTCCCTTTGGGTGCGGATGGACATGTGGAGTTTGGGGTCTCTGAGCTCAAAATTTAAAAATACATCTTTTAGTGAAGTTGATTTTAAGATTGTGTGTTTGAAAATGCCACTTTTAGAAAGTGGGCATTTTCTTGCTTATACCATTTCTGTGACTCTGCCCGTTTGTGGATTTCCTGTCTGGGTCAGTTTGACAGTTGGGCTGGTTGCACCTCACACTAGACAGTGACACAAAGGGAGCTGGGGTGTAGCCTGCATATCCTGATGAGCCATCTGTGCTAGGAGGGAGGCGAGGAGTGGTCACTCACACCTGAAAGGGCTGTGCATGACCTCACACAATGCTGTCTCCAACCCCCTGGTGAGTGGCTGGGGCCTGGCCTGGGCAGGCAGGATTTCACATTCAAAAGAGATTTTACTTTGAAGTAGGCCTACTTCAAAGGAGAAATTGGGTATAAGAAGGGCACCCAAAACCACAGACTTTAGAAACACTTCTGGAACCAAGAGGAACCTCTGCCTGGAAAAGAGCTGACTAGCTGAGGAAGAAGAGCTGCCCTGCCTGTGACTGTGCTTTGTGGAGCTATCCTGCAGTAGCTGCTTCTGCCAGAGTAAGAGGGCAAAGACTGGACTTTGTGTGCCTTCCATCTTGAGAAGAAATCTCCAAGGGCTTGATCTAGAGCTTGCCTCCTGTTGTTTGAAGTCTCAGGGACAGCAAAGACTTCTCTCTGCCAGCACCTGGAGTCTCTGGAGAGACTCCTACTCTGCCCTATGGTGCCCATCCAGTTCCTGGGACCCTGAAAGGAGAAGCTGGCAGCCTAAAGACAAGAAAAACCACGCACAGAGCGCCGTGCGGGGAAAAGATTGATGCAAATCCGATCTGCGCCTGAGAAAAACGACGCACCGCCGGCTCCGCAGCTGAGAAACGACACTCACAGGAAACGCGACCGAAGAATCGACGCACGGAGCAGGAGAAACGACGCACAGCATCGCTGACGGAGGCTGGGAGATCACAACCTGCGCTGCGTGATTTTCGGATGATCGTGCAGCTGGATTTTTGACTCCAGTACCGCTGTGCGGAGTTATTTTTGACGCACACCCACACGTGCGGGGTTATTTTTGACGCACACCAGGTACATTTTCACTCTAGCAGCGCTAGTGTGTGTTTAAAACTACTTAAAGACTCTTTTTGCATTTTTATTGATAACTTGACTTGTGTATGGTGGATTTTGTCATTATGGTCTTGTTTTGTTTAGATAAATAGTTCCTATTTTTCTAAACCTGTGTTGTCATTTTGTAGTGTTTTCATTAAGTTACTGTGTGTGTTGGTACAAATACTTTACACCTAGCACTCTGAAGTTAAGCCTACTGCTCTGCCAAGCTACCAAGGGGGTAAGCAGGGGTTAGCTGAGGGTGATTCTCTTTTACCGTGACTAGAGTGTGAGGGTCCTTGCTTGAACAGAGGTTAACCTGACTGTCAACCAAAGACCCCATTTCTAACAACGATAATTAAAGTTTATCTCTGGTCCACATAGAGAGAGAAATAATTGTTTACCTTGAACCGTGAATATATTAAATGTAGTTGGATACTATGTGAGAGAGGATTAGCTGGTAGAGCCACATGGATATCTCTCTTTTACTGGCAGGTAGCTCAAAGTGTTAGGTATAACTAATGGCAAATTCAAATTCTGATTGAATATTAAGTAGCGGGACACACTTCTGGCTAAAAAATGAAAACAGATGGAGTTCCAGTTGCATCTTTCAACAGTTTGAAACATTTGGACAAGGCCAGTCCATGGAAAAGCTGTGGTAATTGAAGATAGTCAGTCTCCTCAGCTCTACCACTAAGATCTCCCTATTAAAGTCTTTGAATGAGATTAGGTAAATCTTGCAACTGCCACAGACCAAACTGATTCCCACTGGGAAGGGATTTCGAATAGTTAATAGATTGGAAAATGAAGGTTCTCTGTACTTAGAGACTGACTTCTCAAGGGGTACACAACTTGAATTTGTTAGCTTGAGAGAATGGAATGGATGGGCTTTATTCAAAGTAGGTAACAAAGCAAGGCCTCATATTTAGCTTGAAGTGTCTCCAGTCCTTGGGCACGTGGTCTTTGAGGCCAGGTCTAAGGCTGGGATTGTTCAACACAGTTTTCAAGTCTGAGCATTTTGGTGTCACATTCTAGATGGTAATTAGGAACTGTGGTAGTTTCCCTCTCACCACTGCAATCATTTCTTTTCTACCACTGCTTGATTTGGATCTGAAGAGCAGCCCTAAGATGTTGAGATCTTATCATATTGGTGACAGTCTTTTTTTTCCAGTCAGGCTCTTATTTTGTGTTTCATTTACCTCTAGATTCAGTCAGGAGTTCTTTATAAATCTTTTCACAGTAAACACGTTTTCAGATTTTGGATTAGTTCTTTGCTGCCCTCGGTATTGGGATTTCCATCAGTCATGAAACTTGCTACACTTGTTCATCTCCCCTCACCATTTGTGCTGTTCATCTAGGGCCAAGCCCTTCATGAATAGTATGAATATTTTGAGGTGATCACTACATACGTTTTTTGATGTATTCCATAATCATTGTGCACGTGGCCTATTGTTTCTGAATCACAGATGAGAAGGTGTTGTCCTGGGTATTTCTGTGTGGGTTATTGCAACCTGAACCAGATCTATAGGGTATCAGCACTAAGTTAAAGATAACATATATTCAGAGCACAGTGTAATGACCATACTTCAGCATCTCATAGTGAGACAGGTGTTGTGGGATTCAGGTTCAAGATAGGATTCTCTCATTCATGATGGAGATCAGATGAGGGTTGGAATTAGGGCATTATGAAACCCAGGTCAACTCCGACGAGGGCAGTGGAGCACTAGGCAGAGTGGTGGTATCCTCCAGATGTCCTATTAGCTCTGTAATCCTTCCTCCACTAATAGTTCTTAGAACTATTTCAGTGCTTTTAAGAGGCAAATACCTGCATGGTTTCTTGATGGATCTCTTCATTAGCTATGGTCACGCATTTACTGTTCATCTGGCAGGGATTTGCCGGATGTTCCTTTATGGTGGTCTTTTTTTTAGGGACCCTCTCTATGGGCTAGTGGCTGGTATGACACCTGATCTACTATGTATTTATTATTATTTTTGGGGTCTGGGCTAGAGGCATCCCTGGCTGTCGTTCAGTACTTATGTAATCAATAATCGCATAAATAATGCACATTAATAACAGAATGAGGGGCTTACGCCAGCCTCCTTCTGCCATTATTGTTTTGTTCTAGTGTCACCTGCATTCTTGCTCAGCCCACGTGGAAGGACACCCAAAGTGAACAATTGATCCACCCTACTCAACTAGTGGCTATTTTATAATGCCAGTCACATCTTCTGCCAGCCCACAGGACAGGCATTTGGTATTTATTCTATCAACCAGCATGTGTGACAGCATTTTGCCTCATTACTGTAAATGTCACACGTCTGGAAAAGTGACAGGTGAAGGAGGAACTGTAAGGAAAGGAATCCACCTCTGAAAACACTCCAGCTGCAATAATGTTTTGAGCAAGTTTCAGATGAGGACATGGATGGTCTACATTTCTTTCTTCCTCCTGACACTGTTGTCAGATTTTGAGACCCATTCCAAGCCCAAAGCTGTCCAGGTTCAAGCCCAAATTCAGCCCAACGCAGGCTAGTATCAGACCAAAAATCAACCCAAAGTTGCAACCCTCAAAGTATGAAAAAACAGCCGTCCGGAAACTGACCATAATTTTAATTTCTCTTCAGTATGCTTAGGATGAGAAGAGTTCCAATTCCGACCATAATTCTAACTTCTGTTCAGAATGCATAGAATAGGCAGGAGGAGTTTCAATGGGCACCCATACACTTCTGCAGTTGTCCAACTTCTATTTATAATTACTGATTTTGAATATTGGTCTCTTCTGTGACCTAATTGGCACTTCTGCAGTTACAAATCTGAGCCTGGCCATGATGAATGAGCTTTCAAAGAACCTATCTTAATAAAGTCCCAAAATGTTGAAACTCTTTAATATGGCTCCTAAAAAAAAATATTTAATGGATCTTGCAGGATTAATACCACACAATGAGACACATTTAAATAAACCACTTTGGAGTAAAAGCAATATCTGATAGAGACTTGTAATTGCAGATTCCTTACCTTAGAATTTTCCCCCAGGCTTCCTACCGGATCCGAAGATTTTTCTTCAAGCAATACCCTTGCGCGTCAGTCGACTGTAGGCGTCGTGGTTGCCGTGATGACGTTTTCTTTCCGTGCCATGCGCTGATCCGAGAGAGCTACCCTCTGCTATTTTTTAGCCGAATTCGACCATTTTGTCAAACATTTTTGGTGCAACACTTGGTGCGTCGAGGATGTCCCCGAAGATCGGGTTCAAGCCGTGCAAGGACTGCCACCGCATGATGTCAGTGACGAATCCTCATAGTCTTTGCCTGTGATGCCTCGAGCGCGACCACGACCCGAAGTCGTGCTCTGAGTGTCGGGCAATACATCCGAAGGCTTTGAGGGAGCGGTCCCTGAAGCTGATATCGGCCCGGCACTTGACTCCGCGTAGGTCCCGATCTCGCTCAAGAGGAAGGTCTCGAGATCTGTTGCGGAGCCATCACCACTCGTCTTCTTCGAAGTCCTCTGGTCAAGGTAAGAAGTCGTCGAAGAAGTCCCATCGCTCTCCGACTTCACCCAGTCGCTCAGCCGATGCGATGCGGGACAAGCATCCACGCACTACGCCTCTGCCCTCGGAGCCTACGTCTGGGTCGACTCCGCGTTTCCCCGAGTTTCCCAGGGCCGGAGCGACCCAAGCCCAACTCAGAGTACTACGAGGCCATGCGCCTCATCTTTGGGCGTGCCGACCCCTATACGGCACCTTAGGGCCCAAGGGGCTTGGCTGAGGGGCCTTCGGGTTCCGTGCCGGCAGCTTCGGCCATGGCCACCGAGGTCACCTCTGGATCCGTGCGCGGATCCACACCGACGCCGGTTGCACAATCAAGCCCTTACCCGGCGCCGGGACGTTTATCGACACTCCCGACGTCGGTAGTGCCCACTATCGACGTCGACAAAATTCTCATTCCCGACGACTCTGAGTCGGAGCGGCGTCGGCCGATGCTGCCATCGGCTTCGGTGGGCCCTATTCGCCCGAGGCCGGATTCTGACCCATTTTTCTATCGGTACGAATACGGGGAGAAATTGGAGGGGTCCCTCGACCCTTATGAATACCAGGAAGACCCTACTATGGACTGGGCACAGGACTTTGGTGAAGCCATTGGTCTGGATACTTCTCCGGACGCTGGCATGCTGTCTCCTCCTACCGTGGCTATGGCGGAGGGAGCTACCTATAGTATGGTGGTTAGTAGGGTGGCTGAGGTCCTTGGCCTTGAGCTACCTACTGTTGAAGTCAGGTCTAATCTCCTGACGGGAGTGCTTCAGACTGGGGCTTCTATGTCTGAACCCCTTCTCCCATTTAATGAGGACCTCACTGATGTCCTTTTTTGTACATGGTCCAAACCCAACACAGGGGCTCCTGTGAACAGGACTATCGCTCACCGCAATCGGCCTGTGCCGAACGACCCAAAGTTCCTGACCCAGCACCCTACGCCTGAGAGTCTTGTAATCCAGGCATCTTCTTCTTCTGGCGCGTTCCCTTCCGCACCCCTGGATAGGGAATCCAAATCGCTGGAACAATTTGGTAAGAAGTTGTTTTCTTCCTCCAGCCTCGCACTGCGGTCCGTGAACACTGCATGCCTTTTGGGCCATTATTCCCACTCACTGTGGGATACGGTTGCACAAGTCCTGCCGCAGATATCGGAGGAGGCCCGTGTTATCGTCTCCCAAGCAGTCAAAGATGGGAGAGACGCGGCAAAGTTCACAATCTGTTGTGGGCTGGATACGACTGACTCTCTGGGCAGATCTGTTGCAACGACAGTGGCCTTACGGCGCCATGCCTGGTTACATGCTTCTGGCTTCTCAGGGGATGTCCAGCAGTCACTCATGGACATGCCCTTTGATGGCACCCGTCTCTTCGGAGACAAAGCGGACTTGGCCTTGGAAAGGTTCAAGGATTCCCAGGCTATGGCTCGGTCCCTTGGCCTTTCTTCCGCCACACGACGCCCACAGTCCGCTTTTCGTCCCTTTCGTGGCCACGGAAGGGGCGTCCTCAACCCAGCCACCGGGCCATGCACGCTGGACAGCCTATGCGTGGCCAGGGGCGAGGAATCCCAAGTGGCCGTGGGACAGGGAACCAGAGGTCTGTCCAGTCCACCTCTGCCCCCACAGCATCCTCCAAACCTTCCTAGTCCATCCCCTCACTCCCGCCCAGTTGCTGGCAGAATCCGCCATCACCTGCCCCACTGGGAACATATAACCACGGGCGGGTGGGTTTTGCAAATAATTCGGAAGGGCTACTCCCGCCCTTTTCGAATCTGCACCACCACACACCACCATCCTTCCATCACCTTTCGGAGGACCATTTGGTGGTTCTCCGCCAGGAAGTCGCGGCTCTCTTGGTCAAGGGAGCTATAGAAAGGGTCCCTGTGCCAGAAGTAGGCCGTGGTTGTTATTCCCACTTCTTTCTGATACCAAAGAAAGACAAAGGCTTGCGCCCTATCCTAGATCTTCGGGATCTAAACTACATCCTCAAGAAGAAGTTCAAGATGCTCCCCCTGGCTCAGGTTCTGTCTGCCTTGGACCCAGGAGACTGGATGATACCGTTGGACTTGCAGGACGCTTATTTTCACATCCCCATCCTGCCTGCCCACAGATGTTACCTATGATTCGTGGTAGTTCACAAGTACTTTCAGTTTACCGTGCTCCCTTTCGGCCTTACCAGTGCCCCTCAGGTGTTCACGAAAGTGATGGCGGTGGTTGCAGTTCATCTGCGCAGGTTAGGGGTCTCAGTCTTCCCCTACCTAGACGACTGGCTGTTGAAGGCGCCTTCGCCCCTGACAGTGGTCTCCCACCTTCAGACTATGGCAGACCTCCTGCACCAGCTGGGGTTCACTATCAACATGCCGAAGTCACACCTGACTCCCTCTCAGACGCTCCATTTCATCAGAGCTGTTCTGGACACTATGCAGTTTCGGGCTTATCCTCCTGAGAAGCGAGACCAAGACATTCAGGCTATGATTCCGATCTTTCAGCCTTGGTCTTGGGTTTCGGTGAGAGAGACTCTGAGGCTGCTGTGCCTCCTGGCCTCCTGCATCCTGCTAGTAACACATATCAAGTGCCCGTGCTGCATCAATTACAAAAGATCTACGGTTATGGATGTTTATTCTAGGACCTTTATGCTTTCAAGTTAAATCTGTGTGCTGTGGGTGGAGTTGTGGACGAACAAACATGGGTAAAAAAGTGTTGATCCTGGACCCATATCTTGCATCTGGTAATAAGCTGCCCTGAGACCCATTAGAAAAGAAATTCTAAACCGCATGTGCAGGGAGGGGCCGGGCTGGGCCATAGGAGGGAGAAGGAGGAGTGGAGTAGTGGTGTGCCCTTAAGTGCGCATGTCTGTTTGGCCCGTCTGTTCTAGGCTGGCCAAATAGACATGTGCAGTTAGGTTTCTCCAACACAGCTGTATTGCACAGCTGGGTTGGAAAAATCGGACAGATTCCCTGTGCCTGAGCGAGCTGTACACTAGCTCATTCTGGCCAATCCCAACTCTGCTTTCATGCTTGGTAATAGCACGAGAGCAGCACTGGGATGGCACAGGGAGTATCTGATGCTGTCCCATGGACTGCTGGGACAAAGGAAACAGAAGACAGACTGAAGTAAAAAGGATTGCTGTGTCCTGCCCACTGATAAGCGCAATCGTCATCTCACATTGGAAAGACGAGTGTAAATGATCAAATTCAGAGCTCAAGATGACCAGATGTGAAATCAAGGGCATGTTGCATCAAAATAGTGTAAAACAAAAAAAAAAGAAGAATCTTTGTTGCTCATATTAATATTGTACATACAGTCTTTTTTACATAAAGAAAATAAGGATGATGTTTTGCCAGTGTGTTGAACAGGTCAGAAACGTTATAATTAAAGCTAATTTACTTTCTAACATGCAGTTGTTGAAACTTTTTTTTTGTTGCAGTTTTTTATAGTGCGAACTCGACCCGAAGGTATTGGAGCGCTTTATATGAACACCAGTTACTTTCCTTTTGGTAGGCTCTGAGAGATTAAGTGATTTGCCCAGAATTACAGGATGTTAGCGGACGCTGAGACTCGAACCTGGTTCCCCAGCTCCAAAGTCAGCAGCTCTGGCCACATGCTCTCCCCTAAAGCTTATGAATACCTTCTCTAGGCACTCGTAACACTACATTAGCAACAGTAAAGCTTCTCAACTGCTGCCTCTTGCGAGCTCCAGTTATTTAAGGGGCAACATGATAAGTCCCAAACTGGAACTGCAAAGTGTCATGGGTCAGAGGGGCGGCAGGCAGTCTTGCCAGACTGGGCTAGTTCCTGCACAAATGGGCAACATTCAAGTCTACCTCATGGCTTCCTCCACTCATGACATCTCAGTTCTCGCCACCATCCTCAACTCGATCCAAGAATGGATAAAGTCTTATCACCTAATACTGAACCCCTCTAGAACGGAATTCCTCCTTATCTCCTCCTCTAATGCCCACCTCCAGTTCAAGCACGGATGGATAATCTAAACATTCTTAACAGCAATCCAACCATTGTTGACAGCGCTGAATCACTTGGTGTCATCCTGGACAAATTACTTAACCTCCAAACTTGCACAATTGCCAAGAATGCACACTTCCAACTGTGCCTTCTCTGGGGGATCCGACGTTTCATTCCTGAACAAGACCTGAAAACAACTGTCCCATCCTTGGTTCTCTCCAAAATGGATAACTGCAATTCTCTCCTTGCAGGCCTACCAAAGACCCACCTATTTCTTAATATCTATCCTCCACTCTGCTGCACGGTTCATCTACAATACCAGGAAAAAACAACCATATCACACTATTGCTGCTAACTTTTCGCTGGCTTCCTTTAGAAGCTAGGATTGTTTTTATGACTGCTTGTATCTCCCACAAAGCCATTCACACTTCTTCCCCTCGCTACCTAGCCAACAAACTCAAATTATCAGGTGGCTCGAGACCTTCACGGAATGCTGAAAATCTGCTGCTCAAACCTCTAACATTCAAAAGGGAAAGATTCATGTTGCAATCCCTTTTCTAGCAACATGCCCAGAATTTGGAATTCGCTACCTCCAAATCATTACACCACCACCACTTTTCGGATCTTCAATAAGGACCTTAAAACTCTTCTCTTACAAATATATTTTTCTCAATAGCATGCCTTGTCAATTACCCCCACTAGTCATATGCCTTCACATTATATAATTTGCCTTTGTCTGTTCCATGACACCCGCAACAGCGCTTTAATGACCTTTGGCTCCACTTTTGTAAATATGAAATTCTGTGAATTGACCCTTTTATTTTTTTTTCCTTTGCCTTATCCAATTTGTTTTGATGTTGTAACTGGTAAATACTTAACTATCACAATGCGCAATTGTAGCATCTGTAATGTTCCCTGTTCTATTGTATAGCGCTCTGACACCTCCAGGTAATGTTTGCACTATAGAAAAATGCATGAATAAACAAACATTCTTCCCATTTGTGTGGGATAGAACATAAGTTGTCACAGCCTGTCACAAACTCACACAATATTGATACAAGTAGTTAGATTAAGGCGAGCAGACAAGAGTGCATTACTATAATTATTTTTATAACTGCCATTGCCTCCCAGTGGTGAATGGTTGAAGGGCTGTCAATCTAGTTCAGCGCACAAAAGAGCTTCTAATGATGGTCGAATTTGAAGAGAATCACTGATGGCTGCTCCATGAACAGGGTGTGTTCTGTCCTCCGGTGAGTGGGGTGACAGGTTCTCTAAAGAATTGAGATTTAACCCTCGCGCAACACAGTGACTTAGCTTGAAAGTTGCACAACAAGTACGGTGACTGTGCTGCTTTTCATTGCCAGCATAAGACTTCTTTTGGCACATGTTTTCCAAAATACAGTGCAGCTGCAGCCAAAGGTTGAGTGCAACATGTGTGCACGGGGCTGGTAAGCAACTACCTTGCGTCAGAGACAGTTTTGAATAAATTGCTTTGTTGTATATGGCTTAGTGGAATGGGTGTTACACACTGGGGATGGGTAGACTTTGGAAGAAGTAGTGCTACAAGGTACTTTGAGGCTATTTATATTCCAGCTGCACTAATTTTCAAAATAAATCACCAAATCTATTAAAGCAATACTTTAAATCGAAATTCTGAAGCACAGGTACACTATCCCAGAGTAGTTACTGCTACTTAGAAGTGCTGGTAATCTCATTGAAAGTATTGTACCAGTGCGGACCACTGCAGGTGCTCTTTCAAATTCAAGAAGTGAGGGTACTCAGTATTTGACAGTATATGCCCACTGTATTAAAGTGTATTAAAGTCAGGGTCACTGGAATTAGGCAGCATTAAAAAGGACATATTTTGTGAATTATTTGATCATTTTTCGACTTGGTAATCCTGTCTGGACATACGTTACACCTCTTTCGTACTGGTATGGTATACAAATATAGCAATAATCATCCATAAGGTGACCAGCCAAACTTTGAAAACACTTTACTCTGCACAGCACCATGTGTTACTTTGTTTTTAGTAACCTTTGAACCATTTGAGCTAGAAACTAACATATTTTGTTAAAATCTGCTGATTATTGTAGGAAGCTGGCTCTGTATTTAGTATGCCAAAATGAGGTATGTCCAGGGGTCCCGCAGAGGCTTAACAGAGGCTAAAGTAGATAATAATAATGCTCTCTTTTGTAGTAGCGTGGTTGAGCAGTTAGGCTTATCAGAGGGTAGTGCAAAACATTTGCTGTACACAGTCAAGAAATGAGGCACAAACTCAATTAACTCCAGGCCAATTGGTTTTACATGGTAAACATTTTTTTTTTTACTTTATTACCAGAACCAAAGGATCTTAGCTGGAGGTAAGTACAGTTGTAAGTATCAAGCATATTATCAATTGTACTTTGTTTGAGTTTTGCAGGTATAGCAGTTTACAAGCAAGTAACACTTTTCAAATGCAAAAGATGACACTGTAATTTGTCATAGGAGTCAATTGAGTCTTGAGGGGGTGGGGGGAAGGTGGGGTGTTAGCACAGAAAACAGTTAAGTACACAAGTTATGATTCCAATCTTCAGGGGTTAGGATGTCCACAAGTCACAGTTCAAGATGACACCAAAAGGTCATCACCAGCAACACAGGGACGGGCGGGTGCAGAATAAATGTTGGTGTTGGGTTTGCAATGGAATCCTATGAGGACTGGGAGGACTTAGTAGAATAGAGATTGCAGGTAAGTACCCGTGGTTTCAGGACATAAGCCTGGGGGTTTAGGTCAGCACGTGGGGGGCCACAGGTCAGCACTAAACATACACTCTCCGCGGCACAGGGGCAGCTGGGTGCAGAGTGCAAACCCAGAGTTTGGCGCCCAATGCTTTTCAATGAGGGTACCCCAGGGGTCACAAAGATGCAGCAGGCTAGGTCCAGGGGGTCGGTTCCAGGAAACCAAGAGCTGGACAGGAAGGAGACATCAGCTGGACGTTGCTAGATGTTGGTTGGATTCCCCAAGGCCAGGGAGTTGCTGACGCAGGGGTACCTTTAGGCTTTGGAATCTTTGTCAGATCAGGTTGCTGCCGGGAGTGGTGGGGGGCTTCAGATTCAGGCGTCATTGTGTTGGCCAGGAAGGGTCAACCCAGGATGGCCTTGAGGTCAGAATCGCCTGGGGACCTTCTCTGGACAAGTGGACCACCTGGACTCGGGTCGAGCGCAGAGTGGACAGGGCTTGTGGATCCACTGCGGTTCTAGAGTCCTTTTGGGGATTTCTTCAGGTCGAGGCCACTGTTCTTGGTGCTCCGCTGGGCAGGCAGTTCTCTGGAGGTTTGTAGAGGTCACTGGTCCTGCAGGATGCATCGCTGTTTTTTAAAAGCTTTTACAACAAAGTTTGCCGTCCCCCTCTACTGCGTCTCTGATGACAGAAACCTAATGCCTCAGGACATCTCTGCACCCCAGCCCGAGGAGAAGAGGACTAAAGGTGTCCACGAGCATCTCAAGAACTGAGCTTCCCCTGCTTGCAGCATCTTTGTAACCGGACCATACCCCATTAAAGTGAATGGGACACCAAACGCCATAACACACCTCTGTACACACATGCCTCTAAGCCTCCCAAGGTGACCTGTTGGTGTGGCCTTTGACCCTGCTCCATACTCACCTTAAGTCCTGGAGAACAGTCCCGTGAATCTCTGGGAGGTGTCCGAATGCAGTACATGTGTTCCCCCATAGGATAACTATACTGCACCCAAACATTGCTCTGTCTCAGCTTTTTAAAACTGTAAACATTCATAAATTGAAGAGTACTCCTCTAAATGTATGCCGAGAACAAGAGCATTTTGGGGGGGGGGGGAAGGGTGTCATTTGTGCCTCTGTACTTCCTTTGGGGTTTGCTTTGACCTCTACACGTTGTACATCTTCCTCCCACATTATTTTGCCTGATATTAATGCTGATTTGACAGAGTGTGCTGGGATCATGCTAACCAGGCTCCAGCACCAGTGTTCTTTCCCAAAGCTGTACCATTGTATACTGCGCAAACCTTTGCACATACTTATTGTTTGGGAAAAAACAGAGACACTGCCAATAGAACTGGCCCAGCAATCGGTCCTTCTGTCTATCTAGGCTGACATTAACAGTGTCAGGGTATTGCTGTTCCCATTAGCCTATCTGATTTACACCAAGGTCTTTGTATTGTAAAAGGTGCTGTACCTTAACCATTCCATACTGCAAATGTCTTTATAAAGGGCACCTCCTATTTGTTCGTTACTCTCTGCATGGCCACTAGACTGTATCCTGCTTTTCTAACAGACTAATGTTGGAGGAAAATCTGTTAATAAAGTAAGACAAAACAATGTTAAAAAGTAATATAGTTTTTAATCAATTGGAAAAATCAGGTAGTCTCAAAAAGAGGCCAAAGTATGAAGTTCAGAGTTGTGGATTACAAGCAGAGGTGTGTGTGTGTATATATATTGTAGAGCCACACAAACATGAGTTACAAATTCCTATATGTCCTAAATAGTAAGCTAGGCAGATAAGATATTGTCTTTTGAATAATTGTTTACTTATCCGTGTTTATCAGAACCCCCCTCTTGGGGCGTTTTGTAGTTCTCAGAATAAGGGCGAGATGACCTAGAAAAACATTTTTGGTTTTCTACATAGCATGTGCTTATCTCTTGTTTGAAGTCATTGGGTCCAGGCCAGCCTATCTGACTTTAACATATTTTTTCAACAGACTTGTGCTAAGGAAGAATCCATCCTTGTTTACATCATGTGTTCAATGACGATGCAAAACAGTTTTCTTCTGTCAACCTCTTGGTGTGTTTTTCTTAGAACTAGTGTGCACTATGACCTATATTTCGATGGAACCCACAGTTATCTTGTTCAGCACATTCATCTGTTAGGCTAATTCACTACTTACATAGATTTTAAAACTATCCCTGAGCTAAAATGTTTGTATTAGGGTGTGGGATTTTATATTTGTGTATATGCCTATAAAGTATACTCCTATTATTTCCCTACATCAGTCCTCCCTCTGGTGATTCTTCAACTATCTTTCCCACCTTTCCATCTACTAACAAAATCACCTTTTGCTCACTATCCCTCTACATCGTTAGCGCTTTTCCTAACCATTAGGGCTCCTCACATTTTAGTTGTCCTCCTTTTACAACATGCTATTATTGCCTGAAAAATAAGCCACGTCAAGAGCACTATCACTGTAAAAGGCAAAAAATCCTTAAACAACCCTGGCGTTCCAGATAGCACCCATTCAATCCATCCCTCGAACCACCCGTGAGGGGCACCACCTTCATCAACCATTTTCTTGTGTAGGTCATGCAATGTGTGAATGGCCTCACTGTCCCATTGTCCGCATCATTGGCCGTCACATAAGTACTGCAGGCCGATCCAATCTTCTTATACATCCCTCCTTCCATGGCTGTCATTAAATCCAGTATGTATCTGTACTGCATTTCCATCAGTCTAAGGGCTTGGTGTTCTTCCTTGATAGCATTGAATCCATCCTCAGTTGCCTTGATTGTCTTCATTAACTCCCAGCGCATCACTTTGAGCCAGAGGGGAGTTTTCTTTGCCTGAAAAAACAGTAGCATGCTCCCAAAAAAGAGCTGGACATTATTGAATAGTCTATATTACTGTGGGACTTCTTTCCAAACTGCAGTACCATAGTATTCTGCAGTTATTTTTGTCTGTTGCTGATGACGGAAGGTCACTGGGAGGCCCATGTAACTGGAAGATGTTCACACTTGGTATTACGAGAGAGGGGGTGTAAAAAGTCATGAGGGAGCAGAGGCCATTTGAGTTCGGGAGTAGTTGCATGTGGAGCCAGGCCGGAAACACCCACTAGTGATCCATCTGGCTGGAGGTGCTGTCCTGCATATCAGCGTTGTAGGTGATGATCTTGACGTTGGGGTTACGCCCCTCTCCTACTATCCCATTTCCTCTTAAGCAACGAGAAAATGTCATTGCCATTCTAGCATACGTAGACATTTCTGTCCATGTATATCTCTGTATATTGGCATCCCATATTTCTTAACACTGGCCTATTATCTTGTCAAATCTTAGGTGACTGTTTTTCTTCGTACCACCCCATAGGGATATTGCTGTACATGTGAACTTGGCTCTATTGTGCCATTTGTCATGGCAAATTCTGACCATGGTAAGGCCTGGTGCACATTTAGCGGTAGATGGTTAGCTAAATAGTTATTTCATTCGGACAATGGCGAAGACCTTCAACATATAACCTAGTTAGAGAAGAACTTTGCAGTCTTTAACTCAAATATATATACATTCATTTTAGTTTGTACAAGTTCATGTGAACTCTCGATCTCCAAATTATGCCTAGTTAATGGCACAAATGTATTCATTGTTCTGCCTGTAGAACAGGTGCAATTCCCTCACCTTCATTGGATGGAAGGGATTATTGCACTCTTGGCAGTATTGCTTTTTCCTTCAGGGTTACTCTACTGTACTGCTGTGCGGATGAGGCCTATCATGGGGGGGCTTTTGTCCACAAATTAGAGGATACCTGCACAAGGTCATTGTCTTTGAGAAGGCTGGAAAGGGGTTCTTTCCCTGATAGTTACCCCTCCTTGTAAGTTCCCGTGCTGCAAGGTGGGCTGCACTGTCTGTTGTGGCCCATACTGTGTTTGGGGCACAGGTTGCTGTAACTGCTAGGGTGGTATCTGTGGTTGAGGCAGTAATTGCATTTGGGGCTGCGGTAGGTATATCACCTGGTGACGCATGGCAGGTTGTGCCATAATACCACCAGGTGGTACCATTTGTTGGCCATATGTTGCCCTTGTCTGATTGTTAAGTTCATCTTCCTTTTTGATCCTACAACCTCAAATGAAATGTCGTGGCATGTCTATCCACTCTGGAATGTGCTTACTCTGTTTCCCCAAAAACCTTCCATGCTGCCCTCTTCCATTATTCCTGTTATTGCCTCTCTGGGCATACTGGTTGGGTGGCATCAGGGTGCCCACCCAGGGCACTGCAGATACCTGGGTGGTGGCATTGGCAGTTCCTCCATTTGTTTTCTTGGTCAGCCTCTGCTGGACCAACATACCTACTGTTTTCTCTATTTTGTCCTCCTTACTTTTTCCTTTTCCTGTCTCGTCTTACAGAAATGGTTTGTGTGCCTGTATCTCTGTCCATGGTTTGGCATCTAAGGCCACTATATTAACTTTCTTGTCCTGCACTTCAGATGATAGACCCTTTTTCACTACATTATACAAAAGTATTGCATTCTGCCCAGTCACGTCCGAACTCTCCCCTACTTCCTGTGTCCACTTTTCCTTCATTCTGCTGAGGAAGTGGGCTGGATCCTCATTTGGCTGCCCTGTCTGTGTCTTAAGAGACCCAATGGTCTAGCCTGTATGGATACTTTTTTCCTCAGTTGTCTCCAAACAATTCCCCTCACTCTGTTAAAGGGTGCCCCATCACATTGTGGGTTAGTCAATGTCACATCCTTATACTCCGGCCTTTGTGAACAGTGCATCTGCCTCATCCCCTATAAGGGAACTTAGTAAACCTTTAATGTCCCCTATTGCAAGCATAATCCTGCAGTATATTTTTCTGATCAGCTATCCATTTCCCAGCCCATACAGCGAGCATTGGCAACAGTTTTTTTTAAAGTTTTTTTTTTAGATTTGCTTCATCCATCTGGGGTCATGGTATATTCTGAGGTGCCCCTGGGTCTTTAAATATCAAGACCAATTTTGTCAATACTGTAGTCCTATGACCAGTAGGGCAACAAGAGTCATACTTCCTAGCATACCTCTGCCACACTCGGAGACCTTCTTGCATATAAGGATAGTCCCAGCAAAGTTCCTCTATGCCCAGGATGTTGGAAAGTGCCCGTGTTGACTTGGTTACCACCACTTTTTGCCTGATATTGATGCCAACTTTGAGTGTGTGCTGGGATCCTGCTAACCAGGCCCCAGCACCAGTGTTCTTTCCCAAAATCTGTACCTTTGCTTCCCCAACTGTCACACCCATGACCCACAGTTAAGTCCCTTGTAAAAGGTTCCCATGGTACCAAGGGCCCTGTGGCCAGGGAACGTCCCCAAGGGCTGCATCATGTATCATGTCACCCTGGGGGACCCCTCACCAAACACATGCACACTGCCTTTGCAGCTTGTGTGTACAGGTGGGGAGAAAAAGGCAGTCGGCATGGTACCCCTCTCACAGTGCCATGCCCACATACCACTGCCTGTGGCATAGGTAAGGCACCCCTCTAGCAGGCCTTACAGCCCTAATGCAGGGTGCACTATACCACAGGTGAGGGCATGACTGAATGAGCAATATGCCCCTACAGTGTCTAAGTCCATTCTTAGACATTATAAGTGCAGTGTAACCACATTGAGTATATAGTTGGGAGTTTGTCATTAAGAACTCCACAGCTCCATAATGGCTTCACTGAATACTGGGAAGCTTGGTATCAAACGTCTCAGCACAATAAACCCACATTGATGCCAGTATGGGATTTATTGAAAAATACACCTAGAGGGCATCTTAGAGATGCCCCTGGATGTTAGCCAAACTGCTAGTGCAGGACTGACCAGTCTGTGCCAGCCTGCCACTTTCAGACACGTTTCTGACTACATGGGGTGAGATCCTTTGTGCTCTCTGTGGCCAGAAACAAAGCCTGTCCTCTGGGGAAGTGCTTCACACCTCCCATCTGTAGAAACGGTAACACCTTGCAGTGAGCCTCAAAGGCTCAAGCTTCTTGTTACAGTGCCACAGGGCACTCCAGCTAGTGGAGTTGCCCGCCCCCCGGACAAAGCCACACTTTTGGCAGCAAGTCCGGCGGGAAAATTAGGGAAAGCAGGAAGGAGTGACCACACCTAAGGTGTCAGGAGCTGAGGTGACCCCCTCTGCAGAATCCTCCATCTTGGTTTGGAGGACAGGGACCAATAGGGTTACGTTTGTGTCCCCATCCCCTAAGGGAGTGGACACAAGAAAAGTGTAGCCACCCTCTCTGACAGTAGTCTTTGGCTACCGCCCACTGACCCCTGTAACGCCCCTAAATCCAGGATTTAAGGCCCCTCCCCCTGGACCCAGATCAGATTCCTGATGACCTCACAAGAAGAAAGGACTGCTAAGCTGGATCCCCAGCAGAAAAGAAGGAAGATGAAAACTGACTTGGCCCCAGTCCGTCCGGCCTGTCTCCTGCTTCAAAGAACCTGCAAAAAGAAAGCAATGCATCCAGCGGGACTAGCGACCTCTTTTAAGCTCCAGAGACTGCCTTTCATCATAGAGGACCAAGAACTCCAGTGGACAGTGGCTCTGTGCAGAAAGAACTCCATCTAAAGGACTCCATAGTCTCCCCGGATCCATGAGTCCTGACCACTCTGCACCAGACGCCCACGGCCAGTGTCCAGGTGGCTAAACAGGCTAGAGAGGATCCCCAGGCAATTCCGCGCAAGTGCCCACCCTGGGTTCACCTCTGCTGCTTCCCACGATGACGCCTGCAGTGTGAACCCAGAGGTCCCCCTGACTGCGAAAGCTCTGGACGAAGATATCTGGCACCAAAAGGTACACTGCACCCGCAGCCCCCAGGCCTTGGAGAACCCAACCACCAGTCAGCAGGGGGCCTTCCTACTTGTCCAGCCTATGGTTTTCCTGAACCGACCCCCTGGACCCAGCCTGCAGAATCTAAGTGACCTTCGGGGTTCCTTCATAGGAAAGCATTGGGAGCCTGACACTCTGTTTGCACCCTGCACGTGACCGCCCCTGTGCTGCTGAGGGTGTGCGTTTGGTGCCTACTTGTGCTGGTTCCCCTCTCCCCCTCCCCCCCCCAACCCCTTTCCCCCGAACCCCCCAGGGCTCCTCTAAACCCCCACCAGTCTGCCCTCTGAAGACGCAAGTACTTACCTGCCAGCAAATCTGAAACAGAGTACCCCAGGTCTCCATAGGATGCCATGTGAAATTTGCCTCAACTTTGACCTCTGCACCCTGCCGGCCCCGTGTTGCTGGTGGTTGGTGTTTGAGGTTAACTTGAATCCCAACCTGTGGACTTCCTAACCCCCGGAGACTGGAACTTTCAAGTACTTACCTCTAAATCAGACTAACTTTTCTTCTCCCAGGACAATTGCACTGTCAACTTTTAAAACAGATTGCCATTTATTCTTAAACTGTCTAATTTACCAATTTTCAACAGTCATATTGATTTATTTGTGAAATACGTATTTATTAATGTACTTACCTGCAACTTGTTATTGTGGTTCTAGAAATAAATTAAGATATTTTTGCTGTAAAAAAACATTGGTCTTGAGTTAAGTCATTGAGTGTGTGCTTCTTCTAATGTGTGTGTGTGTGTGTACAACAAATGCTTTGCACTACCCTCAGATAAGCCGAACTGCTTTACCTCACTACCACAAAAAAGAGCATTAGTATTATCTACTGTAGCCTCTGGGAAACCTCTGGACTCTGTGCGCACTCTCATTTTGATATAGTACATACAGAGGCAGCTTCCTATACCGGGAAATGCACATTTCTTCATTTGCCATGTCTCGGGACTCAAAGGAACCCTCTTGCGGCCATAGTGTCATCTGTGATGTCAGTCCTTCTGACCAACCCGCTAGATTGTCAATAAAAGGGACAATGTTACGCCAGCTATTCTCATGTTGGGCTACTACTTCATTAGGTGTCAAATCATTGCCTGGACATACAGGGAGTTCAGGAGCCAGATCTTTCCTCAGTGTCATCATTCCTGCTATGCCAAACGTTCCGGTTCTCCCATACGGGCGTGCATGAGCATCATCGAATGCTAATCTCTTTAATTCCTATTGCCATCTTTGTAAGGCTTGTCCTTCCTTATTACTCTCTTCTCCCACACAGGTATACTGTGACTGTTCCCTATTACGTTCCTCAAGAAAGGGCCATTTTGTTTATATGTTCACTGATGTCATCTAATGCCTCCTCTGGTCCTTTATTGGATATTTCTGATCCCCTATTATCTTCTCCTTGAATGCTATGTATAATGACTATGTGCTCTGGTCCTCTTTGTTGAATCATATGTGGTCCATTTGGGGCCCTCTTCTGCCACTGGGGTCCTTCTCCACTTCATGAGTCACTCTTGGGCCTGTCTGTCCACCCTCCTGCATTTCATCCACTTGCCTACACTATTCTTCTCTGATCCTGGGTGCATAAACCTCCAGAACCCTATGGAAGGATATTCTGGTGTAAAAGATACCCTTCTTGTCTCATTTTTACTTATTTTTTTCAGAAACTGTTCCTGTTTTCTAGCACCACCCATTCTCTGTGTGTCTTTTGACCCTTCGTTAATGCACCCCCATCTTTCCTAGTGGGGGACATCTCATCCTAATTATTTAGTACTGTCCCCACCTACCATCTCCTATGGTGTACTAGCCATTCTAGGACATGGAGTTATAGAAACGTACTCTTCATGTTTAGAAGAAGATTCTGATGATGGGCTATACTCAGGTTCTGTATACCCTACAGCAGGCGGATGCGAAGAGGTGGGTAGCGAGTGTAGTGAGCCAAAGGGGTGGTCTGAAACTTTATCATTGATTCTCTTATATTTGTTTCACGAAGGACCTTTCATAGGTCTAGTGTGGTCTTTGTTTTCTCTAGTTTAATTCCCTCAAATTTGCTTTGTAGGAAGGTGGCCATATGTTCTATATTTGAAGTGTCAAAGGTCCCCTCTTCAGGCCATGCATGTGCAAGGTTTAATGTTACTTTATGGCTGTCTTTACATTATTTCTTTATCATGTCCTTATCCCCTGAGAACACCTTAACCTTGTGTTCCAAAGGAGACCCCCTGTCTTTTTAGTAAACTTAATTGTATGTACTATACAGTTTACACTGTAAGTGGACTTCACATAAATTTTTATTATGCCGTGAAGGTGAGCATCAGATATTTATCCCTGTCTAAAAAACACAAAAAAATTGCTCACGCATATATTTTGTGTAGGTACACTTATGGGTGGTCTGAGTGGGTTTTTTGCCTGATCCAAATAAAAACAATTAAGTTATTAATATATTTTTGGTGTCTGCAAGTTACTCAGATCCTAAATTCTACACTGGGAGGTCCCTGATAACTACATACAATAAGAGGACTAACACTAAGTATGAGTTTGCTATTATTTCTGGGAACTCATGCAAATGTTGCCCATAGTTCCACTGAGATGTTGCAATGACTGCAATATAGTCTGTTGTTGGCCACAGGATGACCCCAGTGTCACACACGAACAATTTAAATAGACTATCTGCGTAAATATGTATTCACTGTTACTATGTTTTATCAGGGAAAACAGTTCCCCACTTCCATGATGTTTTTTAATCCTTCCTTCCGACTATTCTAAAGACATTATTTTATGTTTTGCTGTGTGTCTGTGTCTATATTTGTTCATTTGGGGGGTCTCCGAGGTGTTTGGCCAAGTTTTCACTATCTGTCCTTAATAATTATGATATATTATCCTTAGACCTCTTTCGTCACTAATCCAGGGGGATTGGTCAATTCTTTTTAGAGGTCTCCTGTAGAGTGACTTACTCTTGGAGAAACAACTGCAACATGTTTTATAGAGTTTTAAATGAACTCCTGTATTCTAAGTATACAAAGGTCTTGTTCGCAGTTACCTGAAAGGTAGTTAATTATATTCCTATTTAAAGTAGCTGATAATTCTGTCTGTAAACCCTGAAGAACCATATATTCATCCCACTCTATACTGTTTGATAATTCTCCTAGCCTCCAATCTTGAGGCACTATAGTTCCATACTCGGGATAATGGTTAGTAAATATTATGGTTAGTAATTATAGTGGGGTTCATGAGGCTACTACACTATTTCTTCTGTGGAGGACAATGTTCTTGTGTTAGTTCTTTGAGTGGTTCTTTTCTTAGTGGTCTGGCAGGGGTACTTCTGTAATGCCAATGTAAATTATATTAAAGCCTAGAGATGATATACTATTAAGACCTAGGCGTTCATACATTTCTAACATCAAGGGCTATTCAATGGTATTAGTTTTCCCTGATCTACTATGGTCAGTTCTGTTGGAAAGGGCAACAGCCTGACCATTATAAAAATTGATAATTAATTTGGGGGGCTGTTGTAATTGATTAGTTAACTATTGGGACATTAACCTAATTCAGTCAATTACTTTAAACTTTCATGTATATTGTTGTAACCTATCCCTCATAAGAATAGGAAATCTAATACTAATTACTAAATTATACACTAAACATATATGTTAACATTATTTTGTGGCTGTATTTCTATCTTATACGTACATGTACATATACAGCAATACTAAATCTCATACGAAGGCAACCAAAACACTACTGCATCAATTCTAAACTACATACTAGGGCAAACAATGAACTACTGGTCACTTCCCTACGGATTCATAGAGAGGACAACTTTTTACGTATTTTTCAGAACATACACTGATTGCTCAGCCTCAAACCCTGTTCTGCCTTGACTATTTTCAACTATGTAGTTGAGTCCCTTGTATCTTCCCGTCTTAACACAGGGATCCCTTAATAATGTGTCAATACACAATCTTGTATGCGAACAATAAAATAATATATAATTTAAAAAAATTATGTTTTTGCTTATAAAAAAGGAACAACCCTCATACTGTTACCACCTTAAAAACACCTGAGTCCTACCTGCCCCTTAGAAATGCAGAGACTTTTATTGAACAGCAGCATCTCTTTTACCTTTCAAAAGTGTGCAAGTCACCTCTTGAGGGACAGGCAGTTTTCAGGGCTGGCAATTGGTGAAGTCAAGCAAAGCCCCTGGCTGGCTTGCTAGTCTGTTGGAGGAAAACCCATTAATAAAGTAAGACAATTATAATATAGTTCACAATAATATCGTTTTTAATCAATTGATCAGTTGGGAAATTAGCCAGTTTCAAAAAGAGTCCAAATAAGCAGTGGTGTCTGTGTGTATGTGTATATATATGTGTGTATATATATATATATGTTCGATGGCATGTGTAGCTGCAGATACACATGCTTTGCACATCCCGCCATCTAGTGTTGGGCTCGGAGTGTTACAAGTTGTTTTTCTTCGGAGAAGTCTTTTCGAGTCACGAGATCGAGGGACTCCTCCCATTTCGGCTCCATTGCGCATGGGCGTCGACTCCATCTTAGATTGTTTTCTTTCCGCCATCGGGTTCGGACGTGTTCCTTTTCGCTCCGCGCTTTGGTTCGGAAAGTTAGCGAAAAACTCGGAAAATTCGACGGTATTGTTTGCGTTCGGTATCGGGTTAGCTACAGCAGATCGACACCTAATTCGGAAGAGCTCCGGCAGCCCTTCGGGGTTTTCGATTCCCCGGGGGGGCCTGGTCGGCCCGACCGCGTGCGTCTTCAAGGCTAATGGAACGGACCCCATTCCGCTTCTGCCCCGAATGCCACAACAAGTATCCTTACACAGATCAGCATCTGGTCTGTAATTTGTGTTTGTCGCCAGAACACAGAGGATACCTGTGAGGCCTGTCGAGCATTTTGGTCCAGAAAGACTTTAAGGGACCGAAGAGCAAGAAGATTACAGATGGCGTCGGTGCCGACAGGACAAAAACACATGGAGGAAGCCTTTTCCATCGAAGATTCGGACTCGGAAGAGGTCGATCCTGAACAGACGCCGAAAACCGTGAGTAAGACGTCGATACACAAGACTCACGTAAAAAGCAGTAAAGCCCAGGGGACGCCACCACCAACAGGCCATTGCTTAACCAGAAAAATAGGTGACCGGGCATCGGCACCGAAAAAGGGCACGCCTGTGTCGAAGTCATCCGACTCCGGTCGAGATACCGGCACAGAGCACACTCGACCCTGAGACATCAGGTCAGAGCAGACTCGACCCTGAGACATCGGGTCAGAGCAGACTCGACCCTGAGACATCGGGTCAGAGCAGACTCGATCCTGAGACATCGGGTCAGAGCAATCTCAGCACCAAGAGAGCAGCACCGAACCAAGTCGGCACCGAGAAATCTGTACGCCAAAGAGCAAAAAAGTGTCGTCTGAACCAAAAAAGGCAGCCGAAAAGGTTTCGAGACCGAAACATCCGGCCTCGGAACCGAGAACAAGTTCCTACACAGAGGAACAAGGCCTGTCCTCACAGATGCAAACACATAGATTTGGACAGGAACTGGAGACAATGGAGCCAGACTACACCCAAAGAAGGCTCCACATCCAAAAGGAAACAGGGAAGATCAGCACTCTCCCTCCGATTAGAATGAAACGCAAACTTGCCTTCCAAGAGAAAGACAAGCAGCCACAGGCAAAGGTGGCTAAACAAGGAACCCCGCCACCGTCTACCCAACACTCTCCGCATCCATCACCGGTAGCCACTCCACCAATGATGCAATCCCCAACTCATACAGGGATGAGTCAGGATGATCCAGACGCGTGGGATCTTTATGATGCACCAGTGTCAGATAACAGTCCTGACTGTTATCCAGCTAGACCGTCACCACCAGAAGATAGTACAGCCTACCACAGGTGGTGTCAAGGGCAGCGGCGTTTCACAATGTCAGCCTACATGCAGAGCCAATTGAAGACAACTTTCTATTTAATACACTGTCGTCCACACACAGCCAGTACCAGAGTCTCTCCATGCTACCTGGAATGCTAAAACACTCCAAACAAGTGTTTGAGGAGCCTGTAAAAGGAAGGGCCATTACTCCAAGAGTGGAGAAAAAATATAAACCGCCACCAACAGACCCCGTGTACATCACACAACAGTTAACACCGGACTCAGTGGTAGTAGGGGCAGCTCGCAAGAGGGCGAACTCACACACTTCAGGAGATGCACCCCCTCCAGACAAAGAGAGTCGTAAGTTCGATGCAGCAGGGAAAAGGGTGGCGGCACAGGCAGCAAACCAGTGGCTTATTGCCAACTCACAGGCTTTGTTGGCCAGATACGATAGGGCTCATTGGGACGAAATGCAACACTTTATAGAACATTTGCCCAAGGAGTTCCAAAAGAGCACAGCAAGTGGTGGAGGAAGGACAGAGTATCTCAAAATATCAGATACGGTCAGCAATGGATGCAGCAGACACAGCTGCTAGAACTGTAAACACAGCAGTGACAATAAGGAGACATGCATGGCTGCGTACATCAGGATTCAAGCCGGAAATACAACAAGCCGTGCTGAATATGCCATTTAACGGACAGCAGTTGTTTGGGCCGGAGGTGGACACTCCCATCGAAAAACTTAAAAAGGACACTGATACGGCCAAAGCCATGGGCGCACTCTACTCCCCACAGAGCAGAGGCACATTTCGTAAAACATAGTTTCGAGGACAAAGCACAGAACACACAACCTCACAAACAAGGTCCACCTATCAGCCAATATCAGCGGGAAGTTTTCGGGGACAATATAGAGGGCGACAATTCCAAAAAAGTAGAGGAAAGTTCCAAAGTCCCAAAACTCCACAAAACAAGCAGTGACTTAGATGTCACAAATCCACAACACATAACACCTGTGGGGGGGAGGCTAACCAAGTTCTACAAACAATGGGAGGAAATAACAACAGATACTTGGGTCCTAGCAATTATCCAGCATGGTTATTGCATAGAATTTCTCAAATTCCCTCCAAATGTCCCACCGAAAACACATAATATGTCAAAACACATGGATCTGTAATATCAATACTAAGTGGATCTTCTACAACTGGAGGTCCAAGCGTTGTTACAAAAAGAAGCAATAGAATTAGTACCAATTCATCAGAAAGGAACAGGAGTTTACTCTCTGTACTTTCACATACCCAAAAAGGACAAAACTCTAAGACCTATATTAGATCTTAGAACGTTAAATACTTACATCAAATCAGATCACTTTCACATGGTGACATTACAGGAAGTAATCCCATTGCTCAAACAAGACTACATGACAACACTAGACCTAAAGGATGCATACTTCCATATACCGATACATCCTTCACACAGAAAGTACCTAAGGTTTGTATTCCAAGGGGTACATTACCAATTCAAAGTGTTACCATTCGGGATAACAACTGCGCCAAGAGTTTTTACAAAATGCCTGGCAGTAGTAGCTGCGCACATCAGAAGACAGCAAAAACACGTGTTCCCGTACCTAGACGATTGGTTAATCAAAACCAACACGCAAGAACGGTGTTCACAACACACAAACTATGTCATCAAAACCCTCCACAAACTAGGTTTCTCACTCAACTACACAAAGTCACACCTTCAGCCGTGTCAAACACAGCAATACTTAGGGGCAACAATCAACACAACAAAAGGGGTTGCCACTCCAAGTCCACAAAGGGTACAAGCATTTCATAATGTAATACAGGCCATGTATCCAAAACAAAAAATACAGGTCAAGATGGTGATGAAACTACTAGGCATGATGTCCTCATGCATAGCCATTGTCCCAAACGCCAGATTGCACATACGGCCCTTACAACAGTGCCTAGCATCACAATGGTAACAGGCACAGGGTCAAATTCTAGATCTAGTGTTGATAGACCGCCAAACATACACCTCGCTTCTATGGTGGAACAATATAAATTTAAACCAAGGGCGGCCTTTCCAAGACCCAGTGCCTCAATACGTAATAACTACAGATGCCTCCATGATAGGGTGGGGAGCACACCTCAATCAACACAGCATCCAGGGACAATGGGACACTCAGCAAAGACAGTTTCACATAAATCACTTAGAACTACTGGCAGTATTTCTAGCGTTGAAAGCTTTTCAACCCATAATAAGCCACAAACACATCCTTGTCAAAACAGACAACATGACAACGATGTATTATCTCAACAAACAGGGAGGAACACACTCAACACAGTTGTGTCTCCTGGCACAGAGAATATGGCATTGGGCGATTCACAACCACATTCGCGTAATAGCACAGTTTATTCCAGGGATTCAGAATCAGTTAGCAGACAATCGCTCTTGGGATCACCAACAGATCCACGAATGGGAGATTCACCCCCAAATACTAAACACTTACTTCCAAAGATGGGGAACACCACAAATAGACCTATTTGCAACAAAAGAAAACACAAAATGCCAAAACTTCGCATCCAGATACCCACAGGATCAGTCTCAGGGCAATGCGTTATGGATGAGTTGGTCAGGGATATTTGCATACGCTTTTCCCCCTCTCCCACTCCTTCCATATCTGGTAAACAAATTAAGTCAAAACAAACTCAAACTCATACTAATAGAACCAACTTGGGCAAGACAACCTTGGTACACAACACTACTAGATCTCTCAGTAGTGCCTCATGTCAAACTACCAAACAAACCAGATCTGTTAACTCAACACAAACAACAGATCAGACACCCAAATCCAGCATCGCTGAATCTAGCAATTTGGCTCCTGAAATCTTAGAATTCGGACACTTAGACCTTACACAGGAATGTATGGAGGTCATAAAACAAGCTAGGAAACCAACCACTAGACATTGCTATGCAAATAAGTGGAAAAGATTTGTTTATTATTGCCATAATAATCAAATCCAACCATTACACGCATCTGCTAAAGACATTGTAAGCTACTTACTATATTTGCAAAAGTCAAAGCTAGCTTTTTCATCCATTAAAATACATCTTACCGCAATTTCAGCTTATCTGCAAATTACGCACTCAACTTCATTATTTAGGATACCAGTCATAAAAGCGTTTATGGAAGGATTAAAAAGAATTATACCACCAAGAACACCACCAGTTCCTTCATGGAACCTCAACATTGTCTGAACTCGACTTATGGGTCCACCTTTCGAACCTATGCACTCATGTGAAATGCAATACTTAACATGGAAAGTTGCATTTCTAATTGCTATCACATCTCTAAGAAGAGTAAGTGAGATACAAGCATTTACCATACAAGAACCATTTATTCAGATACACAAGCATAAAGTAGTCTTACGCACAAATCCTAAATTCTTACCAAAAGTCATATCACCGTTCCACTTGAATCAAACAGTAGAACTACCAGTGTTCTTCCCAGAGCCAGATTCCGTAGCTGAAAGAGCACTACATACATTAGACATCAAAAGAGCGTTAATGTACTGCATTGACAGACAAAACAAATTCGGAAAACAAAACAATTATTTGTTGCTTTCCAAAAACCTCATACAGGAAATCCAATTTCAAAACAAGGCATTGCTAGATGGATAGTTAAGTGCATTCAAACTTGCTATCTCAAAGCAAAAAGAGAACTGCCTATTACACCAAAGGCACACTCGACTAGAAAGAAAGGTGCTACCATGGCCTTTCTAGGAAATATTCCAATGACTGAAATATGTAAGGCAGCCACATGGTCTACGCCTCATACGTTTACCAAACACTACTGCCTGGATGTGTTAACAGCACAACAGGCCACAGTAGGCCAGGCAGTACTACGGACATTGTTTCAAACAACTTCAACTCCTACAGGCTGAACCACCGCTTTTGGGGAGATAACTGCTTACTAGTCTATGCAAAGCATGTGTATCTGCAGCTACACATGCCATCCAACGGAAAATGTCACTTACCCAGTGTACATCTGTTCGTGGCATGAGTCGCTGCAGATTCACATGCGCCCACCCGCCTCCCCGGGAGCCTGTAGCCGTTTCGAAGTTAATCTTAAACATTTGTAAATTTGTAAATATATCACTTTAAACTACATTATGTACATACATATTCACTCCATTGCATGGGCACTATTACTATAATACACAACTCCTACCTCACCCTCTGCGGGGAAAACAATCTAAGATGGAGTCGACGCCCATGCGCAATGGAGACGAAATGGGAGGAGTCCCTCGATCTCGTGACTCGAAAAGACTTCTCCGAAGAAAAACTACTTGTAACACTCCGAGCCCAACACTAGATGGCGGGATGTGCAAAGCATGTGAATCTGCAGCGACTCATGCCACGAACAGATGTACACTGGGTAAGTGACATTTTCCATATATATCATGTGTAGCTGCAGATGCACAGGTCCTGCCATCTAGTGTTGGGCTCGGAGTGTTTCTTCGAAGAAGTCTTTTCGAGTCACGGGACTGAGTGACTCCTCCTTTTCGGCTCCATTGCGCATGGGCATCGACTCCATCTTAAATTGTTTTCTTTCTGCCATCTGGTTCGGACGTGTTCCTCTTCACTCCGGTTGTTAGAGTCGGAAAATCTTACAAACCATCTAAAATCGTCTGTATTGTTTTCGGTCGCAACTCATCCAGCATCGACACCTCAGTACCGGCGGATACACATCTTTCATTGCCCAACTTGGGCATGGTCGACCCTACCAAAAGTATTGTCGAAGCCTCATGGACCGGATCCCGTTTAGATCCTGCCCTCGGTGTCACTCCATGTATCCCTACACCGATCAATATCTGGTTTGCAACCTGTGTTTATCTCCGAATCATCGAAAGGATACCTGTGAAGCCTGTAAATCCTTCCGTTCGAAAAAGACTTTAAGAGGTCGAAGAGCGCGAAGGTTAGAGATGGCGTCCAGAAGCACCAAACGCCACAACGCAGAAGAGGAGGAGATGATTCACACCGCTGTCTCCATTCGGGGATCTGATTCCGAACAAGAGTCTGACGTCGACCGACCACTAACAGCGGGCCTGCATGTGAGTACGCTTGCCCCAACCCAAACACAGGGCCTAGGGAACGCCACTGTTGGAAGGCCATGGCTCTACCCGTAAAAAAGCGACTGGTGACCAAGTAACATCTTTGGCACGGAAAAAGGCCACGCCAGTAACAAGCCTTCGGACTCGAGCCGAGGCACAGGCTCTGAAATCATATGACACCGACCCATCGAGTCGAGACCCTGAAAGTCACTTTCGGAACAGAGACCAACAACTACTCCATGCCCTTTGGTGCCGAAAAAAACAGCTTCGGAGCCGAAAAAACATTCCTAAACAGAGGAGCATGGACTTTTGAAACAATTAAAAGGAAGCCATAGATTTGAGGAGGAATTACAACAAATGGAGGATTTCGATGAAAAACAGGACAGGATACAGATCCACAAGGACACTGGCAAGATCCTCACAGCACCTCCTCTCAATACAAAAAGAAAACTGTCTTTCCACGGACGTTTGGACACTGGTCAGCCAGCAGCTAAAGTGCCAAGAGAGAAATCTCCACCTCCCCAGTTTTCTCCTCACCAGTCTCCTCCTCACTCCCCTCAACTGACTGTCTCCCCACCTGCTACACCCACTGCACAGTCTCCATCACACACTATGCAGTCACAATAGGACACAGATCCATGGGATCTCTATGATGACCTAGTCTCAGACAGTAGTCCAGAGTGCTACCCATTTAAGCCATCGCCACCTGAAGATAGCACTCCATATACACAGGTTCTAGCTAGGGCAGCAGCTTTTCACAACATGACCATGCACACAGAACCTCTAGAGGACGACTTCTTGTTCAATACATTGTCCTCAACTCATGCCACATACCAAAGCCTACCCATGCTCCCCGGTATGCTCAAACATGCGCAGCAAATATTCCAAGAACCGGTTAAAGGAAGGGCTATAACCCCAAGGGTAGAGAAAAAGTACAAGCCACCACCCTCAGATCCCATTTTTGTCACACAACAACTGCCCCCAGATTCAGTAGTGGTCAGTGCAGCGAGGAAAAGGGCTAACTCACAGTCCTCTGGAGATCAGTGGCGCATAGCTAATTCGCAGGCCCTTCCAGCTAGATATGATAGGGCTCATTGGGATGAGATGAAAGACATTATTCAGCATCTCCCCAAGGGCCTACAGAAGAGAGCCCAGCAGGTAGTAGAGGAGGGACAGGCAATTACGAACAATCAAATAAGATCAGCGCTAGACTCAGCAGATACAGCCGCAAGGACTATAAATACGGCTGTCACCATTAGGCGACATGCATGGCTCAGGTCATCAGGTTTTAAACCTGAACTCCAACAGGCCGTCCTCAACATGCCTTTAAATCAGCAACAATTATTCGGCACACAGGTGGACACAGCCATAGACAAGATGAAAAAAGACGCCGACACTGCCAAAGCGATGGGAGCGCTTTATTCATCCCAATACAGAGGCTCATTTCAGAAGCCTCAATATAGGGGAGGCTTCAGGCCACAACCTTCCGAGCCATCTACCTCACCAGACACAATACCAAAGAGGGGGTTTTCGGGGATCCTACAGAGGACAATTTCCCAAATCTAGAGGAAAATACCAATCCTCAGAACAAGCCACAAATAACAAACAGTCACTTTACCATCACCTTTTCTCAACACACTTCCCCTGTGGGAGGAAGACTGAAAATGTTCCACGACCAATGGTTAAACATCACAACAGACACATGGGTACTATCCATTATCCAACATGGTTACTGCATAGAGTTCACACCATTTCCTCCAGACATTCCCCCAAAAGCGCAAACTTTCATCGCAACATCTTGCAATGTTGCAAACAGAAGTACAGGCACTATTGCTCAAGCAAGCCATAGAACTTGTGCCGCATCATCAAAAAGGAACAGGGGTTTACTCCCTGTACTTCCTTATTCCCAAGAAGGACAAAACATTAAAACCAATATTAGATCTCCGGACTCTCAACCTCTACATCCGATCAGAACACTTTCACATGGTAACGCTACAAGATGTAGTCCCACTGCTACAACAGGAAGAATTTATGACAACACTGGATCTAAAAGATGCGTATTTTCACATACCCATTCATCCAGCTCACAGAAAATACCTTAGGTTTGTTATACAAGGAAAACGTTACCAATTCAAAGTATTACCCTTCGGGATAACATCAGCCCCCAGAGTCTTTACAAAAGGCCTTGCCATAGTCGCAGCATACATAAGGAGACAACATATGCATGTATTCCCATATTTCGACGATTGGCTAATAAAAGCCAACACTCAAAAACAGTGTCAACATCACACGTTATGTAATAAACACCCTACACACACTAGGGTTCTCAATAAATTACCAAAACTCACACCTGCAACCATCACAAATTCAGCAGTACTTAGGGGCTACACTAAACACTCAAAAGGCACTTGCCAGTCCAAGCCCACAAAGAGTGCAATCGTTCCACACCATATTGCCAAAAATACAGCCAAACCAACACTACACTGTCCGTTTTGTCATGAAACTGCTGGGTATGATGGCATCATGCATCGCCATTGTCCAAAAAGCAAGGTTACACATGCAGCCCTTACAACAGTACCTCGCAAAACAATGGTCGCAGGCACATGGTCATCTCCAAGATCTAGTGTTGATAGACCGCCAAACACACATTTCGCTTCAGTGGTGGAATCCCACAAACTTAAACAAAGGGCGGCCATTTCAAGGCCCTGTGCCTCACGCCATTCTCACAACGGATGCATCAATGATTGGATGGGGAGCACACCTCAACAATAACAATATTCAGGGACAATGGGACAACAAACAGAAACAGTTTCACATACATAACTTAGAACTGCTAGCAGTGTCCCTAGCACTAAGAGCCTTTCATCCTATTCTTGTCAGAACAGACAATATGACAACAATGTACTACTTAAACAAACAAGGAGGAACCTACTCATCACAACTTTGCCTTCTAGCACAAAAAAATTGGCATTGGGCAATTCACAACAACATACACCTGGTAGCTCAATAAATTCCAGGGATTCACAATCAGTTAGCAGACAACCTCATTCGAGATCACCAACAAACTCACGACTGGGAAATTCACCCCAAGTACTTCACAAATACTTTCATCAATGGGGGACACCAGACATAGATCTGTTCGCCACCAACCACAACGCAAAATGCCTAAACTTCGCATCCAGGTACCCACACCCTCTATCCAAGGGGAATGCTCTATGGATCTGTTCAGGGATATTTGCTTACGCTTTTCCCCTTCTCCCTCTCATTCCATTTTTGGTCAACAAACTGCGTCAAAACAAACTCAAACTCATACTTATAGCACCAACGTGGGCACGCCAACCATGGTACACAACACTGCTAGACCTGTCAATAGTACCACACGTCAAACTCCCAAACAGACCAGACCTGCTGACACAAAAAAAACAGCAGATCAGACACTCAAATACAGCGATGCTCAATCTGGCTCCCGAAATCTTCGAGTTTGAGCATCAAAATCTTCCACCAGAATATATGGAAGTCATTAAACAGGCAAGAAAACCTACTACCAGGCAGTGTTATGCTAACAAATGGAAAAGATTTGTTTATTACTGTCAAGCAAAATACAGAACACCCTTAGACGCGACCATACAAGGCATTGTAAGTTATTTACTCCACCTACAAAAAGCAAATTTTAGCTTTTTCTTCCATCAAAATATATCTCACAGCAATTTCTGCTTATTTGCAAAACAAACAAACCAAATCTCTATTTAGAATGCCAGTCATCAAAGCTTTCATGGAGGGTCTAAAACTAATCATACCTCCACGAACGCCACCAGTACCCTCATGGAATCTTAATATTGTACTTACACAACTCATGGGTCCACCCTTTGAACCCATGCACTCCTGTCCGATTCAGTTCCTAACTTGGAAAGTCACATTTCTAGTGGCAATCGCTTCATTACGAAGAGTTACTGAAATACAAGCATTCACTATTGGACAGCCCTTTATACAAGTACACAAACATAAGGTTGTACTCCGCACAAACCCTACATTTCTTCCTAAAGTCATCTCACCGTTTCATCTAAACCAAACAGTGGAGCTTCCAGTCTTCTTCCCACAGTCAGACTCAGTGGCAGAAAGAGCACTACATACATTAGATATTATGAGAGCTTTAATGTATTACATCGACAGAAAAAAATCATTTTGAAAAACTAAACAATTGTTTGTTCGCATTCCAAAAACCCCATACTGGTAATCCTATATCAAAAAAAGGCATAGCCAGGTGGATAGTGAAATGTATCCAAACTTGTTGCCTAAAGGCTAAAAGACAAATGCTAATTACGCCAAAAAGCACATTCCACTAGAAAAAAAGGAGCAACAATGGCATTTCTAGGAAACATACCAATGACAAAAATTTGTAAAGCAGCTACTTGGTCGACACCTCATACATTTACCAAGCATTACTGTGTAGATGTGTTAGCAACACAACAGGCCACAGTAGGACAGGCTGTACTAAGAACATTATTTCAACAACTTCAACTCCTACAGGCTGACCACCGTTTAGGGGAGGATTACTGCTTTGTAGTCTATGCATAGCATGTATATTTGCAGCTACCCATGCCATTGAACGGAAAATGTCGCTTACCCATTGTACATCTGTTCGTGGCATGTTCCGCTGCAGATTCACATGCGCCCTCCCTCCTCCCCGGGAGCCTGAAGCAGTTTAAGTTACATTTAAAATTTGTACATATGTATATACATCTCTGTTCCATTGCATGGACATCTTTTTCTTTGCACTCTATCACTCCTACCTTGCCCTCTGTTGGAAAACAATCTAAGATGGAGTCGATGCCCATGCGCAATGGAGCCGAAAAGGAGTAGTCACTCGGTCCCGTGACTCGAAAAGACTTCTTCGAAGAAAAACAACTTGTAACACTCCGAGCCCAACACTAGATGCAGGACCTGTGCATAGCATGTGAATCTGCAGTGGAATATGCCACGAACAGATGTACACTGGGTAAGTGACATTTTCCCTATATACTGAAAAAGCCACAAAAAACATGAGTTACAAATTCTTATATAATGTAAATAGCAAGCTGGGCAGATAAGATACGTGTCCATGTTTTTAGCAGAAGCCCTCTCTTGTGGACTTTTTGTAATTCTCAGAATAAGGGTGGGATGACCTAGAAACATATTTTTGGTTTTCTACATAGCGTGTGCTTATCTCTTATTTGACGTCCTTGGGCTCAGCCCAGCCTATCTGGGTTCAACATATTCTCAACAGGCTTGCGCTAAGGCAGAATCCACCCTTGTTTACACCCTGTGCTCTATGACAATGCAAAACCATTTTCTTCTGTCTACCTCTTGGTGTGTTTTTTTTTAAAACTAGTGTGCACTATGATTTCTTTTTCTACAGGAACCATAGTTATCTTGTTCAGCACATTCATCTATTAGATAGTTTTAAAACCTATGTAAGTAGTGAACCTATCGCTTACCTAAAATGTTTGCATTGGGGTTTGGTATTTTATATTTGTGTATATGCTTATAAAATATATTCTTATTATTTCCCTACTTCACTAGTGACGTGCAAAACCCCATATACTTGTAAGCCACCCTTGCCTTTTCTGCTGCAAATAACTCTGATGTACATCGTATAGTCCAGGTTTGGTTTAGCTTTTAATAATGAAATGCCGACTGAGGCACCCAGATATAAAGGATCACACATTGCTTCTCATGCAGTAATGGTGTGCATTGGATGTGGGTCTCCTCGTTCGTTACATTAAAAAATGCTTTCTAGTTTAAAAGCCAAAATAGTCCTAAACCATGCTACTTGGTAGCATAGATTATCCCAGATATTAACAAACCATTAGTGCAAATGTTTAGTTTCTGGCAAGTAATCAGTTGTCACTGTTGATTGCTGTCCCAAAGGCATATGTTATCCTGAACTCTAATCAGCTACACCAGTTCTGATTGGTCTCTTTGAGTAAGCATCAGTCATTGTTTTTCCATACATGCAGCAAAACCAGAAATACGTTTTATATCTTCAAGACAATACTAATAGTAGAGTACACATACCTTGAAAAGCATAAATGTCAGTCCATGTCGCACATGACTTTCATGCAGAAAATGCATAATGTATGAGTTTTTTTCTCAACCCCATATGATATCCACGTACTGTTTTGCCACACAGCTGTACAACTTCCATAGAGAAAGTCAGATTCATTCTCTGTTTCTGTTGTGCTTATGATGTTGTATCTAGGATTCATCAAAATAATGGGATGCGCATAGCAGCACTGGACGAAAAAGTCATGAGTGATTATTCATTTCAGTGCAGTCAGTTTTTCTTGTCACTTATAATAAACAAAACAGTGTTAGCAGAACTCTTTTATCTGTCTTTCAAATCACTGAGTGCACTCATACATCTGTGCCTCTGAAATAACAAAAAATACACCTCTGAAAAATAGTACATACTAATTTCATCTTTGCAGATGTTAACAAGCAGAGTAATAATATTTAGTGTGAGAGACTATACAGAACAATTTTTTTTCAGAGACAGAACATCTTATTGTAAAATGTCGAATGAGCTTGACACTAGTTTCACTCAGTGTTACCTGGGGCCATACAAAGCAGCATATTAGAGTGTCATTCATTGTGCAAACATATCTACTATTCAGCAGATCACATCCATTTTCTCTTCTTGGTCTGTCCACCCATTCTCTTATGACGTCCTTAAGTCATGGTAAACCTCTGGTGTTGCGCACTGAAATAAAAGCAACTGTGACTAAAGGTCTAAACAACACTATTATCCACAGCCTTGTTTGCAACACTCAGTCTGTCAGTCAGTTTAGAACTATCTGCATGTCCGCCTTCTCGTGTATGTTCAAATTTGTTTGAGTTGGATTCAAAATAGAGGCTATTTGTTTATGATCTGAAAGGAGGGAAAACACACTTTAGGGCACTGATTCTGAAGCTTCTCATCAGCACTCCTCAAACATGACTTGTTTTTGAAAGGATCAGAACCCAGTATGCTGAAACCAGTCTCATTCCTGCAATGGATAACATGATGCAGAGTTGCTCAGGAAACAACACAAGCAATATTAGCTCCTTCTCCTGAGTGATAATCACATACAACCTTAACTTAAATACACGTTCGGTTTACTCTACATATATTACATCTAGAGATTAATTAGTTCGTAGTAATTCGAGAGGTTTGAAGATGTTGTGGGTGGTTCCCAGATTCAGAGAGCGATATTGCTGAATCTAGAATTCTAGTTTCAAGATCAATCAAGGGGCTTCTTCAGGTGTCATGGGAATTACGGCCCATTTGTCCATTAAGAACTTTTGTTGCTTACTTCCTAACTTTGATGTTGCTGTTGTGCTTGGGGAGTTGTAGTTTAACTAGTTATGTGCTGCTAGTAACTGCTATCTCTGCCTTTCCATGCATTTTCGTTTAGCAGGCTGAGCTTGTGAGTTATTTAGCCCAGTGTCCTATTGTTGATGGTGATAAGGGCTAGCATGCAGGCTACAAATGATGAATTTTGGATGGCAGATGAAGCAGCTTTGTTTAAAAAAAAAAAACTGAACTGCCTGTGGTAAGGGATTGTGAAATATTACTATTGGCATCCTGGTTAGACACTGCCAAAGAGTGTTTTAATCCTATCCCCAGGCTGAACTTGACAGACCTTGTTGCTAGAGAAGGGGGCCTTTCCCATTTTACTTATCAAAGCCTCTCACCAATTCATTGACATTAGCACCCATCCTTAACCGAACAAAAAACCCACACCATTATTTACATCTCACCCCTTAATCTGGGTTGGACCTGCATAGCCCATGCTGCTTGATAGCTGTTTTGTGTAGCCCTTGATTTGTGAGCCTGGTAGTACCTTGGAGATAATTCTTCTATACAGGAGTTGACATCTACGAGATATGCATAATACAGAGTCCCTGTTGGAGAGCCCTCGGGCCTCATAAGGTTGGCAGGGGCCCCTTTACGTTCTGCGCCGGCGGTTACGGCCTTGGCTCCAAGGGGCACCCAAGGATCTGCTTCTGGATCCGAACTGGCATTGGTCATACCTCAACCTTCCCTGACGGTTCCATTGTCAACACTCCCGACACCGCCCGGGCCCACTGGCGGGTCGACCCTGTTCTCATCGCCAACTCCGACACGGAGTCTAAACGGCATTGCTCGATGCTGATTCAGTCTATGCAGGGTCTTTGGGCCCTTGATCGGATTTTGACCCTTATTTTTATTGGTCTGAATTGGGGGTGAATATGGAGGGGGTCGCTGGACCCTTTGGAATACCAGCTGGAAGATCCTATGGATTGGGCTCAGGAACTGGGCAAAGCCAGCAGGTTGGATACCTCACCTGACGCTGGTATGCTTTCTCACCTTACCGTTGCTACGGAGGAGGGAGCTTCTTACTTCCATGGTTGTGAGAAGAGCAGCCGAGGTCTTGGGCCTTGAACAGTCTTCGGTGGCTGTTAGAACTAACCTCCTGACTGAAGTGCTTCAGCCTGGGGCTTCCACATCAGAACCCTTTTTGCCCTTCAATGAAGACCTCACTGATGTCCTGCTCGGAACATGGGCCAAGCCCAGCACAGGGCCCCTGTTAGTAGGACAGTCGCCCACCACTATAGGCCTGCGCTTAACGACCTGGCTTTCCTGACCCAACACCCTACCACCCAAGATCTTGGTATTCCAAGCCTCATCCTCCCATGGCGTGTTCCCTTTTATTTCCCCAGATAGGGAATCAAAGAGGCTGGATCAGCTTGGTAACAAATTGTTCTCTTCCGCCAGCCTGGCATTGTGGTCGGTGAACACTGCATGCCTTTTGGGCCTTTATACCCATAGTTTATGGGACATGGTTGCGCGTGTGCTGCCACAGGTCCCAGAGGAGGCCCGTGCCATACTCTCCCAAGCTGTTGCTGCTGGGAGAGACGCGATGAAGTTCACCATCACATGTGGAGTGGATACAACTGACTCTCTGGGCAGATTGGTTGCATCAGCAATGGCTTTAAGATGTCACTCCTGGTTACGTACATCTGGCTTTTCAGAGAATGTCTATTCTACTCTGCTCTGATGAACATGCCCTTTGATGGCAGACATCTCTTCGGGGAAGAGGAGACTGCACTCAAGCGCTTTAAGACGTCTCGGGCTACAGCTTGGTCCCTTGGCTTTGCAGCTACCCCTCACTTCCCTCAGTCTGCTTTTTCGCCCCTTCTGTGGCTAAGGAAGGGATGCCCAGCTGCATCCGTTCCCTGCAAGCCACTGTGCTGCGCATGCTGCACAGCCTCTGTGTGGCTGAGGGCATGGGATCCAGTGTGCTTGTGGATCTGGAAGCCAGCGGTCTAGCCAGTCCATGCCCCTCCCACCCATCAACCACCAAAGATTCCTGATCTGGCGCTTCCCCACCAGGGACGAATCGGCGGCAGGAGTCGCCATCACCTGCCCCACTGGACCACCATCACGTTAGACAGGTGGGTTTTGCAAATACTCTGAAGGGGCTACTCCCTACCCTTCAAGACCTCCCCTGCCTCCATTCCACCATCCTATGGTCGCATGAAGGAGGATCACCCAACACTTCTCTGCAAGAAGGTATCGGCTCTTGGCCAAGGGAGCCATAGAGAGGGTCCCTGTGCAAGAGGTAGGTTGTAGTTGTTATTCACGGTACTTTCTGGTACCACAAAAGGGACCAGGGCCTCTGCCCTATCCTCAACCTCTGGTCCCTGAATCACTTTCTCAGGAGGGAGTTTAAAATGCTCACTCTGGCTCAGGTTCTATCTGCCATGGACCCTGGAGACTGGATGGTAGCATTAGACTTGCAAGGTGCATATTTCCATATTCCTGTCCTGCCTGCCCACAGACGTTTCTTGCGGTTCGTGGTAGATCACAAGCATTTTCAATTCACTGTACTCCTATTTGGCTAGGGTGTTCACCAAGGTGATGGCGGTGGTCGCAGCTCATCTGCGCAAGAAAGGGATGTCAGTCTTCCCCTACCTCAACGACTGGCCGTTGAAGGAGAGTTTGCCCCAGGCTGTCGTCTCCTACCTTCAGACTACGACAAACCTCCTGCATTCACTGAGGGTTCACTATGAACATGCCGAACTCGCATCTGACTCTCTCTCAGATGCTTCCCTTCATCTGAGCTGTTCTGGACATAGTGCAGTTGTGGACCTATCCTCCCGAACGGCGAGTCCAGGATATTCTGGCTATGATTCTGATGTTTCAGCCTCTATCCTGGATTTGAGTTAGCAAGACTATAAGGCAGCTGTGCCTCTTGGCCTCCTGCATCCTGCTTGTTACTCATGCCAAATGGCATATGCAGTGAGACCTGAAGTTCCAGAGGCAACCGCATCAGGGAAATCTCTCCGACATGGTCCATATCTTGGAGGGGACTGTGCAAGATCTGTAGTGGTGGCTTTGGAACTGCAAGTGGGACAAGGACTGATCCCTCTCCTTTCCCCAACCAGATCTCACTGTACTGACAGATGTCCCTCCTGGGATTGGGGGGGCTGCATGGGAAAGGTGGAGATCAGAGGCGCCTGGTCTCCAGCGGGTTCTGAGTTCCATATCAGCTGTTTAGAACTCAGGGTGATCAGACTGCCATTGAAAGCATTCCTTCACTCTCTGAAAAGGAAGGTGGTGCAGGTGTTCGCGCCATGTGGTACTGCAACAAGCAGGGTGGAGTGAGGTTGTGGACCATTTGTCACGAAGCTCTCTGCCTCTGGACGTTGCTGGAACAGTAGGGCATATCCCTGGTGGTTCAACATCTGGCAGGCTCTCTGAACGCCAGAACAGACTAACCCAGCCACTGATGCCTGGTCGATGAATGGTGTCTCCATCCAGAGTTGGTGCAATGTCTCTTTCAGCAGTGGGGGGAGCCTTGGTTAGACTTGTTCACCTCTTCCATGAAAGCGCAATGTCAGCCGTTTTGTGCGTTGGAGTTTCCAAGGCACCACTTGCTTGGCAACGCTTTTCATCTAGAGTGGATCTCAGGCCTCCTGGATGCCTTTCCACCCATACCACTTCTGGCCAAAGTTCTTAAGAAGACCAAGAACTACTGAGCCAAGTCCTTCTTGAGGCCTTGGATTGGGCAAGAAGAGTCTGGTATCCCAAGTTCTTGAGTGTAGGAGGTTGGCTCTGTATATACTATTTCAAAGTAAGAAATAGTGTGCACAGAGTCCAAGGGTTCCCCTTAGAGGTAAGATAGTGGCAACATTAGGTAATTCTAATGCTCTATTTTGTGGTAGTGTGGTCGAGCCGTAGGCTTATCAGAGGGTAGTGTTAGGCATTTGTTGTACACACACAGGCAATAAATGAGGAACACACACTCGGACTTACTCCAGGCCAATAGGTTTTTATATAGAAAAATATATTTTCTTAGTTTATTTTCAGAACCACAGGTTCAAGATTTGAAGTAAACACAAAAATGCAAGGTACTTCACACAGGTAAGTTAGGAACTCTGAATAAAATCAATATTATATACAGTCCTTGTTAAAATGGCAATAAGCTATTTTAAAAGTGGACACTGCAAAAATCAACAGTTCCTGGGGGAGGTAAGTATTGGTTAGATTGTGAGTTAAGTAAGACACTTACAAGTCTCAGTTCCTGGGCATAGGCAGCCCACTGTTGGGGGTTCATGGCAACCCCAAAGTTACCACACCAGCAGCTCAGGGCCGGTCAGTGCAGAGGTCAAAGAGGGGCCCAAAACACATAGGCGCCTATGGAGAACAGGGGTGCTCCAGTTCCAGTCTGCCAGCAGGTAAGTACCCGTGTCCTCAGGGGGCAGACCAGGGGGTTTTGTAGAGCACTTTGGGGGGACACACGTAGGCACACAAAACACACCCTCAGTGGCACAGGGGCGGCCAGGTGCAGTGTGCAAAGCAGGCATCAGGTTTCAGGTAGAAAACAATGGAGGGACTTTGGGGTCACTCTAGCAGTGCAGGCAGGCTCAGGGGGGGCTTCTCGGTACAGCCACCACCTGGGCTAGGCAGGGGGTCGTTTGGGGGGTCACATCCTGCACTGAGGTTCGGTTTCTTCAGGTCCTGTGGGCTGCGGGTGCAGTGCTGGTTCCAGGTGTCGGGTCCCTTGTTACAGGCAGTCGCGGTCAGGAGGATCCTCTGGATTCTCTCTGCAGGCGTCGCTGTGGGGGTTCAGGGGGGTGTTCTCAAGCTACTCACGGGCTCGAAGTCACCGGGGAGTCCTCCCTGTGGTGTTTGTTCTCTGGATCTCGAGCCGGGGGCGTCCGGTGCAGAGTGGGAAGTCTTACGCTTCCGACGGGAAACGTGGGTTCTTTGGAAGTTGCTTCTTTGTTGCAAAGATGTAGCTGGTTTTGAGCAGAGCTGCTGCTCACTGGAGTTTCTTGGTCCTTTAGCCCAGGGCAGTCCTCTGAGGCTTCAGAGGTCGCTGGTCCCTGTCGGATGCGTTGCTGGTTGCAGGTTTTCGAAACAGGAGACAGGCCGGTAGAGCTGGGGCCAAAGCAGTTGTTGTCTTAAGTCTTCTCTGCAGGCCAGTAGGTCAGCAGTCCTTGTTTCTTCAGGTTGCAGGAATTTTATTTCCTGGGTTCTGGGGTGTCCCTAAATATGCCCCTAAATACTAGATTTAGGGGTGTGTTTAGGTCTGGGAGGGCAGTATCCAATGGCTACTGTCCTGGAGGGTGGCTACACCCTCTTTGTGCCACCTCCCTGTGGGGAGGGGGGCACATCCCTTATCCTATTGGGGGAATCCTCCAGAACTAAGATGGAGGATTTCTAAAGGCAGGGGTCACCTCAGCTCAGGACACCTTAGGGGCTGTCCTGACTGGTGTGTGTCTCCTCCTTGTTTTTCTCATTATCTCCCCAAGCCTTGCCGCCAAAAGTGGGGGCAGTGACCGGAGGGGCGGGCATCTCCCCTAGCTGGGATGCCCTGGGGCGCTGTACCAAAAGGGGTGAGCCTTTGAGGCTCACCACCAGGTGTTACAGTTCCTGCATGGGGAGGCGAGAAGCACCTCCACCCAGTACAGGCTTTGTTCCTGGCCACAGAGTGACAAAGGCACTCTCCCCATGTGGCCAGCAACATGTCTGGTGTGTGGCAGGCTGGCAGAAACTGGTCAGCCTTCACTAGAAGTCTGATTGGTATTCAGGGGGCATCTTTAAGATGCCCTGTGGGTGCATGTTACAATACATTGTACACTGGTACCAGTGTGCATTTATTGTGCTGAGAGGTTTGATACCAAACTTCCCAGATTTCAGTGTAGCCATTATGGAACATTGGAGTTCGTGTTTGACAAACTCCCTGACCATATACTCTTATGGCTACCCTGCACTTACAATGTCTAAGGTTTTGCTTAGACACTGTAGGAGCATAGTGCTCATGCACATATGCCCTCACCTGTGGTATAGTGCACCCTGCCTTAGGGCTGTAAGGCCTGCTAGAGGGGTGACTTACCTATGCCACAGGCAGTGTGAGGTTGGCATGGCACTCTGAGGGGAGTGCAATGTCGACTTAGTCATTTTCTCCCCACCAGCATACACAAGCCGAGAGGCAGTGTGCATGTGCTGAGTGAGGGGTCCCCAGGGTGGCATAAGACATGCTGCAGCCCTTAGAGACCTTCCCTGGCATCAGGGCCCTTGGTACCAGGGGTACCAGTTACAAGGGACTTATCTGAGTGCCAGGGCTGTGCCAATTGTGGAGACAAAGGTACAGTTTTAGGGAAAGAACACTGGTACTGGGGCCTGGTTAGCAGGGTCCCAGCACACTGTCAATCAAAACTTAGCATCAGCGAAGGCAAAAGGTTAGGGGTAACCATGCAAAGGAGGCATTTTCTTACATTGAGCATGGCCATCAATCCTCCGATCAGACTGCCACTTTGGGTGGATCTTCTGTCAGAGCAGCAGGGGACCTGTCCAGTCTTCGCCTTCTTGCGTGGAGATTGAGCAGCGGCAGTTGACTGCCTTTGACCTTCTGCCCGATGTCTGTGATGTTATCTTGGCAGCCAGGCTTCCCTCCACCAGAACAGTATACGCCTGCCGTTGGAACAAATTTATGGCATGGTGTACAGACAAGTCTGTTGATCCCTCCCCCTCTTTCAGAGATTCTTCTGTTTGTTCTTTCTTTAGCCCAGCAGGGCTCTGCTCTGGGCACTCGAGGAGTATTTGTCTGCCATCTCGGCTTTCCTCTGTTTGACAGACCAACCCTCCTTGTTTAAATCTCCCTTTGTGGGACGATTTCTTCAGGGTCTTACCCATCTTTTTCCACCTTCCCTGTTCATAATGCCCTAGTGTGATTTGAACTTGGTTCTGACTTAGACCTGACGTCTACTCCCTTTGAGCCACTTCATAATGGTCCACTTTACCTGCTTACTCTGAAAATAGCCTTTCTTGTGGCTATTGCCCTTGCCCGCAGAGTGAGTGGGTTGCAGACTCTTTCTGACTTTGTCCACCCTGACGAGATGATGCTTCATACTAGGACTTCTTTCCTACCTAAAGTGGTCACGCCCTTTCATGTAGGCCAATCCATCACCTTGCCTACTCTTTAAGTGCCTCCACATCCCTCTAAGGAAAAGGAGAGACTATACCGCCTGGACCCAAGAAGAGCTTTGGCGTTTAACTTCAATCAGCCTCAAGAATTGTGGGTGGATGATCAACTCATTGTGGGCTATGTGGATCTGAAGAAAGGTCAGGCAGTGTAGAAAAGGACCATCTCCAGATGGGTTGTTCTCTGCATTAAAATATGCTATGCTTTGACTAAGAAGCAACTCCCTGAGGGTTTGCGTGCCCACTCCACCCAAGCGCACATGGGTTCCAGTCATGGATAGCTGCAACTTGGGCACCCTTCCACAGTTTCACTAAACACTTCTGCCCGGATATTCAAGTCTGCAGGGACAGCGATTTTAGCCATTTGGTCCTCTAGGACTTTCAAGTATGATCTTGGTTTGCAGACCCTCCGGGGATGGTATTGCTTGGGTATCTCTTCTAAGGTGAGGAATATGCAACTAGAAGTCTCTATCAGATGATCAAGTTACTTACCTTCGGTAACGATTTATCAGGTAGAAACCTATTTCAGTGCAGATTCCTTACCGACCCACCCATCCTCCCAGCTCCTCGAACTGATTTCTAGGGACAGGAACTTTCCTTTCAGGGCCCTAGTTCTGGCACAGCAGTGTCAGTGTTCTTCATGGCTCTGTGCTTCTGGTGTGGCTAGTATCCAGAGCACACAACGACGGATGCGGAGTCGACCAACGCCTTCTAACGGCACGTAGAGGTACTGCTTGAAGAAAAATCTCTGCATCCAGACTAACGCCTGGGGAAATTTTAAGGTGAGAAATCTGCAACTAGAATGTCTCTACCAGATAAATAGTTACCAAAGGTAAGTAACTTGTTTGTTAGAGCTAGAAATGTGTCATATGCTAGTCATTTGTTAACTAACATTCTCTTTCTACAAGAAACCTGTTTTACTAGATCTAGAAAGAGGTGACATTTTGTGCCTTGCCTGGTTAACAATGTTGAGGACTCCTGGTTGTCTTGCACAGATCCTTATGTGTAAGGGTTGTGTAAGTGTTTATAAGAATTTCTGTGATCCAGAGGGATGATTTTTGGTTGAGTGCCCTACAGAAAAACTCAAGACTATTGTTATGAATATTTGTTCCCTATAGTTTGAGAACTTTTGTAAGTGTTCTAGTTGTAGAACAATATCAGTATGACATTCCCTAAAGGTGACTAAATTATGACTTTGAGACAGGTGGGTCTAATGACCCATTCCTCACAAAAGAGGTTTGGTCAACATAATGTATCTGTGCTAATGAAATGAGTGAGTTCTAGCTGATTTGTTCCATTTTCACTAGAGACTCAATATTATTTGTGGTGAATTTTACCCATTTCCATCTTGGATACAAATTTGTAGTAGTCTGGTGTACCAGCTGCAACCCATGGCTTGGCCTTGGTGATACTCACAATGCCCTTGATACCAGGGTCAGACTGGCGTTTATTACAATCTGACAGTGCCAGAAGGGGTGGTCTGACAAGTCCGTGTGTGGGCTGGTTTTGTGGCTGTTTGTGGACCACTTTATAGGTTTGGTTGCCGATTTCTACTGGTGATTCCCCTGATATTAGCACTAACATTGCCTGCAGCAAGTGTCATATGGCTGTAGTCTACCACACCTTGGGAAACCCCTATGCAGCGTATCCTTACAAGTCCAAAACTGCCCTGATTTTTAAATGTGGCCCAAATTTTTTAGCTATCTGATTCACCAGTTCGGCTACTTTTATTTTGGTGCCCGGGTCTGTTTTCTGTCTCAGTCCGACCCTTGTAAATACTCCCTGGTACTTGAAATCTTGTCCTTCCTCGATGTTTAACACATGATAGCCATATACAATATAGTTTTCAACTAATGTTTTTCCTTTTATGCACATATCTGATAGAGACTTTTAGTTGCAGATTCCTTACCTTAGAATTTTCCCCCAGGTGCCAGACTAGATCTGGAGATTTTTTTCCTCAAGCAATACCCTTGCAAGTCGGTAGGTGGCGTCGGTCAACTCCGCGGGCGTCGTAGTCGACGTGATGATGTCTGGAGTAGTACATAGACGCTGCCTCAGCACAGTGACATCAGTTCTTTTCTTTCTGTGCCACGTGCTGATTTGGAGAGAGCTACCCTGGTGTCTTTTTGAACGAGTTCGACCATTTTTTTTTTTTTTTGTGTGTGCGTTTTTTGGTGACTTTTTGATGCATTGAGATGTCCCCGTAGAGCGGTTCCAAGCCGTGCGAGCACTGTCACCACATGATGTTGGTGACAGATCTCCATTGGGTCTGTTTGTGGTGCTTGGAGTGCAACCACGACCCGAAGTCACGCTCAGAGTGCTGGTCCATGCACCCAAGTGCCTTGGAGGAGCGGTCCCTCAAGCTCATGGCTGCCTGGCGCTCAACTAGGTCCTGGTCTCGCTTGAGGGGAAGGTCTTGAGACCGCTCACGGAGCCACCACCATTCTTCCTCCTCCAAGTCTTTGTGCACAGGTAAGAAGAATAAGTCGAATCAGTCCCGCCACCCTTTGACTTCACCCCATCGCTCAGAAGATGCGATGCCGGAAGAGCGTCGATGCTCGAGGCCTCAGTCTTCGGAGCTTGCTTTTGGGTCCGCTCTGTGCTTCACAGAGTTTCTGGGAGCCAGTGACTCCTGCCCAATTAAAGGAGTTTTATGAGGCCATGCGTCTCATTTTTGGGCAGGCCGACCTCGATACGGTGCCTTTGGGCCCAAGGGGAGTGGTTCAGGGGCCTTCGGGTTCCGCGCTGGCAGCTTCGGCTCTGGCCACCGAGGTCCCTTTGGATCCGCTCGCAGATTCGCACTGACGCCAGTCGTACCACTGAGACATTCCCTGGCACCGGTTTGATTGTCGACACGCCTGACGTCAGTGGTGCCTACTATTGACGTCGACCCAATCCTCATCCCCGACGACTGAGTCGGAACGGCGTCGGCCCACACCGCCTGTGTCTTCAATGGGGCCTACTCACCCGAGGTTGGATCTGGACCCCTTTCCTTATGGGTACGAATTCGGAGAAGGATTGGATGGGTCCCTGGACCCTTATGATTGCCAGGATGACCCTACTTTGGACTAGGCACAGGAGTTGAGCGAGGCCAGTGGCCTGGACACTTCTCCAGACGCTGGCATTCTGTCTCCTCCTACCGTAGCTGCTGCGGAGGGAGCGACTCATTCTGTGGTGGTCAGTAGGGCAGCTGAGGTCTTTGGCCTTGAGCTGCCTACTGCACAGGTCAGGTCAAATCTCCTGACAGAGGTGCTTCAGCCAGGGGCTTCCAGATTTGAGCCCCATCTGCCATTCAATGAGGCCCTCACCGATGTCCTCTTGGGTACTTGGTCCAAACCCAACCGAGGGGCTCCTGTGAACAGGACTATCACATGCCACCATCAGCCCACCCAAACAACCCTATATTACTGTCCCAAAACCCCACGCCTGAGAGTCTTGTCATCCAGGCTTCCTCTACCTCGGGCACATTCCCTTCCACACCCCCGGATAGGCCACAGATACCGGAGGAGGCCCGTGCTATTGTCTCCCAAGCTGTCATCAATGGGAGACATGGGCGAAGTTCACAATCCGATGTTGGCTGGACAACACAGACTCTCCGGTCGGTTGCTACAACGGTGGCCTGGACGCCACGCCTAGTTGCATACGTCTGGTTTTTCAGGGAATGTCCAACAGTCTCTTATGGACATTGTCTCTTTGGAGACAAGGCAGACTCATCCTTGGAGAGGTTCAAGGACTCCTGGGCTACGGCTCGGTCCCTTGGCCTTTCCGCTGCCCGTCACCCCTACCAGTCTGCCTTTTGCCCCTTTCGTGGCCACGGAAGGGGATACCTGTTGTGTCCCCAACCCAGTCACTGTGGCACCCATGCTGTTCAGCTGCTGCATGGCCAGAGACGCGGAATCCCTTGTGGGCATGGGACAGGGAACCAGCGGTCTGCCCAGTCCACCCCTGCCCCCGCTGCAGCCTCCAAACCCTCCTAGTCAGTCCCCTCACTCCGATCCAGTTGGCGGCAGGATTCACGATCACCTGTCCCCCTGGGAATCCATCACTACGGACAGATGGGTTTTGCAGAAAGTTCAAAAGGGCTATTACCTCCCCTTCGAATCTGCCCCACCAGCCATGCCTCCATCAGTCAGCCATCTTCCGGAGGATCATTTGGCACTTCTCCACCAGCAAGTCGTGGCTCTCTTGGTCAAGGGAGCCATAGAGAAGGTCCCTATGCCACAAGTAGGCTGTGGTGATTATTCCCACTACTTTCTGGTGTGGAAAAAGGACAAAAGGCTTACGTCCTATCATAGACCTTCAGGACCTCAATTACTTAAGGAGGAGAAATTCAAAATGCTCACCCTGGCTGAGGTCAGGTCTGCCTTAGACCCAGGAGACTGGATGGTAGCGTTGGACTTGTAGGACGCTTATTTCCGCATTCCAATCCTGCGTTCCCATTGACGTTACCTGAGATTCGTGGTAGGTCACGAGCACTGTCAGTTTACCGTGCTTCCCTTCGGCCTTACCAGTGCCCCTCGGGTGTTCACAAAAGCGATGGCGGTGGTTGCAACTCATCTGCTCAGGTTAGGCGTTTCAGTCTTCCTCTACCTCGACGACTGGCTGTTGAAGGCGAACTCGCCCCAGAAAGTTGTCTCCCACCTTCAGACTACGGCGATCCTCCTGCACACCCTAGGGTTCACTATCAATGTGCTGAAGTCACACCTGACTTCCTCTCAGACGCTCCCTATTATCGGAGGTGATCTGGACACAGTGCAGATTCAGGCTTATCCTCCCAAAACGCGAGTCCAAGATATTCATGCTATGATTTTGATCCTTCAGCCTCTGTCTTGGGTTTCGGTGAGACTGACTCTGAGGCTGCTGGCCTCATGGCCTCCTGCATCCTGCTAGTAACACATGCCAGATGGCACATGCAGGCTCTGCAGTGGGACTTGAAGTTCCAGTCGGCGCAGCATCAGGGAAATCTCTCCGACATGGTCCAGGTCTCGGAGGGGACTGGGAAAGACCTGCAGTGGTGGCTTTCAAATCCACCTTGTTTCCACAGCAGATCCCTCTCCCTTCCCTAGCCAGAACTATCCATAGTGACAGATGCGTCACTTCTGGGTTGGGGTGGCCACATGGGAGAGGCAGAGATCAGAGGCCTCTGGGATCCTTATCAATCTTCTGGAGCTCCGGGGAATCAGGCTTGCGTTGACAGCATTTATTCCCTCTCTCAAAGGGAAAGTAGTGCAAGTGTTCACGGACAAGACTACCGCCATGTGGTACTGCAACAAACAGGGTGGGGTAGGTTCCTGGACCCTTTGTCAGGAGGCACTATGCCTCTGGAAATGCCTGGACCGTCAGGGCATTACCCTGGTGGTTCAACATCTGGCTGGCTCTCTGAACGCCAGAGTGGATGAACTCAGCCGTCGATGTACAGCCGATCACGAATGGCGTCTCCATCCAGAAGTGGCGCAAGGTCTCTTTCAGCAGTGGGGATAGCCTTGGTTTGTGCATTCTCTGCAGAGACAAACAGATCTATGTCAGCTGTTTTGCGCTTTGGTGTTTCCAAGACTGCACTCGCTGGGAGATGCTTTTTGTCTCGAGTGGAACTCTGGCCTTCTTTCTGCCTATACCACTTCTGCCCAGAGTTCTCAAAAAGATCAGGAACGACCGGGCCCAAGTAATCTTGGTGGCTCCGGACTGGGCACGGAGAGTATGGTATCCAGAGCTATTGTGCATAGCCACAGATCCTCCACTCAGACTGCCTCTTTGGGCAGATCTTCTGTCGCAGCAACAGGGGACGGTTCTCCACCCGAACCTGTCCAATCGCCGCCTTCATGCGTGGAGATTGAGCAGTGGCAGTTGACTTTTGATCTTTCACCCGAAGTCTGATGTTATCTTGGTAGCCAGGCCTCCCTCCACGAAAACGGTTTATGCCTGTCGGCATAAATTTGTGGCATGGTGCACCAACAAATCTGTTCATACCCTCTCTGCTCCTCTGAGGTTCTTTTGTTCATTCTTTCTTTGGACCAGCAGGGCTCTGCTTTGGGCACCCTTAAAGGATATTTATCGGCCATTTCAGCCCTCACTCTATAAATCTCCTATTGTCTATCGATTCCTTAAAGGTCTCACCCATTTATTTCCTCCCACTCCATCTATCATGCCTCAGTGGGACCTCAAGCTTGTCCTTACTTGCTTAATGTGTGCTCCCTTTGAGCCGATGCACAATTGCCCTTTACGGCTCCTCACTTTCAAAACGGTCTTTCTTGTTGCCATCACTTCTGCTCGCAGAGTGAGTGAGCTTCAAGCTCTTTCTTCAAAGCCTCCATTCTTGTCTGTGCACCCTGACAAAGTGGTGTTGCACACTAAGGCTTCCTTCCTTCCCAAGGTTGTTATGGCTTTTCATGTAGGCCAGTCCATCACCTTGCCTACTTTTTACGCACATCCTTCTCATGAGGAGGAGAGACTTCACCGTCTGGACCCAAAAAGAGCATTGACCTTCTATCTGAATGTACTGAAGGTTTTCGGGTCCACAATCTACTTTTTGGTGGGTATGTGAGTACAAAGAAAGGGAAGGTGGTGCAAAAACATACCATCTCGATGGGTACTTCTTTGCATCAAGATGTGCTACGCTTTGGCCAAGAAGAAACCCCCCTGAGGGCTTGCACTCTCATTCCACCAGAGCAACTGCTGCTTCTTCTGGGTGAGCACACAGAGTTCCTCTCCTGGATATCTGCCAGGTGGCTACGTGGGCATCCCTGCACACGTTTGCTAAACATTACTTCCTGGAAAGTGAGGTCCGTTGGGATGGCTACTTTTGTCGTTCAGTCCTGCAGGACTTTCTAGTATGATCTTGGTTCGCAGCCCACCTCCGAGGATGGCATTGCTTGGGTGTCTATTCTGAGGTAAGGAATCTGCAACTAGAAGTCTCTGTCAGATGCACAAGTAACTTACCTTCAGTAACGAAATATCTGGTAGAGACATATTGTAGTTGCAGATTCCTTACCAACCCACCCATCCTCCCAGCTTGCAAACTGATTTCTAGGGACAGGGACTCCCCCTTCAGGTCCTTAGCTCTGGCGCACCAATCTCAGTGTTCTTAGCGGCTCAGCGCTTTGGCATGGAAAGTCTTTAAAAGAAACTGACGTCACTGCTCTGAGGCGGCATCTATGTACTACTTACTCCCGACGTCATGCCACGATGCCTGCGGAGTAGACCGATGCCACCTACCAACGTGCAAGGATATTGCTCGAAGAAAAAAATCTCTGAATCCAGTCTGGCTCCCGGGGGAAAATTCTAAGGTAAGGAATCTGCAACTAGAATATGTCTCTGCCAGATATTTTGTTACCGAAGGTAAGTAACTTGTACATTAATGCCATTTGTTACAAAAGGATTTCGCAATGCTGCACGGTTCTTCTTAATCACTGAAGTTTTATCTTTCCTTGTTATGTGAGTGTTCCTGTTATTTCATTCATGAGGATCTTCTTGATTGCCTTGTTTTTTTAATTTGCTATGAATTAATGTATTTTTAAAAACTATACCAAAAGTAGTTAGAGGCGAATAAATACATTTAGTGGCAAACTCCATCTTCATATTTGCATTGATCCTGACGTTTAAGTAAAGCATTAGGAGCAGTGCATAACTAGCAGAAAGGTGAGCAGAATTTCATTTGAGAAATCATCAGGTCTTGTGCAACTCATCACCATTACTAGTGCAGCAATGCTACATTGCCACTGCTTTGATTCTGAAAGAGTGAGTTAATAATTGGTTGATACAGATGGCCTAACTGCATGTATGAAATCCTCATGTATAGTTGATGGTGCTGATTGCAATCCCCTTGCTGCTTCATTAAGGTCGTCAATATCGTAGTAATGGCACACATGCACCAAATATTAATTTTCCATTGCTAGCGCCCTTTCTGCCATATTCTCTACAGTCCTTTGCTTACTTGCAGATATTTCCCATACCCATTGAAACCCGAATCAGATTGTATTGTTGCTTCTTGTGCTTGCTTATTTTATTGGAAAGGTCCCTCTTGGCCGCCTGTTGCCCCAAAACAACGTTCATCTTTAAAAAGAGTAAGTTTGTGGTAACGGGTGGCTCTGTCTTCTACTCAACATGCATGATTCTGTTTCCTTACCATTTACAGACCTGGAGGTTGCAGTTCGGTGTTACTGATATTGGCAAAAGCTTTCTCCAACCTTTCTGCTCTTGTTTGACATTGCTTTCACTGTACTAGAGTCATACTGTGCCTTGGACTGTTTAAGTGGGCGAATTTTATTTCTTAAAAGCAAAAAGAGTTTCTGTTCGTTAGTCTATCCTCTATATTGCTAAAAGCTTGGATGTTTAGTAGAAGGTTTAAGAATAGCACTATCTTGCTTCAAAGCTGGTGATGATTGGTTTTGCAATCAAATGTGCCCTGTTCTTCGTAACTAATGGAAGTCTAAAGAAGCATTGCAGACTTCAGCTTCTTTCACACCTCTACAATCTTTCCCAGAAACTATGTGGGACAAAATGTGTTCTGTAACTAAGTGGTTTAATGTCTGGAGGATGATGTGCAACTGAAGAAGTCCATATGCAAACAGGTAATATGTGGTAGGGAGGGAGATGTACAACTCAATGTATTTACAGAATATGTTCAGTATTATTCTTATGAAAATATTGTTAGTTGTTAGCTTTAATTCTGTGTGGCAACAATTTTAGAAGTTCTCTTGCCAATTAGTAATTTTAGTTTAACACAATTGAAAGGTGTCTTTGTATATTTCAGATGGAAGACTCAGAAGGCACAGTAAGGCAAATTGGAGCGTTTTCTGAAGGCATCAACAATTTGACAGTATGTCATAAAAAGCTCCTAAATTATTAGGAATATATATACGATTGTTAAATACTCATATCTATAAACACTCAACCCCCTTTATTTCACACCCATGCAAGCTGTTCTACATCCTTAAACAACCCTGACTCGCATCACCATACATCCTTACCCACTGCTCTGATGTTACTTGAATTTGCAGACAAAGGTAATTAGGAAATATTTTTCCTACCAGGTCTTCTCTAGTATCACACCTTTAATTGCTTTGTCTCTGGAAGCCCCATATTTCCTTAGAGCATCTTTCCAACCTTCCCTGAAGAATTGGGCTCGTCCACTGCTCCACAGACCAGTCCTGCGCCATTTGGAGCTATCTACCATTCATATTGCCACATCCACACCACTCTGTCAAATCATTAGTTTACTACTTCATTCAGCTGCTTCCTGCCTGCATTCACATTCCTGTATCAAATCTGCAGTACTTATCCCATGTTTATTCTTTTAGTATATTCTTTAAGTTTGCAGCAAGCACAAGCCTAATCTATAGGGGTTATAAGAAGCCGTACAGTAAATAAACTAATAAAATTAAAACGCAAATTTCATCTCTTTACATGAAAACGTTTCAAACAAAGCTTCACTTGTTTCTCCAGCATAATCACCATTGCCTGTGAGAGCACCCTCTCCTCTGCCCTTTTCAGTTTCTGCTGCAGCCCTTGTCAGTGCTGACCATGACATTCTGCTTTTAACCCTGAACACTCTATACTCAAGAGAGTGCTGTCCTGGCGCACCTCCTTCCTACTGCGGTACTCAGTATACTACAATCCTGTCAGTTCTACATCATCAGACTTCCCCGTTAGCATCCACCTAGACGTTGTTGGATTTCTTATTTTGCAACTATGCACCGCTTTTGTAGGCACAATCTTTTTTTTTTGGTCTCGGCTTTGGCAGCCAGCTGTCAAACATACTTATCTATTGCTTACAATATCACCCGCCCCTTTCAACCATTGACAAAGCCTCCAGCTGGTCAAAAAAGCCAATAAGAGCTTGGCTCAGCCCTGAGGTGTCTTCCTCTTTCATCTCATGCTATTGGCTGTTAGTGTGTATCTGTCTGATAGAAACTTCTATCCTCAGATTCCTTACCTTAGAATATTACCCATGCGTCTGACTGGATGTGGAAAATCTTGAGCAGAACCACTGCACTCCGGTAACTTGCAGATTTGCTCCGCATTGGCAGCGGCCATGATGTGTGCAATACCTAAATGGACGCCATCCCAGTGCGCTGACATCAGTTCTTCTATTTACACACCATCAACACAGATCCGGAAGACCTACCGCAGTTATTTTTTTTGCTACTTTTTTTTTAATGTATTTATTTGTTTATTTACTGACAAACCTTTTTCGAGGTTTACCTCCAAGTGTGCTCTAGGGATGTTCTTTAAACACCTCTGGGTTTTAAACTCTGTTGAGCCTGTGAGAGGCAGATGTCTGAGATAGAGATGCCCCCCCAACCCAGTTTGCTTGTGGTGTGTGCAGCCGGGCCACGACTTCAAGGCCTGCCAAGACTGCAGTGCGAAGAACCCCAAGGCAGTCTGGGAGCATGCCTTGAAGCTCCTGGTTGCTCGGCATCTGAAAACTCTGCGCTGCTCTAGGTTCCGATCTTGTGTGGAAGCTCCCCAGCTCACTTCCATCAGTCGTTGCCGATGTCTAAATCTTTATTGGGTAATTCTCACAAGAAGAAGTCCAGGCACCGTTCCCACAGTTCTCCCTCGGAATCGGAATCTGCTCTGTGCCTCTCTGAATTTCCTGGTGCTGGAGCCAACCTGCCCAACTGAAGGACTTTTATGAGGCTGTGCACCTTATATTTGAGTGAGCTGACCCCTTGGATTGCCTTTGGGCCCCACAGGTTCAGAAGATGACCCAGCTGGATTTCTGCTAGCAGGTTCACCCTTGGCGCCAGTTGGGCCCTTTAGATCTGTTCCTGGATTTGGATTGGCTCTGGTCGCAAATCCCTGTCCTTCACCAGAGTCCGTTCCAGTGGCCTGTTCCCCATCATCATTCCAGACTCTTAATACTGAGCCGGACCAGCATTGTCTGACGTAGACTCCGGTGCTGACAGGACCAAGACCTTCCAGGTCAGAGATAATGACTCTCTTTTATTGACAGGCCTTTTGTAGAATACGATTAGGGCAGATCTGGAAATCCCGACAATTTTCTTGACCACCTACCCGCACATTCCTTTGAGGTGCTCTTGATAGAAGATAACTGTTGTAAGGAACTGACTAATGCCAGTGGTCTGGACGCCTCACCAGTCAATGGCGTGGTCTCGCCTTCTAGTGTGGTGCGGAGAGCAGCTGAGGTCCTGGACTTTAAACTGCCCCTGGTGGCAGTCAAGGGTAACGTCTGGACAGACCTGCACCCAGTTAGTCCCCACGGAACCTCTTCTCCCTTATTATGAAGCCCTCACTTATGTCTTTTTTGGGGCCTGGACGAAGCCCTGCAAAGGTGCACCTATGCAGAAGATAATAGTCCACCGCCCTCCTCCTTCTAGGGATTGAGTATTCCTCACCCAGCACCCACCCTGGAGAGCCTGGTTGTCTAGGCCTCCATATCCAAAGTTAACCCTGGTGTGTTCCTTACCACACCACCAGGTAGGAAATCCGAGCCTGGACACCTTTGACAAGAGGATGTTCTCTTCCAACAACCTTGCACTGCAGTCAGTGAACACTATGGGGGTTATTCTAACTTTGGAGGAGGTGTTAATCCATCCCAAAAGTGACGGATTTACCACCAGCCGTATTACAAGTCCATTATATCCTATGGAACTCGTAATACGGCTGGTGGTATATCCCTCACTTTACCGTCACCTTTGGGACGGATTAACACTCCTCCAAAGTTAGAATAACCCCCTATGTGTTTTGGGCCGTTATTCCTATACCGTTTGGGACTCTGTTGCAGAAGTCCTGCCTATGGTCTCGGAAAAGGCCTGAGGGTTGCAGCGAAGTTCACAATATGCCGCTGACTGGACACCACAGACTCACAGTGGAGCATTTGTGTAATCTTTGGCATGCCTGGCTGAGGTCAGCTGGCTTCTCAAGGGATGTCCAGTCTTCCCTTATGGACATGCCCTGCGATGGCACTCGCTGGTTTGGCAACAAGGCAGATTCATCACTTGAGCACTTTAAGGACAGTAGGGCCACAACACAGTCATTGAAATTCTCCATGCCCCATGCCAGCCCCATTCTACCCTAAGCCCCTTCTGTAGCTATGGTTGGGACTACAAGCTATGTCTTTTTCTACCCTGCCACGACAGCCAACAGGCTCTCCAGTCCTTTTGTGGTCGCAGACACTGCCCCCACAGCCAGAGATTTGCCCAGTCTGCCAACACCTCTGGCAGCCGCAACCTCCAAAACCCTTTAATATGCCCTCACAACATCATGGGCAGCCAGTCGGCAACAGATCAAGCACAATTTCTTCTGATGGCAGTCCATCACTTCGGACAAATGGGTGCTCCAAATTGCTTAGCGTTCTTCTATTCACAAAACTACCCGTGCCACCATCCTCAGATCAGCTGACAGAGGAGCAACTCTTCCTGTTGCATCAGTAGGTGCATGCTCTTTTGGCCAAATAAACCATCAAGAGGGTGTCCACATCAGAAGTAGGTTGCGGTTGCTATTCCCGCTAATGTCTGGTGCCAGAGAAGGTTAGAGGACTCCATCCTGTACTAGACTAGGAACTACTTCCTGAAGAAGCAAAAAGTCAGTATGCTCATGTCTCACATCCTGTCTGCCTTGGACCCAGGAGACTGGACAGTAATGTTTGACTTGCAGTACACATGTTCATATATACCCGCCTTGCCGGCTCACAGACATTACCTACGGTTCACAGTAGGCCATGAGCACTTTACATTTGTTGTACCTCCCCTTTGGCCTCAGTAGTGCCCCTTTGGTGTTCACTAAGGTGATGGAAGTGGTTGCAGCCCATCTGAGGAGGTCTATGGTTCCAGCATTCCCCCTACCTTGACGAATGGCTGTTGAAGGCGAGCTCACCCTAGACGGTCATCACCCACCTCAAGATTACGGCAGACCTGTGTTCACTGTGGTTCTCTATCAACATGCCAGAGTTGCACCTGACTACCTCTCAGGCACTCCCTTTCGCCAGAGCCATTCTCAACACAGTGCAGTAACACACTAATCCTCTGCATCTGCAAATCCAGAATATTCATGCTTTGATACCGATGTTTCAGTCTCTATTCTGGATTTCAGTGCGACTGACTCTGAGGCTGCTCGGTCTTCTGGCCTCCTGCATCCTACTGATACAACATGCCCATTGGTATATGGGGGTTCAGCAGTGGGACCTGAAGTGCCAGTGGACACTAACAAATTAAATGGTTCTGTAGGACTTTTTCCTTATATAGCCAATATAAAACTCTCTCAACTTTATAACCAGTCTACTGTATTTATTCTCCAAACAGATATAAATTGTGATATACAAATACAGTTGTGCAGATGGCACAGTACACGTACGTGCAATGGTGTGCAACATTAACAATGATACATATATACAGTCTGGATGCTGCAAGTTCCATGTAAATAAACAGTTAATATATATTCTGATTAATATCTTCAAATAATTGAATATCAGACAATCTCTATTAACAATGTTGACGTTTAGACCCTACGCACAATTTACACCGGTCAATTCAGGACATGAGAGCCTTCTGGCACAACACCCCCAAGCAATGTACATCATTTAGATGCTAGAATGGTCTCTGTTAGTTGATTTCCCCACTTATCTATGGAACAAGAGTATTATTGGATCTAAGTTCCATGTAGGAGTCCCACAGCAGCGATGTGCACTAGTGTGTCCAGGACAAAAGTCAGTGGCACAACACAAGGGAATCTCTCCAACCTGGTACAGACAGGTCCAGTCCAACCGACTGTGGTGAGTCAGGAACCGAGAATTGGGTTAGTGCAGACCCCTCTCCCTTTCCCACCCAAATATCACACGGTGACAGATACGTCACTTATGGGTTGGGTGGCCATTTGGGAGGGGTAGAGATCAGAGAAGTATTGTCTCCGGGAAGTCTCAGCACCACTTCAACCTGTCGGAGTTGAGAGCAATTCATTTGGCATTAAAGGCCTTATTCACTTCCAACAAGAGAAGGCTAGTTCAGGTGTTCACGGACAACACCACTGCCATGCAACAACCAGGGTGGGATGGGGGTCCTTGATGCTGTGTCAGGAGGCTCTGTGCCTCTGGACATAGCTGGAACGTCCAGTTGTTTTCCTGGTCGTGCAACACCAGATGTGATCTTTAAATGCCAGGGCAGATGAACTCTGCTGTTGCTGCCTCACGAATCATGAATGGCATCTACATCCAGATGTGGTGCAAGGTCTCTTACGTGACTGGGAAGAACCTCAATTAGATCACCGCGGAGAACGTGCAATGTCTGATTTTCTGGGTGTTGGAGTTTTCCAGGTGGCTCTCTGAGACACATTTAGTCATAAGTGGGACTCAGGACTCCTGTACGCATTCCACCCGATACCATATCTGCCCAACGTTCTGAAGATCAGGACCGACCCTGCCCAAGTCCTCCTTGGGGCTCCAGATTGGGCACAGAGGGTATGGTATCCCAAAATTCTCAGCATGTGCATCGGTCCTTCAATCAGGATGCTCCTTTGGGAAGATGTCCTGTTGCAGCAACAGGGCAGGGTTCTGCACCGAACCTGCACACGCTCTTCATGTATGGAGATTGAGTGGTAACCATTGAGTTTTCGATCTCCCTCCTGTAGTCTGAGAGTTCATCTTCACAGCCAAGTGTCCTTCCACAAAGACTATACATACTGTTGTTTGGAAAAAGTGTATGGCTTTGTGCACGGACAAACATGTCGGCCCTCTGTCTACACCCTTGTGTGGAGTGATGCTGTTTGTTTTGTCTTTAGCCAGGCAAGGCCTTTCTCTGGGCACAGTTAAAAAATATCTTTCAGCCATCTCTGCTTTTTTTTTTTTTATTTGCAGTTGCCAGATCAACCTCCTATTCAAGTCAGCTGTTGTGACTGAAGGGCCTCCAACATATGTTTACACCAACGCATTTTGCTGTTCCCTAATGGATCCTTAATTTGTTTTTAACTTTCTTAATGTGTTCACCCTTTACACCTATGGGTAGTTGCCCTCTCAGACTTTTCACAATCAAGACAGTCTTCTTGGTGCCTATCACATCAGCCAAGAGAGTCCGCGAGCTGCAGGCATTTACTGTTAACCCTCTGTGCACTAACTTCTTTCCAGGCAAACTGGTTCTCTGCACCCATGCCTCCTTTTGGTGGAAGGTGGTGACACCTTCCCATGTCTGTCAAAGCATCATGCTGCCTACCTTATTTGCTCTGTCTCACCCCTCCAGGGAGTAGGACAGACTCCACTGCTTGGACCTGAAATTAGCTTTGCCATTCTACATCAATCACACCAAAAGAAATGGGTGGACGGTCAGCTTTTGTTGGGTTCACTGGAAGGAAAAGGGAACAGCTGTGCAGAAATGGACCATCTCCAGATGGATTGTACTCTTGAGTTAAGATCTGTTTTGCATTGGCCAAAAACCAACCCCCTAAGGGCTTTCCGGCTCTTGATCAGAATGTCCTGGGTATCTGTCATGCTGCTACATGAGCTTCTCTGCATACATTCACTAAACACTACTGCCTTTACAGGCAGGTCTGTTGTGATGGGCCCTTTGCCCATCCGGTCCTGATCTGAACCAGTTCACATTCCCACTTCCGTAGAAGTGTTGCTTTGGCATCTATCCTAATGTAAGGAATCTGCAGATAGAAGTATCGATCAGATGAACAGCTTACTTTCCGTAATGCCTTATCTGGTAAAGATTGCCTAGCCACAGATTCCTTACCAACTCTCCCAGCCTCCCTGCTTCTGTGAACCTGTCTTTCTACCTAATAGTCCCCTGAAGGCCTTTAGTTTCTCTAGTAAATCTGCTTTCTTACATGGATCTGTAGTTCTGGCGCAGAAAGAGTCACATAAAGAAACTGATGTCAGCGTGCTAGGGTTGTGCCAATATAGGCATCATGCACATCACATCCGGTACAGACGGTGCCTATGATGCCAAAGCATATCCAGTCGGCTCCATATACCAGCATGCAGAGATACTGCTCATGATTCTCCGGATCCAGTCTGATGATAAGGAGCATTCTAAGGTAAGGAATCTGCGGTTAGACAGTCATTACCAGATAAGGTGTTACCTAAGGTAAATAACTTGTTCCTCTACCTCTAATGCAGTGCTTGTTTTGAACCGCCTGAGGGAATCCTTTACCATAATGGGTCCCCTGGAGCTGACTCCCACCTGTATTCCTGCCATTGCTCCTTATCATGTTCCACATTACTTTTTCTCCTTTGTGCTCCTCATTGTCCCCATCCCTCACTCCTTCCCCTTTGTGGCCCTTGTTACCCCCGTGACTACCTCCCGTCCTACCTTCCTTTAGCCCCTCCCTCATTCTCCTATAGGCTCATTGTTATCCTTGCCCATTCATCCTAACTATTTTGCCACCCGCCAGCTTCTTAGAACTACCGCCAGAACTGATATTTTTTCTTTGTTTTATAGAAACTAAATATGTGCTGTAGGGAAGACTGTCTTGCCTTCAATTCTGTTTTCTTTTTGTTTATATGTTAGGAAACAGTGAGGTGGCAAAGAAGCCTTCATTATAGTCCATTTCCTTCTATGAAGCAAACAGTTAAATGAGAATTATAAGAAAGGCCCCCTTGCCATCCTTCTTTAATTTGAAACTAAAACAAAATCAGGGTTATATTTTAGGCAAAGAAGCCTTCAGTGCTGCTATTCTTTTCTTCTTTCGTGTAGCTTTTAATGTGCTTATTCTACATGTGTAAGCACATTAAACCTAGATATATTGACTTTACCAGTGCTTGTTGAACAAATATTCCCTCTTTAGGGTTGGTGCAGAATCTTTCCTTTCCCTTCCCAAGCCCCCTATATCTACGCTTGAATCAATGACTGTCTTCATGCTGTAAGACATAAATTGGCTCTAGAATTCTTGATCTTCATTGTAGACTAAATGCAGTCATCAATATCCCTGCTTCCGCTAGCCAGAATCCTCCCCGTCTCAAATAATCCTCCAGCCAAATGTATCTGATCAGATTGATTCTCAGATAAAATGTAATTCTCATTACACCCAGCGTACCACTTCAAAATCTACAAGATGTTCATGATCTTACATACCAATTGGCTGATTCTCTAATACCAATACAGGATGTCAAAAAGCCCTCCAAACTGTCCACAAATTTTCTTTGGAGTCGCTAGAAAAAGTGCTCCGCTCCACGTGCCACACCTTTTAGAATGTTTCTCCACCCATCACTTGTACTGCTCTCAACATTGTTTGATGGCTCATAAGGCACAAAGCAGCTCCCTTCAAAATGTTATCCTCGATACAGATTGCCTTACAGACTTGGATCCCACATTGCTGTCGTGCCGTCTAAATCTCTAACTGTGCCTTCTATCTCAAGCCCTCCTTTGCTTTACCACCCCGAATGGGTTCGTCCCAGCACGATCACACCTCTTGATCACAATGCCGAAATGGAACCTCTGCTTCTTCATCAGCACTAAATAAACAACCTCTTTTAAATTACTTTTCATTTTGTCACCCGTTTCCAAATTCCACTTCTCCCCCACACTCACCAGAGCAACTCTATATAAAACTGCATGGTCTCATATGTCCTGTTCCCAACTCTGAACCCAAACCCACTGATTTCCGTAACTACCTTTCTCCTCCAACATTCTGCAGTATTGTATACGTGTGCTGCTTCATATACTTAAATAAACATACTAGTAATCTACTTTCTAAAGTGCTGTTTTCTTTTTGTTTACTAGCACATGTTGAAAGAGGATGAAATGTTCAAAGATCTTTCTGCCCGTTCTCCCAGCGCCAGTATTACAGATGATGACTCCAACGTGTGACGGCGGAAAAGGAGTGCGGTCCACTATGATCGCCAGAGTGTTGGTGTTCGTGTGAATGATGGGACACCCCGTCGACGGCTCATGCTTCTGTTTGTTAGAAGTGCCATTGAAAGTGCCTATTTTAAAGTTGTCACTAAGCACACTGGTGAAAGCCAGTGTAAACCATACCGTATTTATTGTGAAAAATGACACTTCAGAGTCGTGCATTTGAATTATTTTATTAATCTAATGCTCATGTACTCGAGAGTGAATATGCATTTTAAATAGTGTTCCAAAGTGCAGCAATGCCAAGTACATTTATTCAATTGTGTAAGCCTTTTTAAGTCAAATGTTTTATGGCTGCCACTTCTAATAGTGTTAGTTAACAGTCAAGAAAGGTTTGTGCCTTTTCGAAAAGGCAGGATTACAAGTGGATCTGCACTGTGTATGGCTTCAAAAAGAGACTCTTGACTGTTGCTTTGTTTTTATACATTTATTTTCTTAAAATTATTAATGTTAATCGCATATAAAACGTAAGTCTATTTTATGACATAGGATGTTAAAGCTTTGCTTTTATAGATTGCTTGGTTTGTAGACCAGCTGGTTACTGGAGACTTTTGACTGTTTTTTTCATCATTTTACTTGCCATTTTCTACACATCGTATAAATACTATCTTTAATTTCCATTGTGAATTGAAGCCATAACGAGAAAAAGGAAAAGCTTGTGTCTAAAAGGCAGCAATTCCTTGAGGGACTATTTAATATTGTGATGAACTTAAATAGGTTCATAGTTCGCATCAACCAAGGAAAGGAAGTGATCACCCTGGTGAATCCCTTTACGGCAAAATTCTGACAAATGAGTCATTACACTGAGCTGTTGGAGGTCTGATGGGGAACACATCTAACGTAGCTGAACTTGAGGGCGATAGAGAGCTGTTAGCTTATAATAAGGGCCAGTGCTTGTTGAACGAGAGGAACACAGAATGAAGGAGATAGGAAGTAGTTGATTAACAAAATCAGTATTGCATGAGTCCTTTAAGCGAAAGTGCCACATGGGTGTCCTTGGGTGCAGAGTCAGACTACTAGCTTGGTTTACAACTCCTTAGAACCTAAGACCTAAAATTATTTTCAGTGTGTAGAGATGCTGAGCGCCACAAACATTGTGCAGTTAATAACCAAAGAATTGGACAATTCTGCCAAACGCCTAAAAAAATGGGTAGAGAAACTTCTGTAAGTGCTCAGTGGGCTCACCCTCATGGCTGCAGTAATGATTGTGCAGTACGGCAAACAGCTCTGAGTCGCATTAGACAACTAAGCAATCCATTCTTTTTCTGTTTTCACACAAATGCAATAAGTTATTTGAAGAATTATCAGGTCTATTGATTGTCAGTAGTTTCCTTCCTCATTTGAACATAATGAGGTTCCATACAACATGAGCGGAGAGACTCCGAGTAGGCCCTGGTGTCATTGTATCATTCACCTTTAATAGACTGTGTTCGAGGCTTGAAGGTGTTGGGTACCTCGTTTGAAAATATTGTCCACAGCTTGGAAACAATCTGAACCGAATTATATCAGTTGCAACCAGACAAGAAAGTGCCATTTCTGATCTAAGTTTCCATCTCCATCAAAGGTTTAAGTATTTGTTATACCTGTACCTGGAAGCGCAATGCCTTTCTGCAAGATGAGCTAAATGAGTTCTGTAAGCTGAAGGACTGTGTTTTTTAATCTCATTTGTCTTTTGGGCATGATTCAGTCCAGTAGAGTTGTCATTCGGATTGCTGTACGCAGATATTGTTTTTGGGGTTTTTTCGGAGATGGCACACTTGTCACTGGTGTTTTAATGTACTGGTTCACTGAGTTGAGCCCTTACTTCAGGCCCTGTACTAAGAACCTGAAAAAGGTTCAAGTCCATACTGAAACATTTCATTTGCCTAAGACAGACTGACCGTTTGCTGTAAACCTAGGCCTCTGAGGAGCAAGTCTCAAACAACCCACCTGGAAAGTGATGTCAAGGTGTGAGATGCATAGTGTATGTAGCATGTATTGTGATTTTTGCATGTTAATGACTTTCACTTTTTACATTTTTGGAAACTGCTTCAGAACCACACTATATTGTTTCATGTTTACTATTAAAAAAGTGAATATACTTTACTTGCTTCGGCATTCTTAGAAAATGGTGTGCATCAGAGGAATTTGCCAACTTTTATTTCTAATTATACATTCAGTGATTTTCGTAGCTTACACCTTTGCTCTGAATGTTGAAAATGTTCTACTGTGTAGCAACACTTGCATTGTTATTTCAAGCAGGACCTCAACTTCTAGCTGGTCTGTATTGTTTAAAATGGTGCAGGCACCTTGTCATGCACAGAAGCGAGGCTAGGCAGAGGGCTGAATTGGGACACCATTGTAGTTGGCTTGGTTGACATTAGTGATGCGCAGAGCATTACATTCTCCAGTTGCTCCCTATTTGTAACACTACATTTTGAATCGTCTTCCAGTGGTGCCCATTAACACTCAAATGTATATTTATAAAAACACAGATATTTTACTTAGTATATATTTCTAATAAAAAGTGGAGCTAGTTACATTACATTGCTTATTGGCAGTGGCAAATGAGTCACTTTTAACTTTTTATAAATGAATAAGAGTTGCTTCTTACTGTCTACATTACGTGTGGCCAGTGGAGAATATTGGTCATGAGGACTTGTGACAGCCATATTGTTCCTCCAGGTTATTGGGTTGCAATCCTGTGCTCAATGTGAACTAGGATGCTAGTCATAATTATCCTTCTAATTTGGAACACACTATTTAGATTGTTCTTGAATACTTGCAGAGTAATATATTGAATCAACACTTTATATACCAGGGATGTGATTTTCAGACCTTTGAACCAAGTATTCCTTTGTTCATCGATTAAGTCCGCTTTCTTTTTCAAATTCTGTTGGTCCGTTAAGGTTTTTTATGTGCTGTTTTTCAATGGAGGCCAGGTCTTTGTAGCAAGGAATCACCTACCCCTTGAGTGATCTTTTTGAATTTGAACTTTAATGGCTAAGGTTACTGCCATTGTCTAAGTGGAATTTTTGTAGGCCCACGCAGGACGACTGTATTTTATTTAGGACCAGTCTTGGATACATTGATTCACAATGTCTAAGCATCGGTGAGGTGCTGCATTACACTTACTTGCTTCAATCAGTCTTCTTATTTGTTGCGCAAGATTAACATCTAAGTCCATCCCATTTTTCTTTTTTTTTATATATCAGCAGTATTTACCTTTTCAACCTCCTCCAGGTTAAGAATACGTTTTAAAGTCCTCTGGTCATTAATTTTAAGGTTTCAGGGCTGGCTTATGTTTTTTAAACTGAAGCCGGATTTGTATTATACCAGAATTACTGGTTTAAAAGAAGTGATTCGACGTATGGGTAAAGAAATAGATTTTAAAGAAAAATATTGGGGCCAAATGAAGAAAGCACTGCAACTGTCTGAAAGGTTCATGAGTTCAAACCTGGGTAGGTGATCCTTTGCAAAACGTTACGTTGTTGGGAGGCCTGAATGTTCTCCTGGGCCTATGATAAATTATATTTCAAAACTGAAACAAATCGATGGACATTGCTTTACATCCTCACTTGTAATACCGCTCATGCTTATATTTAGTATTTACTAGTAAATTTGAAAACTGATATCACTCAAAGGACTGGCTTTAATATTTAATAAATGTAGCATATGGTAGTCCTGTTCTAACACTAAATGATAGTCTATGCAACATATGTAATACTGTTTGGAATTTGTGGTACTTGAGGAAAATGCCATCATATTAAGATGTAGCACAGTTTTGGCTATTTTTCTTCTTCAAACTTAGCATAAATCGCAGGTTAAATCATGAAAGTATTCACTACTAAAATTGAACATCTGTGATCACCGTTGTACTTCAGAGACCTTTTACTTCATGAAGACTTTACTAGGTATGATTGCTCAGTATGTAACTGTAAACATTTCATATTGAACAGCATTTAACTAACATCATGTGCATGGTATTTAATTTTATTTGTACAGGGCAAGAAGCTAAGAAATATTGTCATTTAATAAAAAATACAATATGTTTGAAAATGCAGAGTTTGGCTACTTTTTATGCTGTTTATTCTGGCTATTAACTTGGTTATCACTGCTTGTTTTTTTGCTTGATTTAAGGGCATCCTACAAGAAATATATGTAGCATTTTTTCTATTGTCATATTTCTTACCCCCTCCTACTTTCCACATTTTTAGTGTGGGCCATGTTTAATTTTACAAAACCTTTGTGTCATTTTTCTTTTCTTTTTTTTGTCATAGAGCTATTTCCGAGCACTTTATCGAATTTATGATGGTGTTTGATATTATTGATTATGGGTGGAAAATATATGAAGACAGAGGCATGATCTTTGTGAACTGTTAGTGGGCCTCCAAACCCCAGCCCGTTAGTGGTCGGGAACACAGTTACATCTGTGTAATTGAAAACAGTATAGTTTACCATATCATACCCATTCTCTGCTTTAAGCACATGGTGGACAGATGTAAAGTCCACTAGTCCTTTAGTTTTTAGCCAGTAAAATGTAGTTCCTACTTAAGATTGAACCAGCTGAATCTCTAAATACCACCAATAATGCTGGGTACATGGTTTATTCTCTCCATACTGTATTCGAGTACTTATGGTTTTCCCCATTGACTATAATGTGATAGCCTGGGGAGAATGCATATAACCATAGCATGAACTAGTGCAATCCGCTGGGGCAGGAGCAGCATGGGTAAAACACATTACAGCATACGCAGATTGTAGAATTTATTATTTGTTGCATTGTATGACTTGAGGGTTGGAAAGATGAAGAGATGCTGAGTAGTATACTCTGGGTTGCAGACATTCTGCTTGGGTGAAAAAATGATGAACAGCGAGACAAACATTGAAGGATTTCCTAGATAGATGCTGGCCTAGTTTGGAAACCTACAACGCTCATCTTGTTGGGTAATCTGGGATTAGCTGGTAATCTTCATTCCTCTTTTTTCGTTTGAGATTGTTGTAGATACTGTCTACATTCATTGTCCCTTTCTTAGACCCACGCAAACAGTGGCAGTTAGTTACAGAAAATTCCCAACACAAATCGTGTTTGTGTTCGTAAATTCAAATGAGAAAGGGAGTGGAAGAGAGGCAAGAAGTGAAGTGGGGGAGAAAGATGAAGAGAAACCTACCAGAGAAAACGTAAACCTCTGTGGCACAGTCTGCCGTCCTGTTCTGAGGTGCAAGTATTAGGGAGGGATGGAGAAACCCACGATAAAAGAAAGCCTTAAACCACTGTCATACATTGACTCCAACTTCCATCTCTGTCTTCTGAAAGTCCATCGCCAACCAGAGAAGACAGATTTACACTACTGTAGCACAGTGCCTCCTCTTCCATCTCTGTCTCCAGACAATTTATAAGAAGATTGTGATCTGTAGCATCCTAGAGATGATAATGCATCTTTATTCATATTGTCTCATTGTGGTATATGTGCTATAAGTAGTGAACTTGAAGGACTCAGCCGGAATTAAGGAAAGGCCAGGCCACAACAAAACCTACAACTTGACCCACTGTGGTAGACCAGAGGAATTCATGCCGGGCAAGGGGAGCAGGAAGGTTTCCAACAAGGGAGACTCCAATGCAATCCTTAGCAGAAGTCTAGCTCAGTTTAAGACAGAATGCCACTGACCTACATCCCATTCAAAGTCCCAGATGACCTGGAAGCCTAGTTGTGGCCTATTGTTGGTAGTAGAGTAACAAAAGATTGAGGATGCTAGACTGGAGGTGGAGATTAAGGAGCTGAAGAAGATAATCAATGCATTCACACGTCCCAGAGAAGGTAATATCGAATTCCAGACCAGCTAAAGTTAATCCAAAACAAAACTCTTTCCCTTCCAACCACCTCCATAGTGCTGGAAGAACACAAAGCTCACTGAAGTAGACCTCCACCCCTTTCCCTTTTGGTCAAATCCATGCAGCAAAGCCAAAAGGTGGAACTGTCAGAGAGAGGGTGAATAGGGAATTGTTAGACTGGAGTGCTGCCTGCATTGTAAACAGGCATGCACCACTGTCCTTAATGAACCATCTGCATGTGAAACTGGTATCCTTTTTTTTTTTTTTTTTCTTTGGTAAGGTATGGATGGTTGGAAGGCTCCATGCTATAGTGAGTCTGATTGTTGGGACCTGCAGGTTCCATTTGGATAGACTCTGGTTGATAGCCCTTGATTTCAGCTGGCCACGGTGGAGGATGTATACATACAAAATTGGTCAAAAGGCTGGGATAGATTACTCAATTTTCTACCAAGAGAAGTGACAAATCCTCTCTTGGGTAAATTATTTCTTTGTCATAAATGATTTGTATATGTTCACATAGGACGAAGGGAATCATCAACGAGACGAACTGTCCCAATTAAACCGGAAAATAACACCAGGAATAACATTTACACAACAATACCAATTATACAGCATGTAAGAGAATATAAACAAATCATGAAAAAAAATGACAAAAATTTAACAAACTGAAACATCTGCAAATTGTCCCAACTAAATCTCCTCCTTTGGAGGTGGTGGTACGAGAAATGCTTAAAGACGTAATCCACTCGAGCGGTGGTTATGGAACACAAATTTCCCAGACAATGTTAGTGTACTTTAAAAAATATATATTTGTTTAGCAAACTTGCAAAGGTATAACAAAAATAAACATGTGACTGTCTCCGGGTACATAGCATAATCGCATATACATTTGGGGGACCATACAGCTCTGTAAATTAGGGGTAACCATGTTCGCCGGCCAGCAGTGTTCATGCCGGAATTACAGGTGTTGAGGATTGTCAGTATCCTACTACAGTCTTAGCTACCGGTTACCATGACTATTGTAGGGTCAGACAATGTCTTTCAGCTCACTCCATTGTCCTTATATTTTCAAGACTTTTGGGGGCAATCCCGGGATCAATAGATGGACACCTCCACCTGCATCCACCAATCCATGTTCGGGACCCATCAATTCACCCCTGGGATCGTCCCACCACCCCACAATTGGGCACTGCCCCTATTGTCCACTGTCACCAAAACTTTGCAGAAGGACAAAGCATATTTAAGACTGTTTGAGCGCGCCAGATGCCAAGGAGCACTAGCTGTCAGGTGAGTTTCACCTTATCTCCGGAGATGTTGGACAGTATATGTCCTATCTTGGATCAGAATGCTTGTATCTTGCAACAATCCCAGAGAGTGTGGGTTAGGGACTAGGCCAATGACCGCCTCAAAAGCATTTATCATTGTCCACCCTTCCAATTCGAAACAGATGTGTTCTTTTAAAATATGCCATGTGGAGGATCTTAAATTGTATAAGTAGAGTGTCTAGTCTTATCACAGCTTCTTTTATATATTTACAGGCTTCCTCCCAATCTCCATCATTGAGCACCCCCAGATCCACCTCCCATTTAGGCTTGAGTGTCTTAATAATGTTAGCATATTGTCTGCATTTGTTTACCTGAAGGGAGGAGCCTAAACACTGAAATGTGGAATGATGGTTACAGGTCTTCCCTTAGAAATTTTATGAGTATCTGTTAGCTGAGGATTGCTGATTAGTCTTTACTGAGAATGACTGAGAGGTTGGGGGCCATGATGGAGAGTCATCAGAATCTATTGTTAAGAATTAATAATAGCCTAGGCATGGCCTGCCATTTTGTCTCCCTGATTGCATGAAGGCTGATGACAGAGGTGCAGTCTTCACCCTTCGTTGTGTCATCTATGTTTTGTAGACTTGAAGCCAGCTTCATCACTATCTGTTATGACAGCCATCTTCTTGCACAAAGGCTGTGTCAGCCAAAAGGAACCACCTCAAACTGATTCTTGGACTTAAGAGTGAATCAGCAGCCTCATTTTGGAAAATAAGTATAAAGGTGGGGGTTCCAAACCATCCCACGTTGTTCCACTTGCAATTTCTTTTTGATGAGGAATAGAGAGTGCACTGCAGAGTACTTAAAACACTATGGTGATTCAAGACTGGTGTCTGTATGATAGCCAGTCTCACAGAGGTGATGGGACATCACCTGCAACTTGCTGGAGAAGCTGTGTGGCTTCCTGGTTCCTGGAAGCCTGTCTGCTTGCTCAGAGATGGAAGTAGTGCCTGGCCTTACAGAAGGAGGCAATGGCTAGGAGAAGCCCAATTTTTTTCTCCAGAGTTTCTGTACCCAGAAAAGCCAACTTGTGCCGGGTGTCGGCTACAGCTCTGTCAGGGTCACATGCCTTCCCTGTGTGGATCATGTGGCAACCTATTTGACGCATTGATGAACTCTGAATGATAGTGTGCTGTCTGGCATCATCAAAGCACCCTGAGCGATCTGTTCATGAAGCTGCCTGACGTGCCATCCGACTTAAAAAGCCAACGTCACCACTGTAGTGGGAAGAACTCTCATAGGCCAGAGGCTGCAAATGCTGAATGTGTTCACCTGCCAACTACTGCTGTAAAGGTCTGATGTGCTGATTCAGCTGCAAGTTCCAAGCAGTGGTGGAGCCAACGTGACCCTGCGCCTACTGACAAGTGAAGCTTTGGACCACAAATGTCAAAACAAAACAACTTCCTCGACAAGATGTGTGACATAAACAGGTAACACTAGCTCTTGTTGAAAGAATAATAGATCATGTCTTCCATTAAAAGGATAGGCCTGTTTGTTGAAAGACTAATAGATAATGTCTTCCATTAAAAAGATAGGCCTATTTGCAACGATTGCCCGTGTGAGTGCTTTTGAAAGATACAAACTGAATTTTACCTATTAATTGCCAATCTTATTAGCTGCTTGCGTAAGCCAAATAGTGGATTTCTACTTGTGCGGATTCTCACCCCTTAGCTTTCCTTTACTACTAGAAAATTGTAGTGTTTTGGACGGTGTTAAAACTGTCTAGACCTGCAACAACTGTAGCAACCGTACGGGAATGCTGTAGTGATGCTTAAATTACCAATTGTACCAGAGCACTGTGGTTGGTGGGGGAATTGTAGAAATTGGCTGATGCCCTGTAGTGTTGAGTAGAACCCTGTAGCTGAACCCCCATCACAGTGTGTGTAGTATTAGTAGTGTACTAAGACAAGCACCGAGCTAAAAAAAGTGCATTGTTGTGACTGTTTCTTTAGTGTTAGTGTTGAGTCTCTACGCCACACACAAACTCCTTAAGAAGCCTTTGAAGGTTGTCTCTCGTGACCCTGAGATCAAGAGCGGAAAGGGTGTACTTGGCCCAGTTGCAAAGCTAAAATGGGACGGGCTGCCCTAGCCACCAAGATTGTTGCCCATTAGTCCCAGTCTGCCCTTTGTGTCTTCTCAGGTAGCAATCAAGAAATGCTCCATGTAGTGCCCCTTTTGCCATGGAGACCCCCCCCACTTTTTGCTTGATATTGATGCTGACTTGACAGAGTATGCTGGGGTCCTGCTAACCAGGCCTCAGCACCAGTGTTCTTTCCCAAAACCGCATCATTGTTTCTACAATTGGCACACCCCTGGTTCACTGTTAAGTCCCTTGTAAAAGATACCAGTGGTACCACAGGCTCTGCGACCAGGGAAGGTCCCTAAGGGCTGCAGCGTGTATTGTGCCACCCTAAGGTACCCCTCACCAAACACATGCGCACTGCCATTGCAGCATTTGTGTGTTGGTGAGGAGAAAAAGGTAAAGTCGACATGGTATCCCTCTCAGGGTGCAGTCCCCACAGACCACTTCCTGTGGCATAGGTAAGTCACCCCTCTAGCAGGCCTTACAAGCTTTAAGGCATGGTGCACTATACCACAGGTGAGGGCATAGCTGCATGAGCAATATGCCCTTATAGTGTCTAAGTCCATTCTTAAACATTGTAAATGCAGTGTAGCCATATTGAGTACATGTGCTGGGAGTTTGTAATTAGGAGCTCCACAGCTCCATGATGGCTTCACTGAAGACTGGGAAGTTTGGTATCAAACTTCTCAGCACAATAAACTCACACTCATACTAGTGTTGTACTTACTGTAAAATGCACACAGAGGGCATCTTAGAGGTGCCCCCTATATTCTAACCAACCCTTTAGTGGAGGGCTGACCAGTCAATGCCAGCCTGCCAGTAAAAAACATGTTTCTAACCTCATGGAGTGAGAGCCTTTGTGCTCTCTGGGGTCGGAAACAAATCCTGCTTTGGGTGGAGGTGCCCCCCCCACCCCCCAAGCCCCCACCTCCTCCCCTCCTGCAGGAACTATAACACTTATTGGTGAGCCTCAAAGGCTCAGGATTCCTGTTACAGTGCCTTAGGGCACTCCAGCTAGTGGAGGTGCCCACCTCCCCTGGACCAAGTCCCACTTTTGGTGGCAGGTCCGGTGGAAACATTAGGTAAAACAGGTACTGACTGCTGCAGCTAGGACCACGCCTAAAGTGTCTACAGCTGAAGTGACTCCCTCCTTGCAGAATCTTCCATCTTGTTTTGGAGGGTAGGGTTAGGACTGAGCTCCCCTCCCCAAAGGGAGTGGGCACCAGAAGGATGTAGTCACCCTCAGGAACAGTAGCCATTGGCTACTAGCCCTTGTAACGCCCCTAAATCTAGTATTTAGTAGCTCCCCTGAACTTCACTCACCAGATTCCTGACCACCTCAAGAAGAAGAAGAAAGAACGACAGCTAAGCCGACCCCAGCAATGAAGACTCCAGACACCAACTGACTTGGCCCCAGCCCTATCGGCCTGTCTGCAGCTTCAAAGACCCCTGCTGCAAGAAGGTGATACATCTGCAGGACCAGTGACCTCTACTAACACTCTGAGGACTGCCTACCCAGTAGAGGACCAGTAACTCCTGAGGACTGCCTTAGATCCACAAGTCCTGTCCACTCTGTACCCGAACCCCAGGGCCCGAGTCCAGGTGGCCACCTTTCCTGAGAAGGTCCCCAGGCGATTCAGACCTTGAGTCCATCCTGGGTTGACCCCTCCTGGCCACCACCACAATGCCTGCAGCCTGAACCCGGAGGCTGCCCCTGACTGTGACCGAATCCGATGCATATTCCAGACGCCTAAAGGTACCCCTACATCGGCAGCCCCCTGGCCTTGGGGAAGCCAACTGATGATCCAGCAACATCCAGCTGGTGCCCCTCCTTCCTGTTCAGCCTTTGGTTTTTCGACACCCTGGACCCAGCCTGCAGCATCTTTGTGGCCTCTGGGGTTCGCTCATTGAAAAGCATTGGGTGCTGGACGCTGTGTTTGCTCTCTGCACCCAGCTGCCCCTGTGCCGCTGAGGGTGTGGGTTTGGTACTGACTCTTGGAACCCACCCCTCCACTCCACCCCTACCCTATCCCTGGTGCGGACCTAAACCCCCCAGGCCTGTGTCCTGAAAGGTAGTTACCTGCAAGCTCTTTTTACCTTGGTTCCTCTCCACCCCCAGTCCTCATAGGATTCCATTGCAAACCCGATGCCAACTTTGACCTCTGCACCAGGCCGCCCTCGTGATTGGCAGGGTGCTTTTGAGGTCAACTTAAACTTTGACCTGTGGACATCCTAACACCCGAAGACTGGAATAGAAAGTCGTGTACTTACCTCTTTTCTATATTGACATTCCCCTCCCTTTTACCTGCAAAATCCAAACAAAGTACATTTGATACATATGCTTGATATATACTTACAACTATACTTACCTGCAACTAAGATCCTTTGATTCTAGTAATAAAGTAACAATATATACTTTTGCTGTATAGAAACAATGGTCCTGGAGTTAGTCATTGAGCGTATGCCTCATTTATTGACTGTGTGTACAACAAATGCTTTGCACTACCCTTTAATAAGCCTAACTTCTCCACCACACTACACAAAAGAGAGCATTAGTATTATCTACGTTAGCCTCTGTTAAGCCTCTGGGGAGCCCCTGGACTCTGTACACACCATACCTCATTTTGGTATAGTATGTACAGACAGCTTCCTACAATCCAGTCAGTGAATAATGCCAAATGCAGCACACAGTCAACCATTCCGCGGCTAGAGTGAGCTAGAAAAGATGCCCAGTGCCCAAGTCCAATATACTATAGTAAATGATTCAGATACCCTACTAATAACCAGTGTACCTAGAATGACAATAAGTAACTCTGAAGGCTCTTTGTAACAACACCTTGTTTTTGCAAAACTACACGTATGCCTGGCACAGGACTAACAGTATGAAAGTGATGTAGAGGAAGAACAATGTGATCAGCCCTCTGAATGCCTAGTAGGGTGCGGGAACAATAAACTACTAGACTTATTCATAAGTAGTCCATGATCTGTACCTGTTACTCCAAATATGAAATCGTTGCTATGATGCTTCTACAAAAAAAGAATCTGCGATAATGAAATAGCCATCTTCTATATACTCTAGCTACTCTTGAAGCCCACAAACCTACCTCAGGACTATTTCCCATCATGCCTACCCTCTTAATAGACAATCTATTGCTGTTATCTCACTTCTCCTTTACCCAAAGCCCAGGCTACCTTCGAGCATGTAGACTCTAAAATGACTAGCCTTGTTCACTCTAACCTTAATGGGCTACGACCATTAACCAAAGTATTCACTTCACTGGTGCAGCGTAGAACATACCTTCCTGTTTCTCTGTTAAGAGTAGTAGAATAATGCCCGTTTTGCCACACAAGTTTTTTTTGTCATCCATTTTTGCATACAAAGGCCAATTGACTGCATGCTAAGTGAATCTGAACTGCGGGATTTGTTGCTCTATTTGCTAGGTGTGTTAAAAAGTGAGTCTATATCAGATCCAGCATTGAACAGAAGTTACATTCCTGTAAAGCTTGTTCTCTGGCATTGGTATATTTAATAGCGATCATCCCGGCGAGATGTCTCTGTGAGTTTATTACTGGTACCGCATTGGGTTGGTTGTTGGTAGCACATGTTTATTTAGGATGTGTTCAGAAGCTTAACAGTGTGGAGCCACTGGGAGGGCTCACTGCTGGTCTGTAAGGCATGGGTGGAAATTAGCACATCTGACTAAAGAAGGCAACACCTTAGTCTTAAAGGAATAGAATTATTTTAATGGCTCATTCCAAGCTTGATAAGGGAGAATACTTCAACAGTATGTACATATATAAAAACTCAAGTAGTAAAGTACTGAATTTAAATTTAAGTAACTTATTATTTTGAAGCACAATAAGAAAGACGAATTGGATTCACTCATTTTACCTGCTAACCCGAGTTCTTATAAACACAGAAAAGAATATAGAAATATGGCCTTTGGGTCAACCCCTCTGTTAATGGTCCTCTTTAACACATCTCAGTATCTGATTGGCCTGTGGTTGTTAGTACATTTGAGTGCTTCCTTTGCAGTGCAGGGATGGTGCAGCGTTTTTTCATGCAGTTGAAGTGTTTTGTTCTTATGTAAGTTTTTCTTAACGGCAGAGGAAATAACACCCCTGCTGTAGCCAATTTGCCCTCAACACTCAGGTGTGTAGCGCCACAACAAGAACAATAGGGTGTTGTGTAGTGTGTGCCAGCAACAGGAGGTCCGGAGCTTTGACAATGCTGCAGGCAGAAAATTGTGATTAGGGCCAAGAGGCAGTCTAGGGGAAATTGAGAAGGAGGGTGACGGTCCAGAGAAGGAGGTCCTAGGAATCTCTTGGGAACCCAGACAAGAACCTTTTGATGGTATGTTGTAGGAGGCTGGTTCTATACAAGATGTACACCTGTAGGTGAGACACCTTGTACTGGGTCCGGGCAACCCTTAGTGATAGCGTAGGTGGTTGTTGATAACCAGAGTTCTCTAAACATAGCTGTGGGGAGCAGCTAAGACTTATCCAGGAGGGTGTAAAGCAGTTTCAAATACCACACAGGTCAGTCATTGATGTACACACAGGAAATAACCACACCAGTATGAGAATAAGTTATATTTATTGTAACACACACTCTAGAAGTAACCTTGATATGTCTCCTAAACTGAGATAGGAAAATATAAAAACGTACTTAGTAACAGATAAGTAAAGGCATCAAATAACACGGTCTCCTATGGGGAGGACAAACCATATACTAAAAAAAATTAATGTGAAAATCACTCCCAACTAACACTACCACCCAAGGATCCTTAGGACTGGGGAAGGACTAAAACCCCAAAGGTAAGTGGGTGGGATTCCCCAGGCATCCGTGTGCAGAGTAGTTATCTCTGGATAGTGTCCATAGGATAACATGGGGATGTCCTAGTTGGAGTTTTCCCAATTTAGGACCCTCCCCAGAGGACCCTGAGGAAACCCATTGGGACAAGAGAGATTGGATAGTGTCCCCACCCGTGGATACCCAGAACAGTGGAGTATCTACACCAGGGAGCCTAGGAGCAAAGGGGTGAACTTGTCAGAGCCTCTCATTGAATTCAATGGGGACCTCAGTTGTCCAACTGCTGTTGTGACCTGTCGACCAGGTTGGTGGAACCCAGGCATGGATTCCTGAAGAAGAGAACCTACGGAAAGAAGGGACAGAGTCTAGACCATCCGGAGGTGTCCAGGCGGTGCAGGAGGGCAATGCACACCCTTCTAGGAGATGCTTTCCTTCTTGGACGAAGACGTGCAGCTGTGGGGTCCAGGCGATGCAGGAAGATACCAGGAGTCGTTCATGAGCTGTCCCATGCCGGTCGTCAAATTGTAGAGGAGTCAGTGGTCAGCAGTACCAACAACAAACGTTGGCAAATGCAGGGAAGAGTTGCAAGGAGCTTTCAGGATTTGTGGGGACCAGAAAGGTCCATGTGACCCAACCTTGGCAGGTGCATAAGGGCCAGCCCTCAGCACGCAGGAGAGCCAGCAGCATTTGATGGGCCTACCAGCAGGACTTTCTAGCAACAGGCACAGGGAGTCACAGGAAGGCCTCAACAGCACAGCGAAGAGGGATGCCCATGTCACAGGAGTTGCACAGATGTTGTTTTTGGAGCTGAAGAGTGCTGGAGTCCAGGGCTTCTTGGAGCTAGGAGGTCTCTGGACTGGGGGCCCACAAGCTTTGGCAACAGCAAGCAGATGAGGTGGACAGGGGTTCCAGCCATGCAGCTCCAGCAAGGGACCACAGAGTTCCCAGGGTCAGACCTCTGGAGAGTCACAGAAACACCACCTGTATTGTAGAGCCTCGAAGAGTCAGTGGCACTTAGATGCACCTATGTTTAAAGAAGAGATGATCACTCTTCTATTTTACTGGAGATCCTTTGTTCTGCCTCCCCTGTCTCAATTAGGTTCAGCAGAAGGAAGGCAGAACAATATCTGGGATCGGCAGCTGCATGGGCTGGCATGCAGACCCTGCAGTGCCGTACAGGCAGACTTTGCGGGAACCCCAGAGTACATGGTATTATGCAACCAGCACTGGAATCGGTGTAGTTGCATGATTCCAACAAGTTTGATACCAAATATGCCTATGTTCGGTGAAGCCATTATGTAGTTGGACAACTCATGTTGACCAGTGTCCACTACATACCTTAACATGGCTTCCCCGCACTTACAAAGCCCAGGAAATTTAGTCTGGGGTTTGTAGGGGCACCTCTCTTCAGGGGTGCCCTCACACTTAGAGCCATGCATCCTGCCCTGGGGCTGAAGGGCTTACCTTAGGTGTGACTTATAGGGTCATAGTGCAGTGATCATGATATAAGGTAAACCTTGCATGTGGAGTGACAGGTGCATGCACCATTTCACACATACTGCCATGGCAAGCCTGTAGTCACAGTTTGCATGGCCCCCCATGGGTGGCATATTATATGCTGCAGCCCATTGGAGACCCCTGGTGTACCACTTCCATTGGTACCATGTACTAGGGACTTACATGGGTGCACCAGTATGCCAATTGTGGGGTGTAAAAGTCACCATACAACTAATTTATGGGAAGAGAACACTGACAACTGGGGTCCTGGTTAGGAGGAACCCTGTGTACTACAGTCTAAACATACTGATACAAGGCAAAAAGTGAGGTAACTATGCCAGAAAGGTGCTACTTTCCTACAGCATGCACCAGGACAGTTTTAAATCTCAGTAGTAGCCCTGATTGGTACATTTCTGCAGCTCACACCAGAGACGTTGAAAAGCTCCCTCTTAGGAAGCCTAGATCAGGACAGTTCTTCAGCTGGCACAACAAAAGATGTATGGGGATGGAGAGGGCCCGTTAGTACCAGAAGATGGTCTGCTGCCATTTGTCGAGAGGATCCTCAGGATCCATCCTGTCTGCACTCACTTCCTCCATAATTATGAATAAGGCATTGCACACTCATATTGAAGCTGTGGAGAGAGAGGAAACTGAAAAAGCAGTTTACTCCTGTTCTACCTTTGTTCCCAGGTTTTAATACTCTGCCCTTGATATCTTATGAAAAGATTTACTTCAGTCCCCTTCATGCCCATCCACCTTCCATCTAGTTTCCATCTTCTAACCTTTTGTCTTGTTCATTTTTTACTCCCTCTGTTTTCCAGTGCTTCGAAGTTTGTCTTCCACCTTTATGCATGTAGTCTTCCCCTCTTTCTTATTCTTTGCTCCCAGTTGTTTCCTTTCTTCCAACCCTCTTCATTGGGGTCACTCTCAGGTTGCCTTCCATGAGGAGCAGGGTCAAGACTGATTTGCATATAGCTTGATCCAAGCTGAGGTTGCATAGTGGGTGAAAATGATGGATGCAGTCCGCGTAATTGCTAGTGGCAGACATTAATCCAAGCATTCCATCCATTACCTTGTTTTGTATTCTGTGCCCTGAGTGCAACGGGTATGCCCAGACATGGGTCCCGGGCTCACTGTGCAACTGGAACCAAGCTATAACCAACATGAAGAGCCCACAAAAAGGGTGAAACTGGTCCTGGGTTGCTTGTGTTCCGGGTCAGGGACGACCTTGGTCTGGTAATTCAGGCTGGACTGTTCCCATGAGGAGCAAGGTCAATACTTATTTGCATATGGTTGGTTCTAAACTAAGGCGGTATGGTGAGTGAAAAGCGATGGATTGGGATGCAACCCTGAGTGATTGCCAGTGGCTGAGGTTAATTTAAGCATTTCATCCATCGTTTTTTTTTTTTGTAGTAGTAGTAGAAGGGCCGGAGGCGTTTGTCCTGCTATGTTAGAGACCTTTAGCTGCAGAGTCCTTACCTTCCAATAATCCTCAGGCATCAGACTGGACCCAGAAACGTTTGACAAGGAGTACCAATGTGTGCCAGTAGGTGGTGTTATTCGGCTCTGGGTAGCATCACCCGCACCAGAAATGATGTGTGCGGCGCATATATAAACGCCACCCCAGCGCACTGACATCAGTTCTTTTCTTTCCTCACCAGTCAGCACAAATCTAGGTAGAGCTACCTCCAGTCAATGTTTGACTGACCTTTTTCAGCCTTTTGTTGAATATTTTTTTGAGTCTTTTTCTTCTGGTTTGAAGATTTCCACCAAAAGGGCAGCTTTCAAATCATGTGGTGCCTATATCCGTCCGATGTCAGTGACAGACCCGCACTTGGTTTGCCTTTGGTGTTTGAAGCACAATGCCAAGACATGCAAGGTTTGCCGCTCCATGCTTACAAAGATGCTGAGGGAGTGGTCCCTCAAGCTCTTTACTGCCTAACGCAGACTGATCCCCCCTCAACGATCCAGAACTAGGTTGCGAGGAGGTCCTCCGATCATTCCCACAAGTAGTCGAAGAGGTCTTTGGCTCCGCTGTGCAAGTCTTCAGATGAGTTGCAGAACTGTTAGCACTTGAGCCCTAGCTATGTGATGTGCCTGTGCCATCTCCACACCTCCCTGAGTTTCTAGGAGTCACAGCGACCCCCGTTCAGCTAATGGGATCCTACGAGGCCATGCATCTCATCTTTTTGTGGCCCAGCCCCTCTGGAACGCCTTCGGACCCCTGCTCTTGGCACAAGTCAGCCCCCGGGATCCAGTGACGGATCTGGAGTGGTGCCGCGTAAGTGAACTCGTCCTTCCCTGGCACCTGCACCAGTGACAACGCCACTGACTACTATCGGTGGAGCCGCCCCATAGTCATCCCCAACTCTGACACAGAGCAAGACTGGCATATTCCAACACCAGTTCCAGCACTGACTGGGGCAGACCCCTCTGCCCCCTCCCCAATGTCGGAGCCAGTGCCTTATTCTTATGGCAGGCCTTGGTTGGTTGAAGAATGTGAGGGGTCTGGCTTATGGTTACCAACCCTTAGAAGATCCTGAGGATACCTGGTATGAGAATCTGGTGGATACCAGTATGAGGATCTGGTGGATGCCAGTGAACTGGACACCTCACCAGACAATGGTTTGATCTCTCCCCCTACCATGACTGTGGAGGAGTGTGCCTCGTTTGATATAGTGGTAAAGCGGGCAGCTGAAGTCTTGGACCTTCAGTTGCCTTCAGTAGCTGTCAAGACAAATGTCTTGATGGAGGTGCTTAAAACGGGAGTCACTCCATCCGAACCACTTCTCCCTTTTAATGAAGCTCTCACCTATGTCCTGCTTGGGGCCTAGCCAAGTCCTGCACAGACTTGTGCACAGGACAATTGCCCGTCATCGGCCCATCTCAGGAGACCCAGTTTCCTCACCCAGAGAGCCTGGTGGCCCAAGCCTCCCTGTCCAAGTGCAACCCAGGGGTGTTCCCTACCACCTCACCAGATAGGGAATCCAAGGGGATGGATACCTTTGAGAAGAGAATGTTCTCTTCTGCCTGCCTCTCTGTTCGGTGAGTAACATGTGCTTCTTGGGCCGATAACTCCATTCAATCTGGAACTTGGTTGCACAAGTGCTGCGTATGGAGGAAGCCTGAGACATACTCTCAAGCAATTGCTCACAAGAGAGATGTTGCCAAGTTTGCCAAACAATGTGGGCTGGATATGGCAGACTCGCTAGGCAGAGTGATTTCATTGTCTGTGGCCCTTATACGCCACAACTGGTTGAGAACCTCTGACTTTTCAGGGGATGGCCAGGCCTTTCTCATGGACATGCCCTTTGATCACTTACATTTGTTTGGAGAGAAAGCAGACTCAGCGCTTGAGTGCTTTTAGGACATCAGGGCTACGTTCAAATGCTTGGGCCTTTCAATGGCCCCTCGTCATCCCCAAACCCCTTTCTGTGGCTGCAAAGTTGGCTTTAAAACTGCCTCTCATAGATGGCATGGGGGGGGTAGCCAGAGGTCGGGCTGTCGTCCACCCGCTCCTGCAGTGCACCAAACCCCTTTAGTTTTCCTTTTAGCCATCATGGGCATCCATGGAACCAATAGCCAGGGTTAGACTGGGATGGCTTAGCTCTGCATCTCTGAAGGTAAATAGGGGCAGCCGGTAGGGATGTTTGCTGTCACCCATGCTCTTTGTATTGACGTTGGAACCCTTGGCCATACAAATCAGACGGGACATGGCAATGTGAAGAATTTGAGTTTGGGAGGTGAACTATTTAATTTCACTGTATACAGATAACACGCTCTTCTATCTGGTGAAATTACAGGCCTGAGTATGAACCTAAAAAATGTCCCTGATATTCACGTTGGGATGGCTGCTGGCGCAGAAACCCACGGGGTTGCTAGTCTTGCCATTGCAATGGGAAACAGATTAATTCCACTATCTGGGGATAATGGTGGCACACATAGACAAAAAAGGAAACAATATAATACAGAGCGGATAATGGAGGGCCTCACTAAGCCGTTACAATTCTGGACCACACTACGGCGGTCTTCTCATGGGAGGGGTAGAGCTGCTTAAATACATTGCAACACTCTATGGACACACTGCAGATGTCTGTGTTCAGGCGACTGCACTCCTTACTAACGATGCTAGTATGGGCAGGCGGTAGAAGTAGAGTAGCCTGTGAGATCCTACAGAAGAGTGTAGCTTGGCATTGCAAATATGGAGCTGTATTATCTCGCATCTCTACTGCAGCCTGCAGCACAATTGGTGCACTTCAAATACATTCACTGTACCTATGTTACCCCGATACTCCTTCATAGAATAGGTCCTGCTACAACAGACAGATGCCACCATTGTCCAAGTCTGATTGCGACTGTCCTACACTTAGCCTGGTACTGTCCATCAGTTCAGACATTCTGGAACATGGTGAAACAGACTGCAGTATGTAGAGGGGGTGACAGTAGAGCTCCAACCAGCACCTTGTTTATTGGGAGTGGTCAAGAAACAAAAGGACAGAAAAATAGAATGGAAGTTCACACAAATACTACTACTACTGCTAGCAAAACGGCTAGTAGCCATCACATGGATGCATCACACAGGCCGTAGCGAGGAAGGCTGGATTTAGGGATGTCAAGGAATGGGCGGTGGCTGAGGAAGTGCATCTCTGCCAATGCAGGAGAGAACTGTGCTGCTGAAGACCTGACAACCTGGGGATCGCTTCTTACCATATTTGAGAAGGGAGAGAAGACCGGCCAGACTGGGAGCAAAGGTGCTTCCCATCGATGTCCCATGTATCTGTAAATAGAAGGTTTTCTCAAACTCAAAGTAATTCCTTGTCAGTGCCATATGGGTCAAATCAAGTATAAATTCTGAAGGTGTCCGTGAGTCACCTCTAGACCCCTCCAGCTGTTCGCAGATGACCTCCAGGGTAGCTTCCTGGGGAATATTAGTGTAGAGAGATTCCCCCTTTTCTTCCCATTCCCCCCTCACCTTCCCCTCATCCCTCCCCCCCTACCACTTTCTGCTTTCTCCGCGATACACTGAACCCGAGTCTAGGAGACCTGGGAACTACTGTTCCCATTCTCCTCTGCAGAAAGACGAGGCCACGTCTCTACATGTCCCCGCCGCCCACGCATCGCCCAGGGGAGCCATGGGACTACCATTCCCATGCTCCCCAGTGTTGTCTGTATGTGGCCACTCCCCTCGCCACTCTGATGATACCACCTACGAACCAGACCCTGCCGGCTTCGGCCGCGCTGTAGGCTACTTAACGTCCGTTCCTCCCAGACCGGTTACCACAAGCGGTCGGGGAGGGGAACGGAGTAGGTGCTGAAGTGAGTGCCTCCCTTTGGAGTAGAGTCTTCCATGCACCCGCTTTATGCAGCACCATCCATGCCCGCCTCCCGGCACAGATAAGACCTCTTTGTGTGCTTTTGCTATGGCTTTATTATTTGCGGTATTTACGAATGAGCGCGTGCCCACTTAGCTTTCTCCACGCCGCAATTGTATTTTGGCACTTGGCACTTAGTACTTCTAGTCCTACAGCTGTAGCCCTTTCCTTATTAGGTGTGTAAGTGCCGTCATAAATATTATCTTGCTATTTAAGTACATTACCCTAGAGCTTGAGCTCTAGATCTGGTTAGCTTCGCCTAGTTACCGGGCTGCCCGTTGCCTTACAGGGTTTATCACAGCAGTGTTACTGTCACGTACCCTACGCTTACATGTTGTAGTTTTGCTACAAACTGACAGTATTTACGCTGTCCATCTCTATTCTTTGGGGTTTACCTTTCGGTTTGCCATGTCTCCTGTTTCTAGTGTGTGACTATAAAGGGACGCTCCCCCCCCTCCCATAGACCTGGGGCTAATTGCCTGTCAGGAATAGGGTAAGAGAATCCTTTTCCCTCCCTCCTCTCTGGGGCATTACACCCCAGATTTAGTGTAATTTTTCCCATGTTGATATTGCATGACTTTGTGTTTGCCGTGTCACTTCCTTGTGTGCTGTGGTTTGCTGTGTTACACCTAGACGAAACTGTATAAGCAATATTGTTTTGTTTTGTTTTACTTAGGCCCCCGTGGTTTAGCTTTCCACAGGTAGGCCCGCCTCTCTATACTAACATCGGAGCTCCTCCTACAGAGGCAGCCTTTCTCTCTGTATCTGTAGTGCATGATATTTAGGGATCCTAGGCCCTGAAGAATGACGCTAGACCTCCTTTGGCTCTTAGTAGTGGGCAGAAACATTTTGGCCATTAATTAATAGATAGGTGACCCTTTGAGCCATTATTCTCAATAAGGTGTCCCATCACTTGTTTTTAGCCTCACCAGCAGTCACCACGAATAAAGGTGTACTATTACACAGGTGACTGACTAGGTGTTTTTATATGTCTTGTAGCACAACTGGATCCCACCTCTATCCAGATAACTTTAATCTCTGCACTCCCTCCGAGTTAGTTTAACAATGAGGTTCAGTCTGTCCAGGTGGCATTGTCCTACCCGGATGGGGCTAGGTGGTCATATGATGAAGCAAGACACTATATAGTGTGTGAGACCACCTAGTCCGTAAAGGAAATTTCCCCCTACCACACAGTTGTATGCAGCACGCTAAACAAGTCTCAAAATTTGAGATAAAAGGGTCCAGGGTAAATTCATTGCCAGTGGTTCCGGTACAACACCCCATACTTCTTGTGTTTATTGTTTTGCTTCTGGGTGGACAGTATGGGGTTTTGTTTTTTTCTCCTCTCCCCGACTCTGTGTTAAGAGGGTTTTGCAGATCGCCCAAAGGGGTTATTCCCTTCACTTTGTGAACACCCTTCCACCCATGGGCTGACGGAGGACTTCCTCTACTTACTCTGTCAAGAAGTGTTGTCTTTGTTGGCCAAGGAAGCAATAGAGAGGGTGCTGACATCCAACGTTAGTTGTGGTTGCTAATCCTACTACTTTCTGGTGCCAAAGCAAGACTGAGTCCTCCGTCCTATTCTAGGCCTGGTCCTTCTCAGTCTCTTTCTCAAGAAGGAGAAATTCAAAATGCTCATGCTTGCTAAAGTTCTTTCTGCCCTGCACCCAGGAGATGATGGTAGTGTTGGACTTGGAGGTTGCATATTTTCATATTCTCTACTTGCTTTCCCACAGACGTTACCTGTGGTTCACAGTGAGCCAAGAGCACTTTCAGTTGCCAATCTACCCCTTTGGCCTTACCAGTGCTGCTCGGGTTTTCACCAAGGTGATGGTTGTAGTTGCAGCATATCTGTGGCTATCAGGAGGTTTTCCTTTATCTTGACGATTGGTTGTTAAAGGCAAGCTTTCCCCCCTCCAGACTACTTGCGACCTCCTGCACTCACTGGGGTTCACTATAAATATGGCACAGTTACACCTGACTCCTCAGCTGCTCCCCTTCTTCAGAGCTGGTCTGGACACAGTGCAGTTTTTAACTTATTCTCCAGAGTGGCAAGTCCAGGATATCTATGCCATGTCCTGATGTTTCAACCTCTATCCTGGATTCCGTGAGACTGACTCTGAGGCTGCTGGCCCTCCTGGCCTCCTGCATTCTGCTTGTGAGGCATGCCAGTTAGCTTATGTGGGCTCTGTAGTGGGACCTGTAATTCCAGTGGGCGAGCATCAGGAGAATCTCTCTGACATGGTCCAGGTCTCAGAGGGAACTGCAAAAGACTTGCACTGGTGGTTGACTGACTGCAGTTGGGTCAAAGGCAGACCCCTCTTCCTTCCCCAACCAGAGCTGACTGTAATGACAGATCCATCAGTCCTAGACTGGGGCCACCACCTGAAAGAGTAGAGACCAGGGAACTCTGGTCTCTGGTGGAATCCGGGCTCCACATCAGCCTGTTCGAGCTTCAGGTGATCCATTTGGCATTGAAGGCCTTTCTCCCTTCAGTCAGGGGAAGGCTGGTACAGGTGTTCATGGACAACACCACCATCAGGTGGTACTGCAACAAAGATGGCAAGGTGGGGTCGTAGACCTTTTGTCAAGAGGCACTGCACATATGAACGTGACTGAAACACGAGGGAATATCCTTAGTCGTTCAACTCCTGGCACACTCTTATAAACATCAGAGCGGACAAACTCAGCCATCGACGCCTGACAGATCACGAATGGTATCTCCATTTGGAGCTGGCACAAGGCCTCTTTCAAGAGTGGAGCGAGCCTTGGTTAGATCTGTTTGCCACTGCTGAAAACAAGCATTGTCAGCAATTTTGCGCACTGGAGTTTCCAAGGCTTCTCTTGTTCACAGGCGCTTTTCATCTTGAGTGGAACTCCAAACTCCTGTACACCTTTCCTCCAATACCACTTATGCCCAGAATTCTCAAGAAGATCAGGAATGACATGGACCAAGTAATTCTTACGGCTCCAGTTGGCATGGAGAGTCTGGTATCCCAAGCTGTTGAGCATAAGTCTCTCTCCTCCAATAAGGCTGCCTCTTCAGAATGACCTTCTCTTGCAGCAACAGAACAGGGTTCTGCACCTGAACTTGAAAACGCAATGTTATTTTGGCAGTCATGCATCCCTCCACCAAGGTGGTATACGCCTGTCGATGGAGCAGGTTTGTGGCAGAAAGTACGGATACAAATGTTGATCCTTTATCTGCATTCCTTTCCCAGATACTTCAAATTATTTTTCGATGGGCCAGAAGGGCTCTGGTATGGGCACATTAAAAGATTATCTTTCTGCCATTTTCGCATTTCTGCAGTTGCCACACCAGCCGCGCCTTTTTAAATCCCCTATTGTAATTAAGTTCCAGCATTATGTTCCCGCCAGTGCCTTTTATTATGCCCCAGTGGAACCTAAATCTGGTTCTTACATTCCTAATGTGCACTCCTTTTGAGCCGCTCTACAACTGCCCACTCAGCCTTCTCACACTCAAAAAGGGCTTTCTACTGGAGATAACATCTGCCAGGGGAGTCTGTGTTACAGGCAATGACAGCAAATCCTCCATACCTTACCTTCTACGCAGACAAGCTGGTACTTCGGACTTGAGCATCCTTTTTACTGAAGGTGATAACTCCTTTCCACGTAGGCCAGTACATCACTATGCCTACCTTTTACGCTCTGCCTCATCCCTCCAAAGAAGAGGAGGGACTCCACATGCTAGAGCATTGCTGTTCTACCTTGATCCTACTAGTGAGTTCAAGGTGGGACAATCAATTCTCCATGGGTTTTGTCAGGGCCAAGAAAGGAAAGGCAATCCACAAATTGGCCATCTCACAATGCATCAAAATGTGCTACACATTGCCCAAAAAGCAACCCCCTGAGGGTTTGCGTGCTCACTCTACCAGAGTCAAGGCCGCAACCAAGTGTTAGCTCACAGAGTTCCTGTCCTGGATATCTGTCAGGCAGCAACTTGGGATCCTTGCACACATTTACAAAACACTTCTGCCTGCACAGTCAGGTTCGGTATGGCGGTCACTGTGACCTTTCAGTCCTACAGGACTTTTTTTATTTTTTTTTAATTCAATCCATATTGTAGCCCCTCCTCCAGGGAGGTATTGCTTGTATCTGTTTTAAGGTAATGGATCTAAAGCTAGAAGGTTTTATCAGATGGGTAAGTTACTTACCTTCGATAATGCCTAATCTTGTAGAGAGAGTATCTAGCCGCAGATTCCTTACCGAACCTCCCATCCTCCCTGCTTTGCAAACAGATTATAGTGTTAAAGGTTAACCCTTTTAAGGGACCTAGCTTGGCACACCAGTGGTGCATGTTCCTCATGGCTCTGTGCTTCTGGTGTGGAAAGTTGCAAAAAGAACCTGATGTCAGTGCACTGAGGTGGCACCTATATAGATACCCTGCATGCCACTTCTGGCGCAGACGAAGCCAGGTGGAGCTGAATGATGTCACCTACAAGTGAGAAGGGTTACTGCTAGTCTAAAGTGTCCTGATCTGGGCTAATGCCAGGTGAATATTCTAAGGTAAGGAATGTGTGGCTGGATAGTGTCTCTACCAGATAAGGTGTTACCAAAAGTAAGTAACTTGTTCTTTTAGATCTTCAGCCTCTCAATTTTTTCTCGAAGATGGGCAATTCAAGATGCTTGTACTGGCCAGGTTTTATCTGCCTTGGAACCAGATGACTGGATGGTGGCATTGGACCTGTAGGATGCATTTTACCATATCATTCTCCTGCAGGTGCTACCTGCGGTTCAAGGTGGTCCAAATGCATTTTTAGTTTTGCCATGCTCTCTGTCGGCGTCACCAGTGCCCCTCCTGTGTTCAAGAAGGTGATGGCAGTAGTCACAGCATACTTTTGGCAGTTGGGTACCAGTCTTCTCCTATCAAGACAACTGGCTGGTGAAGGCAGGCTCACCACACTCAGTCATGGACTTCCTCCAGATGACAGCAAACCTCCTTACATTGTTAGGGTTCTGCTAGGTTGGCTGAGTCATTAGAGCATCTGCTATATTGTACATCACCTGGCGTAATCCTTGACAAACTAAGCAAGCAATGCCTAGTGGATCACAAATTGCAGCTGTATCCAGAGGCAGTGAAGTGTCTTCCAGCAATGGGGGGGAGCCCAGCTCAATCTCTTTGCAACTGCCTAGAACACGCAGGGTCAACACTTGTGTGTTGAAGTGCCAAAGAAGGCTCTTTCTTGAAGACTCAATCCATCTAGAGTGTAGCACAGGACTTCTGTTGGCTTTCTCTGCCTGCTGTACAATCTACAAAACTACCCACTGCTCTATTTTGCATACCCATTTTTTTACTATAATGGTCAGAATCTGCGCCTTCCTTTGGCCTAATCGACCCTCCCTCGTCGCCTTTGGCATATGAACCCAATCACCTTACGACTGAGGTATAGGCATAGCACATATCCGCCCCTTCTACTGGGCGACCAACTTGCTGAGGGATAATGAGTGGCTAAGCAGCAAATGGGATGACCCAACGTTCCATCTAGAGATGGCAACTGTGGGCCTAGATCATATCAGACGTATGCTTCATGGAAACCCCATGCCATCACACCTTCCTGAACTAACTCAAGTAGCCCTTCTAATCTGATGCTTAACACTGAGATGGACTGGCTTGGATAAACAGATCACGCAGGAGACTCCACTTTGGAGAGGACGATGGCAGAGTAATTCATTGCCCTTAGCAGGGTTTAGAAAATGGGATAGAATTGTGATCTTCACAGTGGGAGACATGTGGCAAAGATCACATATTAAATCATACTAATCTCTTCTGGCAGAATATACACTTCATAAATTCCAATTCTTTAAATACCTACAACTGTGGCATGCCCTTCAGCAACGTCTTGAACTGCTGGGTGTAGTCCCAGAATGCAACTCCCTGGAACCCTCAGGAGCCCAATTTCAGAGTAGGGCATCTCACAGATCTACAACACCCTCACATTTAATTCATCAGAACTGGTTGCCCTGGGAGGGATGGTTGGGCCCCCTGGGGGACCAGGATTGGAGGGATGCCTGCATGTCAGCAAGGATATACTTCATTTCTTCATGGCCAAGACTCATCCAACTCTACTTCTTACACATGACCTATCTAACACCCTTGAGACAAGGGCACGCAGATCCACTGGCACCAGCGTGTAACGCTGCCAAGAACCACAGGCACCCTTCTTTCACTTGGTCTGGAAATGTCTTCTGATCGCACAGTAGTGGGAGACAGTCTTTTTCACCCTCTCAAGTGCTGGGGAGGCTGGTGGTTCCATCTCCTGAGGCGGCCTTCCTGGGAATCATGGAGGGCGTGGGTGACATTGGTGGGGAGTGGATTGTACTGGCCAAGACGGACACGGTGAAATTCTGGAACTGTTCCTCCCCTCCTCTCTTGGTCCTCTGGGAAAAGATGATGGACTGCTGCGCCCTACAAGAAATTACTCTATACAACATATATCATTTGTGTGTCCCCAAGAAACACAGAAGGATTTAAGGGAAATGACTGTGATACCGAGGACAGTCCTACAACAGAATTGCTGTGATGTCTCTTATGTAGTGTACTTTTTAATGCTTTTCTATTCATACGTCCTTGAAAGCATTATTGTGGCAAAATTGTATCAAATCAATAAAATTCAGTTAAAAAAATGCTGGTGTTTCTGAATGAGTAAGTGCTGCAAATGAGCAAAGGCCTTGTAGCAGGAGAGAAAGAGGTGGCCGAGATGGTAGTTAGATACACTTTTTGTTAATATGTAGTTCAGTGATGCCGTATGGTGCAGTATTTTGACATATATGCATAAAGTGTGATAATTTTTATTTGAAAATTCGTTACATAAAAGATCTCATTAGTAAATCAAAGTGGGTTTAGGCATGCGTGCAAACAAAAGTAGAAGAAATGTGTATTGGTTTCTTTTTTCAGCCTATTTCTACAATTAGTACGCCCAAAAATACCTCATTTTTAATATTTGTAAAACTTAAAAAGGAGCTATGTTTTTCATTGGTGCCTTTCACTGTGTCATTCTTGACCCGGTCACATCAATTATAAGTTTGTTAGCAGGCGCTATCCGGACAAATAATATAAACCTTGATATACAGGGCAAGGGGATGCGTGCGTAAATTTCTATGCAGTTGAACACATGTCTAATGCAGCGTGAAAAAATAAACCAAAAGGCCTGGTTTTGTATTAGCTTTATGAACTGCTTCCGGATCAGGGATTGCTGCAGCACCTGACGCCTCTCTACTGCCAGGGCCCCGGGGGAGGATGTGGGTCACTGGGGCGAGTCTGCAATTTTCACAATTTCGTATGAGTAAAAATTCTTCAAATTTTATTTTTTTCTAGCTTGTTCCTCTAAAACAAAAATAAAAACCTTGCTTATTAAGTATTTATTTCTGCTCTCATAAACTTACTGTTATCATCCCCTCTTGGCAGAGGAGATCCTCCCTGACCCCAACCATCATCGCTTGAGTTAGGGTTGGTACAAATTCTAGAGTACCAAGGATCACTTTTTTTTTTTTTTTTTTTTTTTTTTTTAAAGCTTTCCAGGTTTTCAATCCCCGTATCGGATAGGAAGCAATGAAATGCCAAACACCAAAACAGCCTAATATCCCATGTATGTGGGTAGTTAACAAGAGTAAAACATCTTCAAGAGCATATAATACATTGGTCAGAACAGTACATAGTAGTGATTGGTTAAAATTTGGAAAAACGTTAATCTGAAAGATACAAAATTTGGTGCAGATTTTAAAAGGAAAGACAAATTTCTGGTTGACACAACCTGGATATGTAATTAAGAAACTGAAATCAAAGACGCTTAAATGGTGTTGATAAAAAGGTAACATGTAAACGAACGCAAGAAGAAGAGTCAAGGTCTAAGTAAGGAACACATGTAACTCTTTGTCAGTGTTAAGACCTTTTTCCACCGATCGTAGTTGTAGTATCCATTTGACTTCACATTTGCGTAATTCCTTTGTCCTGTCACCCCCTCTGGGGGATGGACGAATATGTGTGATACCAAAGAATCTGATGTTGGTAATTTCACCTTCTTCGTGTGTGGAGTTGAAATGTATAGCCATGGGGTAGCTGAGACTGTAGTTTCTGATGGCCCTAATGTGTTCCTGTATACGTTCCTTTAGAGGACGTATGGTGCTACCCACATAAATAAGTCCACAGACACAGATGATAATATAAACTGTGTATTTGGTGTTACAATTGCCTCTGGAAATTGCTGGACCACTCAAATTTGTCTCTAGCACAGAACCTGGGTACTGCCAAACTGCCTTTCCGGGGTCTCCACTGCAGCTGCTGCTGCTGCTGCCAACCTCTCAGACAGGTTTCTGCCCCCCTGGGGCCTGGGCAGCCTGGTCCCAGGAAGGCAGAACAAAGGATTTCCCCTGAGAGAGGGTGTTACACCCTCTCCCTTTGGAAATAGGTGTAAAGGGCTGGGGAGGAGTAGCCTCCCCCAGCCTCTGAAAATGCTTTGATGGGCACAGATCGTGCCCATCTCTGCATAAACCAGTCTACACCAGTTCAGGGATCCCCCAGCCCTGCTCTGGCGCGGACCTGGACAAAGGAAAGGGGAGTGACCACTCCCCTGACCAGCACCTCCCGGGGGAGATACCCAGAGCTCCTCCAGTGTGTCCCAGACCTCTGCCATCTTGGATACACAGGTGTTGGGGCACAATGGACAGCTCTGAGTGGCCAGTGCCAGCAGGTGATGTCAGAGACCCCTCCTGATAGGTTCTTATCTCTCACAGTAGCCAATCCTCCTTTTGGGGCTATTTAGGGTCTCTCCTCTGGGCTATTCCTCAGATAACGAATGCAAGAGCTCACCAGAGTTCCTCTGCACTTCCCTCTCCGACTTCTGCCAAGGATCGACCGCTGACTGCTCCAGGATGCCTGCAAAACCGCAACAAAGTAGCAAGACGACTACCAGCAACATTGTAGCACCTCATCCTGCTGGCTTTCTTGACTGTTTCCTGGCGGTGCATGCTCTGAGGGCTGTCTGCCTTCACCCTGCACTGGAAGCCGAGAAGAAATCTCCCGTGGGTCGATGGAATCTTCCCCCTGCCAACACAGGCACCAAACATCTGCATCACCGGTCCTCTGGGTCCCCTCTCATCCTGACGAGCGTGGTCCCTGGAAAACAGAAGCTGGGTCCAAGTGTCTCTTCTGTCCAAATTTGGTGGAGGTAAGTCCTTGCCTCCCCACACCAGACAGTAATCCTGTGTACTGCGTGATCTGCAGCTGCTCTGGCTTCTGTGCACTTTTCCAAGGATTCCTTTGTGCACAGCCCAGCCTGGGTCCCCAGCACTCCATCCTGCATTGCCCAACTCGCTGAGTTGGACTCCGAAGTCGTGAGACCCTCCTTTGTGACTCTGAGTTGACCGCTGTCCTCAGATTATCTAAGGGCCTGTTCCGGTACTTCTGCGGGTGCTGCCTGCTTTTGCGGCGGCTCTCTGCGTTGCTGAGCGCCCCCTCTGTCTCCTCCTCCAAGGGGCGACATCCTGGTCCTTCCTGGTCCCCAACAGCACCCAAAATCCTCAACTGCGACTCTTGCAGCTAGCAAGGCTTGTTTGTGGTATTTTTGCATGGAAACACTTCTGCATCCTCCAGCACGCCGTGGGACATCTTCTAACCAAAGGAGAAGTTCCTGCCACCTTCCGTTGTTGCAGAATCTTCGGCTTCTTCCACTCAGAGGCAGCCCTTTTTCACCTTCATTCGGGGTTTAATGGACTCCTGCACCCCCCCCCCCCGCCGGACACTTGCGTGTTTCTTGGACTTGGTCCCCTTCCTTTACAGGTCCTTAGGTCCAGGAATCCGTCTTCAGTGTTTTGCTGGTGGTTGTGGTTCTTGCAGAATCCCCTATCTCGACTATACTGTCTTTCTGGGGTAGTAGGGTAACTTTACCCCTACTTTTCAGGGTCTTGGGGTGGGGTATTTTGGACACCCTTACTGTTTTCTCACACTCCCAACGACCCTCTACAACCTACCATAGGCCTGGGGTCCATTCGTGGTTTGCATTCCACTTTTGGAGTATATGGTTTGTGTTGCCCCTAGGCTTATTTCTACCTATTGCATTCTATTGTGATTCTACATTGTTTGCACTACTTTTCTTATTGTTACTTACCTATTTTGGGATTGTGGATATATAATTTGTGTATATTACTTACCTCCTAAGTGAGGGTATCCTCTGAGATACTTTTGGCATATTGTCACTAAAATAAAGTACCTTTATTTTTAGTAACTCTGAGTATTGGTTTTTCTTATGATATTGTGCTATATGATATAAGTGGTATAGTAGGAGCTTTGCATGTCTCCTAGTTCAGCCTAAGCTGCTTTGCCATAGCTACCTCTATCAGCCTAGGCTGCTAGAAACACCTCTATTCTACTAATAAGGGATAACTGGACCTGGCACAAGGCGTAAGTACTACAAGGTACCCACTATAAGACAGGCCGGCCTCCTACAATCTGTGATAGCGTGAAGTCTTCCTCTGAAGCCTTTGTACATCCTGACACTTTGTTGGCAGAGCTGCTTCCAGACCACCTCTCGTTTGTGGATTCTTCACTCTGGAACTTTCTTGAGGCCTTTTCAATGGGTTTGCCACAGGATTGGCTTGGACTGTGCTGGTCTGCGTGTGGGCCTTCTGCAGGCTGTCCAACAGGAGCCACGGTCAAATCATTTGTGCAACCACAAGGGTGGATGTTTCGTAGTCCGGGCACTTGCCAACATGGACCAGGTGTAGGTGGGCTCTCAGATGGTCTCAGGGAAATTGAGTCTCATGTTGCCAGGAGGGTGTCTTGTTGGTGTTGTATTAATTCACTGAAGACAGTCTTGGTGTGCTGTGACCTGTTGGAGTCTCCATTGTACAGCCTTGCTGTCTCCTTGACTTCATCGGTGGGGCAATGTCAAGTCCTCTCTCGTGCCTGGGAGGCCCCTTGTCTGGGTTGCCAGGGGACTGTTTGTGGTCTGCGCTGGGGCTGCTTGTGTGCCACGTCAGGGCAGCTGCAAGACCTCCTAGGAGCCACTGCCTAGTCGCTCGTGCCATCACAGGGGTAGATGGGTCTAGGTCACAACTTGCTCTTGCCACCGAGAGCAGGATACAGGCAGGGTGAGCAGGTGGTCATTGGTTGACTGGTTCTTCAGCGCATCAAAGCAACGGTGTGGGACTCCAGTCTGGTTACTTAACTGCTCCTTGGATGGATACTGTGATGCACATGGCAATGATGGTGCTTGCCTTTCGGAGACCTGGACGACAAGTGATGTTGCTGGAGTGAGGGTGATTGGAGGGACTTCGTCATAGCTAGTGCAGTCTTTCTTTTCCTCATGTGCAGATGCTAGCAGTGATGCCATCTGCTTTAAGCAGCCGGTGACTGGTTGCTTGGACGGTCACACTGTGAAGCGTGGGGCAAGTACGCGGTTCGCGCAGGACGTCTTACATTTGGTACTCCCGCTGAGCTGTCTCCAGTGACATCACCGCACCCCGGTGGCTGTCTTGCCTGTGGGTGCACTCGTCCTTTGTGGCAGGAGTCCTCCATCTCTCCACCCTGTTGATATTCCGCTCTTCTTGTTCTGTGGTCGTCAGGTGTTGCAGTGTGACAGGTGATGTCACACAATCTCCTTTCTTCCTTCTTCATAGTGTGGTGGTGCTGCGCCACGCTTTCTTCTCCTTTGTTGTGGCGTCAGACCACTTGTCTTCCTTTTGTGTGGACCTTTCGAGGGTCCTGTCCTGTCCAAGGACTAGGGGCTCTTCCCCGTGTTGCAGTGGTGGCATCGTGCCACTCAGGAGGTGCGACTCTCCTCTTGCCTGTTGTGAGTTGCTGCTGACTCCGTCTCGAGGCAGTGTGGGGGAGGACACTCCTTGATTAGTCTCTGGCCCGTTGCAGGGCAGTGACGGCGGGTCACTTCCTTTTCCACCTCCTCTTCACTTGAGGACGCAGTGCCTTGCGCCTCAAGGCAGTGCCTTCTCGGCACTGGGTCCTGCTTGAACCTGGGTGTGCTTTGCAGGGTTGGTCGCTCTGCGCACGGTCACAGCGGCATTTCCTCACACTGCGGGCTGCATTACCTTCTTAGGGGTAGGGGTGGGGGCGGCCGGCCCCGGCTATTGTTTTATGGGTTTTTCTCAGTGCGCGGCAGCACCTTTGCCTTCCGCAGCTGTAGCAGCCTCCCCTAACGCCTAAGGCCATGTTACTGGGAAGGGAGGGGCGGGCACCTTGGGCATTTTCCAGAGTTCTTTTGGTGTGCAACAGCACCATCCCGGCACTAAGTCCCGGCTGCAGTGGCCTTCCCTGATGCTGTGGCCCGTGTTGCTGGGGGGCAGCTCTAGGCACTTCACTTGGCTGGTGCATGTCAGCACCGTCGCGCTTCTCTTTTCCCGGCGGCAACCGTCTTGGCAGTGCTGCGGGCTGCCGTGCTGCAACCCTATAGCGGTCGCCTTCTAAGCGCTACGTGCCTTTTCACTCTGCCGCTCGGTCTCCCTTATCCCAGCGGGAGAGAGGGGACAGCGCACACAAGTCTTTACCCCCTTTTGGATTTCTCCCGCCGTGGTGGTGCCACACTGGCATCCACAGGGCTCACCTTCTGCCCGACGGGTCAGCAGGGCACTTCACCAGACCCCTTGTGGTTTAGTGGGGTCTTGGAAGGCCAGAGACTGCAGGGTTTGTAAACCGGATGGCGTCCGCTCTGTTCTCGGGCGGCTTTCATACTGGCAGCACATGCGGGGGTGCCTTGGGCACAGGCTACTCTTCACCCTCAAAACAACATCGAAGTTGCTGCCAGTGCCCACGTGGGGTTGTCGATCCGCGTCGCCATTGTAATGTCGGGCCCCAGGCCCTCATGCTGGTAAGTAACGGACACACACACAGTGGTAGGGTGCTAGTAACTGGCCCTGGGCACGTGCGCCCGGCCCTTTTTATTGGCAGGGTCACGTGACTGGTGACGCCTGTATTGGGTGGGTGTGGGGTGTAGATGTAAGGCCAGCCCTCAGCCGAGTGGCTGGCAAAACACTAGAACGTGTCCAGCAGGACACTACATTGCCCTGGCCTATTTTTTGCCCTGGCCTATTTTTTGCCCTAGTCCGACTCTGAGCACTAGACTATAAAAAGCATCATAAAAAAGTAAAGGACCTGAAAACAATGTCAGATAATTATCTGTAAAGTCTATGAACTGGTTTCTGACAAAACGTTATTTATTTATTTATACAGATATGTAAAGCGCTGACTCGTCGTCTGCCACTGCACCGCACTTAGAGGCATACAGACAGAAATAGATTGTTGTGTTGCGGGGTAGATTACAGAGGGATTTAGGTATACGCGATCTGAATAAGCAAAAACGAGTTCGGGTTTTAGGAGTTTCCTAAACAGAAAGTGGTTTTACTCGGATCGGAACTGTCCGTTTTACTCATGATTATCGAAGGAAGGAAGGTAGGTGGCTGGAACAATATTCTTAACACTTAAGAACTAGGGCTTCAGGAACGAAAATGCAATATATTACTAAAATTAAAACTAGAGAATGGTTAAAACACACACACACACGTTTGCAGTTTAAATTAACCAGTGAAAAAATGAACACCGAATGGGTCAATAGTAGAAATCCTCATATAACCATTTGCTTTGGAATTTAAATGGTAAACTGTCAGGCACGCCGTGCTTCTATTGTGTCTCTTCGATAGAATTGCTTAAACTTTTACTGGTTAAAATAAACTTCTGGTTTCATGCTATCGCTTCCTTACTGTGCGTGCATCCAGCATGTATTGCAAGTTGGCCTTTTCGCGTGGTTCATTCAGTGCCTTGGGTGGAGTGCAGGTTTGTTTGCCTAGTGGGACCGCGTATTGTCAAACACAAAGAGCAAGGTGTGCCAAGGACATTGTACGAATAAATGCTGTCGACGAAGCGGCGAACACATGAAACGCGGGACTGGCTGAGACCGCACGGTGTGAAAGTTGACTCACCGGTTGAGTCGGTTCCGGATGAGGTGGGGCCAGGCGCACCATCGGCGGTCAAGGAACCAGGATATGTACTTGTTTGCATACTGGAGCTCACAGGATGCCTTTGGGTGCCACATAAGAGTGAAGCAAAGCACACAATCCCGCTGCGGACATGCAACAGCATTTAATCCAATGACACACAAACAGGTGGCAGAGGCTTTCGTGGTGGTGCGCTCGTGCCAATCACTACTTGTCTGCAACGAAAATGGGCCAGAACTCCTCTCAGGAGATCTTAGTGGTGGAGGACAAGGCAGATATAATATGTGATGTGTTCAGTCAAGGAGTCGTCCACGCCTCTCAAAAGCTGAAAAAGTATCTAGCCTTCGACGACCCCCAAAGCAAGCTGCGTCCTGGGGTGGACACCCTGATTGACGTCTTCTTGGTCAACTTCATCAGTTTCTGTGTGGAGAAGGGGGTGGATGAGCGCATCAGCACCTGCAAGATGACCAAGCAGCAGTCCTTGCTGCTGGGAGTCGACTGGCTCTGGACGCTTTTCGGGCCTGACAAGCTGGTCAAGCTCCAAATCGCTGTCCAGGTTTTCCAGATGAGTGACGTCAACGGGTCATGCGTCAACGGCCCCAGCAGCCCCAGTGACCTGCTCAGCAGCAGCAAAGAGATGCTCTTGGCAGATGAGCTCTACAGGAGCAAAAGCAGGTTCGAGAAGCTGGAGGAATTTTGCACCCTGGTGGGCAAGGACTGCCTGGGGTTCTTCATCGTTTTTGGCTTGCCAGGGAAGCCGAAAGACATCCGTGGGATCCTACTGGACAGTGTAAAAAAAGAGAATCGAAGGAGCAGGCTGTCCGGAGAGAGCGCCCTGCAGCAGTTCATCCTCAGCACGGACAGCTTCCTCCCCACTAGAGAGATGCTCGAAAACTGCATGTCAAAGAACAACGGCCTCGGGAATGAGGGCAAGGTGTACATACATTTTCTGTGAAGGCAGTGGAAACATATTTTATTTAATGCAATGGATAACCGTTTTGTTTGGCAAATTTCTAAGCACCCTCACTGTTGGCAGATGACAACACCTAGGGCAGGCAAGGGATGTGCCCAGAACCATACCCTTTTGTTGGGTTGGCGAGCCTGGATCGGAAACCAAGTTTCTTGGTCCCACGGTTGCTACTTGCACCACATCTTCATCCTGATGACTGAAGCAAACCAAGGAGAAGACTCTGCAAGATGTAGAGAACTCAGTTTTCCCAAAACATTTTAAGGGGTGCAGAGACCTCACTAGTATTATTATTGTTTTTATTTTAGGAAAACACATATTTTGACGCATGTAAGTATGCTATGTGATGATAATCTTTCTTCTCAACATTTCATTTAAGATACCATTCGTTGTCCCATAGCAACTGCTGAGTGCAATAAGACCTCACATTATGATCCTAGTGGTCGGTGTCCCTTGTCATACTCGGAGATAGCTAACGTGACTCTCACGAGTACTGTGTAATGCAGAAATCAATTTACATATGTTTGTCTTTTGTTCTTTTGTTTCTCACCCAGGTCAGTAAAGGGTAATCAATTGGCAGGATTTTTTTTGTTTGTTTGTTTTTTTGCAGTAAATGAAATGATAAAACCATGAAACTAATTAGATTGTTGATAGAATATGCATTTAGGTGTTCCCTACATCTTGAGCGGCCACAATACAGAAATAAAACTGACAACTATTGTTAATACATGATCAATGATGACTGATAGCATTCTAGGTTCATATCTTATGTCACTCAGCCATACTATGCAATCTTTCTAGATGTCAACACATTCAGAGGGTACCTTCAGTTACTCACAAAAGTTTACAGAGTCTTCAAAAATTGTGCATGGATTGATTTTTGTGTCATGTTTGCTCCATCGCTTTAGAGGTTAAAAGCTTTATTGACTTCAACCAAACATCAGGTTACATTGGTAAAGTCTGAATAAACAGGTGACCCAAGGTCTCGAATTGCTCAAAATGGTAATGTGTATTTTCCGTTTGATCCATTCTATTTTTACAATATTTCGATTGCACTGGTGCAACAAAGAGGCTTTCATGGGCTTTACTTAAGAAATGGGGATGGGCATTTGAAAACTGGATGAAGAGAGAGTTTAGTGGAAAGAACTTAACTGTTGGATAAGTTGGAGTTTGGGCATAGGGGGACCAAGAAACGCATGGGTTCGAGTTCAGGTGGGGACAGAAGACTTGTTTTCAGCAGTGTCGTTAGTCAAAGTAAACTGAGTTGGGCTCTTATCTGAGGAACAAGCGAGCAAGGCTGGTTGCAGTATCTGTGAAGGAATATTTAAATGCTAGACACGTTCTCAATTTTGCGGTTTGCAGGTCACTTAAACATTGTTTTCTCTCATGACTGTTAATTCCTTCAATTGAATGCAAACCCTTCCAGGGTGCTTCCACTTCACATCTGTCACATTGGTCTTGGTTAAAAGATCACCTTCCTACCAGCCTGCTAGCAAGGTGTCCTTGGCACCTTCCTTCCGGTGACCTTATGTGGCTTTACATGGTGTTCACCTGGCCTTTCTCTCAGATAAAGTTTTAGGTGACTTCCTGCACCCTCTACACCTGAACAATAACATTGTGGTGGAGAGTGAGGGAACGACACTAAGGGGGTCATTTTGACCCCGGCGGGAGGCGATAATGTGGCGATAGTACAGCCAACAGGCTGGCGGTACTTACCACACATTATGACTGTGGTGGTCCTTGATTAAGAGTCCCCATCTGCCAGCCTGTCCATGGCGGTAAGCACCACCATGGACAGGCTGGTGGTATGGGTGACTCAGTGGGGGCCCCTGCAGTGCCCCATCGTGCATTCCACTTCCCGAATTATGGGCAGTGGAGTGCGCAAAGAGTGCTGCTGCACCTGACGCACCTCAACATTTCCGCCGGCTCCATTACGAGCCTGCTTCAATGTTGTGGTGACTTTTCCGCTGGCCCAGCGGAAATGTCATAATGTGGTGCCAAACATACCGCCAGTACTGACGGTATGTTGGCGCCCGTGGCTTTGGTGGTCTTTTTCAAAAGACCGCCGAAGTTGTAAGGAGGGCCTAAGTGCCTTTGTGCTGCAAGCTTTTGGCCTTTTTTTTTTTTTTTTTTTACACCTAATTTACAACTAACAGCTGAAAATGGACAATCTCCAGCATTAGTGCTATTTACTGTTTATTTCCTCCTGGAAGAGCATATTGGTACACAAACGCGCAATCTGGGAAGTGGGCGCAATTTGCACTGAAAATCTATAGATGCTGGTGTAAGAACAGGTGTAAATATCATTTATACCTGATTTTTCATTAGCAAATGAATCTTAAAGACTTATTGGACATATGCCTACTCTTCCACCTTACCTCATGCAGAAAATATACATTGTCAACATCTGTGCCTTTCACAACGCGACAACTGTATTTTGTTTCCCGTATTGCAGTGTTTTGGTTTGAATACCCGCTGGTCTGTTTTACGTCTGTACCTTATTTTCTGGCCTGTTTTCAGTTTTTTGTTTGTTTCACGTTTTGTTTTATTGACGTGATTCTGTGACTGCTAGCCCACCGCTGTTTGGACTTTGCCTGCTTGTCCTGCTAATACATTGCCACTGATGTTCCTGTTCTTTAAGAGACCGGGTTAGATACATTGCCCTGGTGTCTATCAGTGTTGCTGGGACAATATTCAGAGTGAATGTGCTGTTATAGATGTTACATCAATAAGTTCATAGGTAATGTGAGAAATCCAAGCGTCACAGATGGCGCAAATGAGCCACGCCCCTTCAGAAGAGTGGTAAGCCTCTAATATGTACCCAGTGATGCATTTTGAAGCACAAAGTTGCAAATATATTACTACGACATGGTGAAGTAGCGTACTCTCATTTACAGACCGCACACTTTCCATTGAAATGGCCACTTAGTTTGTGGCAATAAATTTGTAGAGACTTCAGTTATACGGACAAAAAACTATACAGGGCACAAACAAGTAATGTGTGAAAATCGAGTTTCAGGGAATATTTGTCATTTGCACGTCACCAAGTAAAGTGTCTTGATTTGGTTTGTCCCTATTGAAATCTGTGTTTCCATCACACTTAAGAATTCCCAAAAATGTGCTTCACTTGTGCGTTCCCCACTACTGGTATATGCTGGAATATTTGTACACTTTAATCACAGGTATTTACATTTTGTTTTGGGTATAAAACATGCTATACAGAGCCTTTCCTTTCCAACTTCCTGTACCTTAGCAAGATTCACATCCTACAATTGACAAAATCGAATTTTCTTTACTGAGAAAGTAAACTCTAATCTCCCTGAATAATCAGCAATTTGTCAGAAGACATCGCACGTTTGTACCCGGTCTGTAAAGCACCGCATATGTGACAAGATAAAGACACAATTTAAAAGCACTTTTATTGCTCATGCACCTTATGAAATCCAGCACGTTTACTTTGGGGGTGTTACAACTGCCCCCACTCCTCCTTCCAACGTTAATAGTGTCTATGCAATTTTCCATAATTTTTTCCAAATTATAGGTTGTTCTTGTGCGAGTATAATTTTGATCCTAACTTTGAAATAAACAACTGATGCAGAATAATATTTTTCTAGTCAGTTAGTTCAGAGTTTGCTTTTTGCGCTTGTCAGGTGATTCAAATGCTACTACAAAGTTGCTTGTGTAATTCTGAAATCTGTAAAATTTCACTAGCATAATTTATGTATGTTCTATTTGTTTTTTTTGGAAAATTGAAGAATGTGGAAAACATATCTTATTGTTTTAGCACAACTTTACCTTTTGGTCTCAGCAATCCAGTGTTAGGTTTAGCTTTATTTTTGTTCTGTATTACAGAAACACTAGACCAAGAATATCGTAACACAGAAACAGTTATCAGGAGGTCAAAATGGCGGACGGCATGAGTTATAGCACATTTCGTGCAATAATAATCATAAATGGTGAATTTCAGTGGTACTGAGCGTTTGATGAAACACATTAAAGTTGATGAAAGGATGCATGCATAAGTCTATCCACTGGCAATTGTAGCCATGAGGAGAAAGGGTTTTTGCAGGTTCACCCCCACTTTTTGCTCCCATTTTTTACTATTAGCCACTGCTGTAATGACTGAAATGCTCAGAGTGCTTGCTACTCAGGACTTGGTGCATTATTAATTGGTTTACCCCCAATTGGCTTAACTTAACTAACTCATAAGTCCTTAGTATATGGAATCGGGGTTACCAAGGGCATGTAATTAAAGTATCTCTCTTGGACTGCTGCACTAGTTGAGCCACCATGAGTGTAACAGGGTGTAGGAAACTGGCTCTTTATGTAGTGGACCAAAATGAGGTACAGTGTGCAAAGAGTCCAAGCAATACCCCAGAGGTATCACAAAGGCACAAATGACATCCCAAATGCTCTCTTTTGTGGTTGTGTGGTCGAGCACTTAGGCATATCAGAGGATAGTGCTAAGTATGTAAGACACACTCATACAGTAAGTGAGACACACTCAATGAAGAAATCCAACACCAATTTATAAAAATAACACATACTTTTTTATAAACTTTGATACCAAGATCACCGGAATCAGATGAGTACTTTTCAAGATATGGATTTTTACAAATTGTAAAAGTTGACAGTGCAATTTTTGGATGTGGTAATGTTATCCTATAGGCGAAAAACATGTCCTGCATTAAGACACTCCATAGCAACTTATAGGACTGTTCTCCAGGACTTTAAGTAAGTATAGAGCAGGATCCAAGGCCACACCAACAGGTCACCTCATGAGGCTCTGGTGTATCCAGGTGCAGAAGTGTCGCAGTTTCGGGTATCCCATTCACTTCAGTGGGGAACGGTCTAGTCACAAAGTTGCTGCAGGGCTGGACTGGAAGGTCAGCCTAGGGGAACCCACAGGAGGGCTCAACCCTTGAAGTCCTTGGGCACATGGGGACATCATTGGTCCACTTCTCCTCGGGCTGTGGGGCACAGGTGCAGTGGTGTCTTCTGGCATCTGGTCCGGTGCTGGAGTTACTTGTGGTTGCAGGGGGGCCTGCAGAAGCAGTCTGCAGACATGGACTGGGGGGGGTCCAGTCCAAACCAAGCCAATAAGTGGGTTCGGGTCTTCCGAGGCTGGGAGGAGCGGAAGGGTTCTGAGGTGTCCTGAGGTGTCAGGTTCCCGTCTCCTGGTCACTCGTGGTTGCAGGGGGGGTCTGCAGACACAAGCTGCAGATGCCATCTCAAAGTCCACAGTGGGCAATCTCAAAGTGGGCTCTGTCTCTGGAGGGCCTGAGGACCACACTGAGACCATTGGCCCACTTCAGCTCAGGCTAGGCGGCTCGGGGGCAGTAGTGATGTCCGGCATCGGGTTTTGATGGTCCTGGTCCTCACAGTTCTTGCTTTGGTGCCTGTGGATGCAGGGGAGCAGCTCCTCTACTTTCATGGAGGCAGCAGGACAGGTCACTTGCTCCTCGAGGGTCAGGTGCTGCAGGCAGGCCAGGTTGGCGCCAAGTTAGTTGTGCTCCTCGGTTCTTGGGTCCAGCAGGCTTCTTGTACACTTTTTCTTTTGTGTCCAGTGAAGATCTAAGGATCTGGTATCTCAGGGTCCCCTAAATACTCAATTTAGGGGGCGTTCAGGGGAGTGAAGGGCAGTAACCAATGGACTACTTGCCCCTGGGGCCACTATGCCCTCTAGATGGCCACTTCCTGTGGGGAGTGGGCATCACCCTGTTCAGAGTTCCTAAATTCCACCACACACAAGATGGGGAATTTCCTAAGTTGTGTCCACTTCAGGCAGGTCGCCCTAGGGATATTTCCAGTCTGCAAATGTAACACGCCTTCTGCATAGCCAACTTTCTCACCTGTTCAGGTGCCAGATGAGCCCTGGTCAATGGGGGATCGACATCTCCCTGTGAGCGAGGCCAGATCTGCATACCAAAGATGGTGGGCTTCTTTGAAGCTTTCTGCCTTGGAATGCAGATTTGTCTTTCATTCTGTTGGGAGGGGTGTGTTAACATCCCTGCCAGTGCAGGCTTTTGTTTCTGACCTCCAGGGAGCAAAGGCTCTCACCCCTGGGGTGGGGGCAGATTCTTGTCTCTTGGTAGCAGACTGGCCAGAACTGGTCAATGACCTCACCAGAGGTCAGTAGGCTTTTAGGGAGCACCTCTAAGGTGTCCACTGGCTACATATATTAATAAATGTTAGTTGGACTTATATTGCGTGCAGCTACTCAAGAGAGTGTCCCGGCACATAAGCAAAAGATTCAGAGACCTCTGGGAAAATCACAGATTGAAAAGCTAAGTTTTCAGTTGTTTGTTAAACGCAGCTAAACTGGTCAAAGTTTAAAGTTCAAGAGGTACTTTGTTCCAGGCCTTTGCCCCAAGGAAGACTGTGGTCCGGCCTCCAATTCTGGCCTTCCGCACTCCTGGAATCACGCCAGTGCTTTGTTTGCTGATCTCAGATTGCGGGAGGGATGAGGAAAGCAGAATCTGTGTCTTATATAGTCAGCTCCAGATGAATAGAGGGTGGAATGTGTCAATACTAAGGCTTTAAACAGGATCCTCTTCCTGATTAGCAGCCCATGCAGCTCCCTAAGTAAGTAGAGATATGCACTCTCATCGGAAAAGTAACGACACAATTTGCAGGTACCAATTTGCAGGTAAGTAAACGACTCACGATCGCAGTCTTCATCGTTTAGGGTGTCCATAGGGCAAAGTTTAGGAAGATACCAGGATGCACCACCAGCACCACGGATCGAGCCGGGTGCGGAGGTCAAAGTTGTGTCGGGCACCCAATGGAATCCTATGGAGACTGGGGGTACTTAGAAAGACACAGCTTCAGGGAAGTACCCACGACTTCAGGGCACAGACCTGGAGGGTTTAGATCAGCACCGCAGGAGGGAGGGGAGGGGCACTGGTCAGTGCCAAACAAACACCCTCAGTGGCACAGGGGCGGCCGGGTAAAGGGTGAAAAAACATCATTGGGCGCCCAATCCTTTTCAACGTAGGAATCCTGGTGGGGGGGGTCACAACGAAGCTGCAGGCTTGGTCCAGGGAGATGACTGGAAAAAAAACCAATGGCTGGACAGGTAAGTAGAGAGCCCACTGGACGTTACTGGACCGTCGATTGAGTTCCCCAAGACCAGGGGCTGCAGGTGCAAGGGTACCTTTAGGCATCGGAAAATCTTCACCGGAGCTGGCCGCGGTCATGGGGGTCCTCTAGATTTAGGCTGCAGGCGTCGTCGTGTTGGTCAGGAAGGGTAAACCCAGGGTGGACTCGAGTTTGGAATCACCTGGGAACCTTCTCTGGGCAGGTGGGCCACCTGGACATGGGTGGTGGGTGTCAGGTGCAAAGTGGGTAGGACTCATGGGTCCAGGGCGGTTCTGGAGTCCTTCCTGGAGGTTTCTTACTGGACAGGGCCACTGTCCCCAGGATATCTTGGTCCTTTGGTAGGCAAGCAATCCTCTGGGTGTTTGTGGAGGTTGCTGGTCCTGCAGGATGTGTCGCCTTTTTGTAGCAGGAGTCCTGAAGCTGGGCATAGGCCAGTAGGGCTGGGACCAAGTCAATTGTCGTCTGGAGTCTTTCTCTGCTGGTGCAGCTCTTCAGTCATCCTTCTTTCAGGTTGCCATAAATCTGAAGAGCAAGGTTCAGGGGTGTCACTAAATACTAGATTTAGGGGTGTTACCGAGGCCAGTGGGCAATGGCTACTGACCCTGAGGGTGGCTACACCCTTCCTGTGTCCACTCCCTTTGGGGGGGGGGGGCACAATCCTAACCCTATTGGCTAACATTCTCCAAAAACAAGATGGAGGATTCTGCCAGAAGGGGGTCATCTCAGCTCTGGGCACCCTATGGATGATCCTAGCTGAGGTGGTCATTCCTCCTAATGTTTACTAATTCTTCTGCTGGACCTGCCGTCAAAAGTGTGGCTTGGTCCACGGGGTGGTCATCTCTACAAGCTGGAGTTCCCTGGGGCAGTATAACAAAAGGCAGCAGCCTTTAAGGCTTATAGCCAAGTGAAGCACCTCTACCCAGAGCAGGTTTTGTCCCTGACCACAGAGAGCACAAAGGTTCTCACCCCATAGTCAGAAACTTGTCTGTTAGTGGCAGGCTGGCACATACTGGTCAGCCTCACACTAGAGGGTTGAGTGAAATACAGGGAGCATCTCTAAGATGTCCTCTGTGTGCATTTTTCAATAAATCCAACACGGCCATCAGTGTAGGTTTATTGAGCTGAGAAGTTTGATACCAAACGTCCCAGTCTTCAGTGAAGCCATCATGGAGCTGTGGAGTTTGTAATGACAAACTCCTAGCCCATGTATTCAATATGGTCACACTGGACTTACATTGTCCAAGAATGGAGTTAGACACTGTAGGAGCATATTACTCATGTAGCTATGCCCTCACCTGTGGTATAGTGCACATTGCCTTAGGGCTGTAAGGCCTTCTAGAGGAGTGGGGTACCTATGCCACTGACAATTGTTTGTGGGCATGGCACCAAGAGAGGGCTGACAGGTAGACTTTACCCTTTTCTCCCCACCAACACACACAATCTGCAATGGCAGTATGCATGTGTTTGGTGAGGGGTCCCTTAGGGTGGCACAATACATGCTGCAGCCCTTAGGGATCCTCCCTGGACACTGGGCTCTTGGTACCACTGGTACCTTTTACAAGGGACTTAGTTGTGTGCCAGTGGTGTGCCAATTGTGGAAGCAATGAGACAGTTTAGGGAAAGAACACAGGTGCTGGGGTCTGGTTAGCAAGATCCCAGCCCACACTCCATCAAGTTAGCATCTGATATCAGCCAAAAACGTGTGGGGGAACCATACCAAAAGGGGCACTTTCCTACACAACTCCCTCTCAAACGAAAGAGGATGAAACTAACCTGAAGAGAGTCTTCATTGTCTAAGTGGAAAAACCTGGAAAGTCCTTCTGCATTGGCATGAGCAGTTCCACGTCTGTGTTCCACTGTAAAGTCCATTCCCTGTAGGGGGAGGGACCACCTCAAAAGTGTAGGGTTCTCACCTTTCATCTGCATATGCCAGCTAAGATGTCTGTGGTCCGTTTGAACAAAGAATTCGGTACCAAACAAGTATGGTCTCAACTTCTTCAGGGACCAAACCACAGCAAAGGCCTCCCTCTCAATGGCACTCCAACACTTTTCTCTGAGGAGCAACCTTCTGCTAATAAAAGCAACAGGCTGGTCATAGCCATCATTGTTGGTTTGGGACAGGACTGTTCCCATCCCTTGTTCAGAGGCATGTGTCTACACAATGAACTGCTTAGAGTAGTCTGGGACTTTGAGAACTGGTGTGGAGTACATTGTCTCCTTCAAGGCGTCAAAGGCAGTTTGGCATCTAACTGTCCAGTTAACTTTCTCGGGCATCTTTTTAGAGGTAAGTTCTATAAAGGGGGTCAAGATTGATCCATACCCCTTCACAAACCACCTGTAATAACCAGTCAAGCCAAGGAATTCCCTGACGAGTCTGGGTGGTAGGAGCTTCCCAGTCCAGAGTTGTCTGGGTCTTGCATTGTAAGGGTTGCACTTGGCCTTCACCTACAAGGTGGCCCAAGTATACAACAGTGCCCTGCCCTATCTGGTATTTGGATGCCTCAAAAGTCAGGCCTGCGGATTGCAGGGCCTGCAAAACCTTTCCAAAGTGGACCAGGTGGTCCTGCCAGGTGGAGCTAAAGACAGCAATATAATCTAGATATGGTGCACCAAAGGTCTCCAAGCCAACAAAGACTTGATGCACCAACCTCTGGAAGGTGGCAGGGGCGTTCTTTAAACCAAAAGGCATAACAGTGAACTAATAATGGCCATCAGGTGTGGAGAATGCTGTCTTTTTTTTTTTATCCTGGTGCCATGCAAATTTGCATGTAACCTGCATTCAAGTCAAAGGTACCGACACATTCTGCTGCACCTAATTCGTCCATCAGCCCTGGGTATGTTGTGAGCAACTGTCTTGGTGACAGAGTTGAGACCTCCATAGTCCACACAGAATCTCATTTCTTTCTTTCCACCGTCGGGATGAGGCTTGGGGACTAAGACGACTGGGCTAGCCCAGGGGCTGTCAGAGGGTTCCATAACCCCTAAATCCAGCATCTTGTTGACTTCAACTTTGATGCTTTCCTTAACTTGGCCAGTCTGCCAATAGATATTGGAATTGACAGACAAGCTGTCTCCAGTGTCCACATCATGGGTACACAAGTGTGTCTGTCCAGGGAGTAAGGAGAAGAGCTTTGCATACTGCTGTAGGACTTGCCTGCAGTCAACCGGCTGTTGGGCAGTGAGGGTGTCTGAGTAGAAAACTCCATCAACTGACCCATCTTTTGGGTTGTGAGAGAGGAAGTCAGGGAGAGGCTCACTCTCTGCTTCCTGATCCTCAGCAGCATGATCACTTCAGCTCTGTCACAGAAAAACTTGAGGCAGCTCACATGGATCGCCCTTTTGGGTGTCCTGCTAGTGCCCAGGTCTACCAAGTAGGTGACCTCACTCTTCTCCTTAAGGATGGGGTAAGGGCCACTCCATCTGTCTTGAAGTACCTTGGGAGCCACAGGCTTTAGAACCCACACTTTCTGCCCTGGTTTAAACTCCACCAGTGCAGCCTTTTGGTCATACCACTGCTTCTGGAGCTGTTGGCTGGCATCAGGGTTTTTGGAAGCTTTCTCCCTGTACCCTGCCATCCTAAAATGTAGGCCTAGTATATAGTCCACCACATCTTTCTTAGGTACATGGAGAGGTCTATCCCAACCCTCCTTCACAACAGCAACTGGCCCCCTAACAGGAGGGCTAAACAGAAGTTCATATGGGGAAAAAGCTACTCCCTTCTGAGGCACCTCGCTGTAGGCGAAAAGCAGGCATGGCAAAAGGACATCCCATCTCCTTTTGAGCTTTTCAGGGAGTCCCATGATCATGCCCTTCAGTGTCTTCTTGAAGCTTTCAACAAGCCCATTGGTTTGTGGATGGTGTGGTGTGGTAAACTAGTAGGTCACCCCACACTCGTTCCACGTTTCAGGTAAGCTGACATGAAGTTGTCACCTCTGTCAGAAACCACCTTCTTAGGAAACCCCACCTTGGTAACATACCAATGAGGGCCTTTGCTACTGCAGGGGCTGGAGTAGACCTAAGGGGAATTGCTTCAGGATACTTGGTGGCATGATCCACTACTACCAGTATATATTGGTTTCCAGAGGCTGTGGGTGGCTCAAGTGGACCCACTATGTCCGTACCAACACTTTCAAAGGGAATCCCAACCACTGGTAGTGGAATTAGGGGGGTCTTTTGGGAGCCACCTGCCTTACCACTGGCTTGGAAGGTGACACAGGAGCTGCAAAACTTTTTTCACCTTTTGTTACATGTTCCTCAATTTTGGTTAATTTTGCTGAGCTAGGGGGAGGCCATGGACTAGTGTGAGGATGAATTCCCTGAACTGCTGATGCACTGCCACTCGCCTGGTAGCACCAGGTTTGGGGTCTCTGGCCTCCATGTAGAAGAGTCCCTCCTCCCAATAGACCCCATGGGAACCACTGACATCTTCCCTTTTCCTGTGTAGCCTTCAAGAGTGGGACAGATCCTCTGTCCCTGGCACAGCTGGTCCCTAGAGGGCCCCCTTGGGCCCAAGATCTCAACCTTATAAGTTCAAGTTCCATGGGCTCTGTTCCCTCTGGGGTGGGTAAGACATCTTCCTGAGAAGTGGAGTCTTTAACATTTTGCTGTTCTGAAGTTGATCCTCCAGTCTTCTTGCCCTTTCTCTTGGAAGGTTGGGCCATTATTCCAGGCTCCAACACTTCTTTTTCACTGTGTGTTCGACTCTGTGCTCTGGTCTTACCACACACCATCTCAGGGATACTGAACATGGCTGCTTGGGTTTTGAATTCTACCTCAGCCCATGCTGAGGACTCCAGATGCTAGCTCGTGCAGTACTAGGGTGATTCTTTGTGGGACAGGCCAAGTGTCCAGTTTGGTGTCCCTTCTGTCTACAGTTGAAGCACCAGGCCATTTTGCCATCAAAGTTTTTACCCTTGTACCCATGAGTAGTTGAGCCTGAGCAGGTTTTTGGGGGTCTTTAGAAGAGTCTTTTGTTGTATCCTTAGGTGTCTCACCGCCCTTCCCCTGGCAAGGCTTAGTAACCCCTTTCTTTTAGTAACCCCCAGTGAAAGTCTTGGTCACCCTAGTCTTGACCCGGTGGTTTGCTTTTTTTCCCAATTCTTGGGGAGAAATTAGGCCTAGGTCTACCAAATATTGATGCAGCTTGTCACTGAAGCAGTTACTTAAGATCCCTAGTTAGTATGTTGCTGCCACCATTAATGGGAACTTTGCCCATTTCTGCTCTCTCCCTCTCTATAGCTAGGAGCTGTTTCTCCAAACCTAGCACTATCCTTGGAATTAGGGGCACAGAGTCCCTGTCCTACCTAGTTACGTTAGGAGGGGGTAGGCCATCCTCCTGATCGCTAACTTCTTCCCTATCTGAGGTGAGGTCTTCCTCCTCAGCAGGGTGTTCCTTTACATACTCTGCCAAGAGCTCCTGGAGCTGGATCATGGTAGGGTTGGAACCAGTTTTAATCTTTTTGAGACTGCAGAGGGACCTTACCTCTCTCATCTTAGATGAAGGTAACAGGTGAGGTTGAGTTCCACAACCATGCCCTCTGAGCTGCTCATTATGTTTGTAAGGTTGGGGGTTTTGTTTTAGGAACTAAGACTACTTCTAGTTACTTTACCCCTAACTAGAATAAATATAATTAAACTTAAAAAGAAAAAGGAGTTAAGTATATATTATTACATCCATCACCGGAATCAGGGTATACAAATTTGAGATGTCTGATACCAAACATCCCTACTCGTATTGACCAGTAGTGTCCAGCACATGTATTTAAAATGGCTTCACTACACACTTACTATGCTAAGAATCGACTAAGACATAGCAGCGGCATATCTACTCTTGCAGATATGCCCACACAAGTAACATAATGCACCATTACTTAGGGCTGTAAGGCCTGTTGTAGGGGTGACGTACAACATTTATAGGCAGTATGTTGGGGGACATGGCACACAGAGTGAGTGCCATGTCATGTATTCACTTTTGAGAGCACCTTGTCATGCAGCCTGCGATGGTAGTCTGCATGAGGTTGGTGCTGGGTCCCTTAGAGTGGTAAATATAAAAGGACAACCGAGTATGTCCTTGTGGGCTTGAGTGTAAATGAAATAAAGTAAAGATGCTGACAAGGAGACTTATATATAACAAATGAGTATAAAGTAACCCATTAATGATTTTAAGACGCTCAAATCTTAGTAACATCAATAAGGAATTAAACAAATAACCATTTCATGTGAACAAGTCACAAAGAAATGAAACCACAGGTTAATTGCCACAAAAAGCTTTTGTATTTTGTACAGTATGACAATGTATCAGTATTTGAACATGAGTTTGAAAGTGTACATAAACCAAAAAAAGTGCAGTTACATAGAAGTGATAGATATAATGTTATCAAAGTTCTTGTTTAACAATATCTCCATGTTTTAATAACCCACTCGGTGAAACATCCAAAGAAGTTAATCATAAAATGATGATCAAAGACTCCAAATTGGAGGATTAAGGATGAGTTGGGTAGTGCATCAACGTTTCGGTCTTGATGGCAGATGTCAGTGAGACTATCATCAGAACTTGCAATGAATGGTATAGAAGAGATGTCCCCTTAATGTGCACTCTTAAGGACAAGAAGGCTTTCCTGTCATGAATTTGTAGAACCAATACCGGTGTCAGTTGTCTGATATCAGAACTGAGCCGTGGAGGGATCAGCGAGGGGATGCAATGTCTTTCACGCGTACAAGCAAGCGTCTCTCACTGTTTTTTAAATTCAGTCATTTTCAAACACTGTGAGAGACACTTGCTCGTATTTTGGACCAAAGAGGAGTTAGCCCCCTGTGGCCAAAGTTGCCCCACCAGAGCTGTGGACCAAGGACTAGCACCAGGAAGTCCCCAATCACTGCACAGCATGTTCAGCATCCTTGAGCATCTTCAGCATCCTGTATCCCTTGCATCAGGACCACTCCATAGAAGTTACTGGCAACTGACCACTAATGCTGGAAATGGCCCGGAGACTGCTTTTCTTGCAAAGGTAACTATTCCATTGGACCTTGGTGGCCGTCCTGACTGGCTCCTCACTGGAGTTGGCCCATGCCTCTTCATGTTGAGTGAAAAGTCTTTATTTATTGATTGTTTAAAAACCAATTCCGGAACCCTCCAGCGGATCTCTTTCATTTTGGTGTCCAATAATTCATGAAAATAGTTCAGATTTATAAACTTGTGTTGGATTTCATTAAAGTTGTGCTTCTTTCTTCTTCAATTGCTTTGGTTCTTTGTTGCTGTTTATATGCTTTACGCTTGTTCCTTTGTTGAGGCCTGACAGCTCAAAGCCACAGCTACCCAGGGTTTTACAAACAAAGCCTGACTGGTCCTAAGAAGGGTTGGAAGTGTATCACATGGTAAGGTCTCAAAACCACATCATATAATACACCCCATGTCCTCACAGTAGAATGCCAAACCATTTATTCTTTTGCCCATTATGCCACCTCAGTTTGGACCAAGCGATATGCAAAACACTCTGCCACTGGAACTATGCTAAGCATGACTGAAGATTCTATGTTCCAGTTCTATTAGGACTAGGACCTGGCCTGGCAATTCAGGCTGGACTGTTAAGTTTGGAGCAGGGTCTAGAATGATTTGAATATAGCTGGGTTCAAACTACAGTGGCGTGGTGGGCAAAAGAAAAAAGGGGTTGATTGCTACCCCAGGTGAACTCCAGTGCTTATTTACAAGCATTCCTCCCATCACTTTTTTGTTTGATGTATTGCACGTTTGAGCCAGAACCATAACTCAGTTTTTTAAAAGTGAACTATATATATACACAAAGCCACACTTACCCCTGCCCCCTACTCCCAACCTTTTACACATTTGTGTCCAATGTGCACAAACTGAGGTTCTCATTCAACAACTAATCGCGAAACACAGCTGTGGACTGTGTGTGTTCAATTCTGCCAAGTGTTTTGTGCTTCCTTCTTTTATCACAATATTTGGAATTGTTAGCCTGTGCTTAGTGACAATGAGGACCCCTTTGATAGGGAATTTCCCTTGGGATGACAGAAAAGCTGCTGGTATTGCAGACCATGGCAGCATTGATGAAGTTGCATATATGCAGATTAGAGCATATTACATCCACAGTTTTGTAAGAAGCTCTGGCTTCCAGACAGTGTCCAATAGGAGAAAAACACTTCTTGAATTGTTTGTAAGCAGTATCCGAAGCTGGGAATTTGTCTAGAGGCCCATACAAGCCTTTGATTGCATCAGACAGATACATATCTGACATTCTCTTTCCAATACAACGTGTGGGGCAAATGTGACCTCATCAGCAGATCCTCATACTTAGGAGTCCAGATGTATTTTCTAGTAGTTTGTTTAACGTCATTGTCAGGCATGGTTGCTGTGAGTTTGGAAATACCTTTTGATAAATTTGGACAGTAATCCTATATTGAAAATATGACTTTGGACACATGAACGTATTTTCCGTTGATCACTCGAAGTATCTAAAAGGCTAGTGTACTTTTTACAGTTGATGTTCAGTTGCCCATCATCAGTATCCCTTTTGATCCACTTGCCTGATCTTTAGACAATCCATTAAGTCCATTTACTGAGGCCAGGTTTTGATGATGGGAGGGAAGGTTCAATAGTGGATGCTGCTGTTAATCCCATTTTTTCTATGAAAGGGTGGATGAGGTTGCTGCTTACTGTTTTATATATATGGCTATAATTTTTTTATGGTGCTCACAATACCAATACATCATTGTGTAATGATGTGAATCTGGAAGTCTTCCTCTATGTTGAGAATGTCTTTGTAAATTGGAAATCTACAGACTCCTCCACTGTGATGTCTTTTTCAAGACCCTTCAGGTGTTGTGTCCTTTTTTTTCCTTTACTACTCAAGTATTACCTACATGCCTGCTTCTTCCCTTGGGACTGCCTCCTGCAGGGCCGCTTCCCTACCCACTTTCTGAGTACGGTATCTCTCTGTGCCTTTCTATTGCCTACATTCTTTTAATATCATTGTGAGAAAATGGGTTACTGACTGAGGGGGCTGAAACCCTACTCAACCAACAGCCACTATCTCAGTCAGGGTGAACCACAAAAGTCGCAGAATTAACCTGTGGTTAACCCCTTGCTAGCTTGGCACATGAGCAGTCAGACTGAACTTAAAGGCAATGTGTAAAGTATTTATGCAGCACAAAAAAAGTACATTAAAGATAAGTCCCACACCAATTTGTAAAAATAGATTACCTTTTAATATATGATTTGAGACCTAAACAACATAAATCCAATGAGCATAACTGGAGTTATGAATTATTAAAGTTAAGGTCAAAAGTAGCACCTGAAAGATCAAAGCACCAACTGTGGACATCTAATCGCACAAGACCGGGTCAAACTTGAAAAATATGGAGTGCAAGTCAGATACAAAGGTGAATTGGACCCGATCAGCGCTAACCTTTGGGCTTAGAAGAATTTCAGGGAAGAGTCCCTGAGAATGTAGAAGTTCAGTGGGGCAAGGCTGCAGGTGACGTCAACGGGGAGGTGCCCTGATCATGAGCCACTGGATGGAGGTGCAGTGAAAATATCATTGTTCCAACTTGATCTCTTTTTTTTTTGGCTAAGGGCCACTGAACATGATTTGCTGCTGCAAAGAAGAATGTAGCAGGAGCTACCACGAAGTCAGGCCAACCGGGGTTGCACGATGGGCAGATAGACGAGTGAGCTGGTCCTGGTCTTCCCTCGGTTTGTAGTGAATCCTAGTTTGTTTTAATGGTAAGCTGGAGTTAGCTTAGCCTTCGGCTTGCAGACTTGTGCCCCCATCACATAGTGACTTTTACCCTACTTAGTTTGCTCTGTTTTAGTGCATTTATTTAAATATATCTTTTAAGATGGCTGCCTTGTTTTAGTTAAGGCCTATGTTTTAGTTTCATGTTATCAGTGCCACCTCGGTAAGGCATCAAAATCAAGCGACAACGATAAACAAACTGTAGGTGTTCAAATTAGGTACTTTCCCTCTTCACGCTTTAGAGGGAATTGTTTACATAAATTACCGTCCCAAGCATGTCTTGTTATCTATTGTTTGGGAACAGACCTATGTCAGGGGTCCGGGCAGATCTGTATAAGTGCACCTCATTTGGACAGATAGAGGGATTCCGACCAGATGCCATCGATGGTGCACGTCGCCTTGACGCTGACCCAGTCTTCGTGTTCCTACGGAGTCTGAGCTAGAGACCTCATTGTAAGGTAACGAGGGTTGGGGGCTCTTCTCATGGACATGGCATTGGGAGATAAGGTTTAACACGCCTAGCTCTTTTTTAGGTTAGAGATTAGGTACACAACATTAGGACATATTCCATATTTCATGTCATTGCAAGATGGTGGGGGTCTTTGTATTAAGGACTCTTGTCTTTACCATTTTCTTTCTTGCACTGTTCATTAGCCTAATCATTGCAGCCCATGCAACTTATTGCAGTTCTGTTAAAATAAAACCTATTGAAATCTTACTGCATCTTCTTCCTTGCCTGTGTTTGAATGAGACAAAGGGGTAATCTCCGTTTAACCACGACACTCCTTCATATGTCACACTTTTGAGTCCATGCGTAAAGGCTGCCACAAATCACCTTTTCTGTTGGGTTTTTTGTGAAGTGCTGCTTGTGAGCCGAGAGGGTTGGGACGACAGTTGCAATTTGTTGTAGGTTTGGCATAGTCGCCTACAAACATAAGTACTGTCATCCTCAAACCAGCAGTCTTGCCTAGAGCAAGAGTCAAACTACAACATGGCACCACCAACAATGGTGTTTAGGCACTAATTTACGGATGCTCTTATTATCACTGTCTCACACACTACAGGTACCATAATACGGAGACGTTTGTGGTGTTGGGGAAGATCCTACTCAGCTGAAGAGGGACTACCTAATGAGCTGAAACTTATTAAAGGACTTTTCTCCCCCTTTGGTGTTTCATCTCTTTACCCACTTCAAAACATGGCTAATGCCATAGACATTCCTGAGAATGCTAGACAAGCATTAACATTACACTTAGTAGCGAATGGCTTAACAGATGAGGGCGAGGATGTCACATTCATAGTAGAAGCTAGTGAAGCATACCAAACAGAAACATTCTATTCTTGGGTCACCTTTCCTGAGGAAGACCAAAGATCATTCACATTCCACACATACAGAATGGCGAACGTACCTCAACGGTACCAAGCGAACCAGTATCTTGAAATACTGATTACTTATCAAGAACATCAGAACTGGTTTAATGGTGTAATACAACCCGTGAGATTAGGTCCCTTAGGTAATGAAGGACCAACATGGCCTCTGTTTGCCACATACACACCTCACCCAGGTATAAAAAATATACAGGCAGCAGACATGCGAAACTTGTACCTTGAGCTAGTAACACTCTACAGACGACTCATTCAGTTCGTAATGCAGACTGAACACTATACCAGCGCATCCAGCACCTGTTGGATACCATCTGGGTACGGTGATTGATCCACAAACTGTACATACTATTATGGGTAAGGTAGCCACGGAATAAGAGAAAATCCCATTCTGGATAGCCCAGAAAACATATCAGCTGGAAGCTGTATTCCCCCATACGGGGCCACAGGAAAAACATAGAATACTCACAATGTGTTTGACCTTCGGGATGGTTCCCTCGGTGGATGACTGTGCCACATGGGGTACAGTCTTCACTGCAATTTTTTCTACCACACATGGTACCCCAACGCTTGCCAATTTGCCCGGAGTGTTAAAACAAATTCTGAAAAAGCACGGGGCTGCACCAGCCCTAGATTTGGGGATGAAATTAATGCATAACTTTGACGCAGTCTCCTCAATAATACTCAGTAATACTAAAGGGGAAGCAGTAGTACTGACTACACGCCAGCGCCTCCGAGAGATTCCACATTTGGACCAGGAGAAACAGCTACCGAAAATTATTTCCGACACCTACACTAGTATTGGACGGGATAGTTTGAGAGCCAAGTCCAAGAAGCTTGAAATATAGAGTACCACACCTAAGGAAGGTACTAAACAAGCACAGGAGGGTTCTAAGAAGTGCTGGGATAAACAAAAACAATTTAAAGATAGACTAAATCAGAGAGCTGATTCTCCACACCTGGAGAACTCAGAAAGGAGATATACTCTCAGAAATTGGGAAAATCTAAAAGCTCCTTACAGATATACTGATTCACGCCCCTCTTGTTCCTTTCAGGACGCACCGGATAGACGTAGAAAGAGAGGGGGCTGCCCTGATCGACGTCCTGAGTACGTGAACCAAAAGAAAGACTCAACACAGTCTTCAGACAAAAAAAGAAGAGAAGTCCCCACAACAAAAGCCAAAGTTTAAGAAGAAAAAGGTGGCAGCACTGTCAGTTAAAAATGCCAGTACACTTGAGAACATTGCTGAAGAACAAGACGTTGGCAGTGACACTGTTAGACAGCGCAGCAGAGGTCATGATATGTTGCCAGAGTCTGAAAGATCATCTGGATGCAACAGCAACCAGCGATTTCATTCCAGTTGGGACTGCGGATGGCCGCGTTATCTCACCGACAGGTTTTATGATTTAAATATCCAAATTGAGGGAGACGTATAGCGCACCATTGGTGTGATATTCTGAGATGAATTTAGTTGTGATATCCTACTGGCCGAAAGGGACTGGCCTCCCGAGCACGTCCGTAAGCTCCCACATGGGGAAGATGTCATTTTGCCTTCTTTCTCTGATCTTGTTCCAGAAGCAGTAAAAGAAGCCTACACTCTCAATTGGGCTTTAGCGTAGGCACCTGCTTTGCACCGCAATCATGTAGGTTGGGACAAGGACCCTCCTTCTCATGTAATACCTATCAGGTCTACACCCCAGCCTCAGCCACAATATCCGGTTAAACATGAAGCAAAAGCTCTGGTGAGGGACATCCTCACTCAGCTCGAGTACCAGGGAGTCACTGAGCCCTGTGTCTCTGCAATGAATAACCTGTTATTGCCCGTTACAAAGCCAGACCATTCCTACAGAATAGTCTTAGATTACAGACACTTGAACAGTCATACACGCACATGCGCAATACAAAATTCACATAGCACAGCACTGATTAATAACATAGTGCATAAAAAATACAAAACAACCTTGGATATTTCCAACATTTCTTTCTGCCAGAACTTAGCACACAAAAGTTGGGACCTGAGTGCATTTTCATTTGGCTCACAAAACGCTTCTGCTGTTTGCCCCAGGGCTGTTCTCAGCGTGCGTAACATCAATATTATATGATATTGATCCAGAGGCATTGACGTATGTGGATGACATCTATCTCACAGATGATGACCTCACCATTCATCTTGCCAGGGTTGATCGGATCGTTTTTGGATTCACAGCTCTTGGCTATAAATTTAATTTTAGGAAAACTAAAATAGCCTTTCTCAGTGTATTCTTCTTGGTATATGAGCTTTCAAATGAGGTGAAGAGCCTCGTCCCGCACTTTCTAAAGAAATGTGCACAACTTCACCCACCTAACACTCTCAAGAAACTAAAGTCCTTAGTTGGTTTCTTTAACTTTGGCAGAGCATACATTCCTGACTATACACAACGTATCAAGCCACTTTATGACTTAATACGCCCTGATTTTTCTAGCAGACACTGGACAGTTGAACACACACACATCCCTAGGGAATTGCAACAGGACATGCTAGAAGCAAAATACTTGCACATACGTGATAACAAAGCAAATTTGGTCATTAGACTAATTACTGGTGCAATTGGGTTCACTTATGTCACCTTTAACGAGGGCGACATGGTGCCCATAGCATATAAATCACATTTATACTCCAATGCAGAACAATGTTTTGCACCCACAGAAAAAAATCTAACGGTAGTTCAAATAGCTGTCATTAAGGAGAGGCCACTTGCCCAAGGGAAACGCATTATTGTTGTTACCCCGGTGCCAGTCTTACAGGATGTCACCAAAGTAAGCATTCCTAACACAAAAGCATTACATCCAATGTTGACTACATCTTTGATCCAAAACTTCAGACACAAGAATTTCTCCAGTACGAACAGGAGTACCCGACTCCTCTAGATATTTTGCCACTTGACCGATACGATCCTGTAATTTATACTGATGGTTCAGCACAACCAGATGTAGGTACCAAGCATCAATATTCAGCCACTTGCTCAGCTGTGAGCAGAGTGATGAAGGATGGAGTCTTCCACCCTCACAACACCTACATGCAGTCCATAGGGGACTGCGCAGCTCAGCTGGCTGAACTTAAAGCCCTTATTGCATTGCTAGAACACACCGAGTCAGGATTACTGAGTCCGGTCTTGCAATGATTACCATAATCATTGGAAATTGAACGGGTTCAGAGATTCCAGAGGGAACACCATACAACACAGAACTCTGTGGGGGAGGGTGGCTGACCTTAAGGATAAGCTACTGTAGGAAAATGCCACTGTTGGCATGGTTACCCCCTAACTTTTTGCCTTTTGTTGATGCCAGCTTTGATTGAAGGTGTGCTGGGACCCTGCTAACCAGGCCCCTGCACCAGTGTTCTTTCACTAAAACAGTACCTTTGTCTCCACAATTGGTACAGCCCTGACACACAGATAAGCCCCTTGTAAAAAGTACCCCAGGTACTAAGGTCCCTGTGGCCAGGGAAGGTCTCGAAGGGCTGCAGCATGTATTATGCCACCCTGGAGACCCCTCACTCAGCACATGCACACTGCCCCACAGCGTGTGTGTGCTTGTGGGGAGAAAAAGACTAAGGCCCATTTTTATACTTTTTTAGTGCCGCATTTGCGCCGCTTTTTTACGCAAATTTGGCGCAAACTTACAAAATACAATTGTATTTTGTAAGTTTGCACCGAATGTGCGTCAAAAAGCAGCGCAAATGCGGCACTAAAAATGTATAAATATGGGCCAAACTCGACATGGCACTCCCCTCAGAGTGCCATGCCCACAACCCACTGCCTGTGGCATAGATAAGTCACCCCTCTAGCAGGCCTTACAGCCCTAAAGCAGGGTGCACTATACCACAGGTGAGGGCATAGCTGCATGAGCACTATGCCCCTACAGTGTCTAAGCCAATTCTTAGACATTGTAAGTGCAGGGTAGCCATAAAGAGTATATGGCCTGGGAGTTTGTCAAACACGAACTCCACAGTTCAACAATGGCTACACTGAATACTGGGAAGTTTGGTATCAGACTGCTCAGCACAATAAATCCACACTGATCCCAGTGTGAGATTTATAGAGAAATGCACTCCGAGGGGAACTTAGAGATGCCCCTGCATGCCAGCCCAACTGCTAGTGCTAAGCTGACCGGTCTCTGCCAGCCTGCCCCTTCTAGTCTAGTTTCTGGCCACATGGGGTGAGTGCCTTTGTGCACTCTGTGACCAGGAACAAAGCCTGTCCTGGGTGGAGGTGCCTCACACCTCCCCCAGCAGGAAATGTAACACCTGGCAGTGAGCCTCAAAGGCTCAATCCTGGTGTTGCAACTCCCCAAGGCACTCCAGCTAGTGGAGATGCCTGCCCCCCGGACACAGCCCCCACTTTGGGCGGCACGTCTGGAGGAGATAATGAGAAAAACAAGGAGGAGTCACCCTCCAGCCAGGACAGCCCCTAAGGTGCCCAGAGCTGAGGTGACCCCTTCCTTAGAAAATCCTCTATCTTGCTTTGGAGGATTTAGCACAATAGGATTGGGAATGTGCACCCCTCCCCAAAGGGAGGAGGCACAGGGAGGGTGTAGTCACCCTCAAGGATAGTAGCCAGTGGCTACTGCCTTCCAGCCCTAAATACACCCCTAAATCTAGTATTTAGTGGCGGCCCTGAACCTAGGAAATCAGACTCCTGATGACCTAACAAGAAGGACTGCTGACCTGAAAACCCCGCAGAGAAGGAGACGGCAACTTCTTTGGCCCCAGCCCTACCGGCCTGTCTCCAGATTCAAAGAACCTGCAAACAGCAACACATCTTGCGTGCCCTGCAACCTCTGCCAACTCAGAGGACTGCCCTGCAACCCCAAAGGACCAAGAAACTCCCATGGACATCAGCTCTGTCCAAAGCAACAAAGAAGAAACCATCTTTGAAGGGACTCCCACCTCACTCCTGAAGCGTGAGTCCCCAACACTCTGCACCTGACGCCCCCAGCCTGTGTCCAGAGAAACCAACACCGCAGCGAGGAACCCCCAGGCGACTCCCACAGCAATTCCACCCTAAGATGACCTCCCTGCACCCCCACGGCGATGCCTGCAGAGCGAATCCAGAGGATCCCCCTGACCACGACTGCCCGGTAACAAAGAACCCGACACCTGGAAGAAGCACTACACCCGCAGCCCCCAGGCCCAAGAGGAACCGACTACTGGTGCAGAAGTGACCAGCAGGTGACCCTCCTTTTTGCCCAGTCAGTGGCTGGCCCGAGAAGCCCCCCCTGTGCTCTACAAACCCCACCTGGTCTGCTCCCTGAGGACGCAGGTACTTACCTGCTACCAGACTGGGACTGGAGCACCCTTAGTCTCCATAGGTGCCTATGATATTTGGGCCCCTCTTTGACCTCTGCACCTGATCGGCCCTGTGTTGCTGGTGCTGGGTGTTTGGGGTTAACTTGAATCCCCAACGGTGGGCTGCCTATGCCCCAGAGACTAAACTTGTTAGTGCTTTACTTACCTGACAAACTAACCTTTACTTACCTCCCCCTGGAACTGTTGAATTTTGCAGTGTCCACTTTTAAAATAACTTAGTGCCATTTTATGCCAAACTGTGTACATTACTGTTTTACTTCAAAGTTCTACATTTACCTATGCCAAGTACTTTACAATTCATGCACTTACTTGATATCTGAATCTTGTGGTTCTAAAGTAAATTAAGAAAATAATATTTTTCTATATAAAAACCTATTGGCCTGGAGTTAAGTCTTTGAGCGTGTGTCCCCATTTATTGTCTGCGTGTGTACAACAAATGCTTAACACTACCCTCTGATAAGCCTAACTGCTCAACCACACTACCACAAACAGAGCATTAGTATTATCTATTATTGCCACTATCAACCTTCAAGGGGAACCCCTGGACTCTGTGCACGGTATCTCTCACTTTAAGATAATGTACACAGAGCCAGCTTCCTACAGCTACCTTGTGTCCATGTAGTACATACATTGGGACACCAACGTGTAGGAGTACACGTTATTGCTAATACTTTGGCTGATGAAGCGCCCAAATCTGCAGTAACTACGGCTTCCGTGGCTGCAGTGACTTGTTCCCGGACGAGATTGGATAATGAACTTTTGACTGCCGTGAAGGCTTTGGCTGAAGGCAAGTCCCTTCCAAAAGCATGCCCTACAAAATATTCTTACCTCCTCAGTGCACAGAATGTTGCCTATGCAACACTTCCTGGGGCTGGAGATCAAGCGATCCCCAACGAAGACCAGAGATTAGATCTAATAAAAGCAGCGCATGAGGATGTCACTTCTGCTGATGTTGGTATTTCAGCTACAGCAAAACTCCTACAGAAATGCTTCTGGTGGCCAGGTCTATACAAACAGGCAAAACAATATGTCCTTTGTTGTGACATTTGCCAGCAAATCAAGGGCTCCAACGTCAAATGCCGTCTGCAGACATCCCTCTTAGTGTCCAATAGTCCACTACAATGTGGGTACCTGGACCATTGTGGTCCCCTTCAACCTGGTGCTGCATAAAAATACATCTTAGTCACAGTAGATTCTTGTTCTAGATTCCTGTGGGTATGGGCCCAGCGGTCGGTTGACGCTTAAACAGTTATAAAAGACTTGCTGATCTTTATTGGTACATATGCGGTTGCAGCATTCCATTCGGACCAGGGCCCTGCCTTTGTCTCTTAGGCATTCAGGAACACCATGGGGATGAAGGGTGTTGAACTCCATTACTCCTCACCATACCATCCCAAGGGAAATTCGGTCGTGGAGAGGTGGAACTGTGATCTAAAGCAGTCCTTAACAGCTAAAGAATTAGGTTCATGCCGTAGCTGGCTTCATCACCTATGTGGTCCAAAGAGCACTGAATAATCTGCCAAGACAGTCCTTGGGGACACACACTCCCTATGAGGTTCTCTTTGGGATACCTATGTATGTCCCAGATCTTGATGGCCCTGGTTTGGTGGCAGCAGATACACCTTTGGACATAAATGAACGTCTCACTGTCTTACAGGAGCTTCAGCAATTTCGTGATGATGAATCATCTGCCTGTGCTGCCACTTTAGGAATAAGGGATTTACCAACAACTTCCACTGGCTGGATTCTTAAAGTTGGGGATCTGGTTCGTGAGAAGATCGTTGTGAAGAAGGAATTTGGCCCATCCTAGAGGGCACCGGTGCCAGTCCTGGGAGAACAAGGTACCAGAACTGTCATCTTGCCACCGCTGCCTGGTCCCAAAGCAAACAGATTAATTTCCATTAATGATGTCAAACTACACCATGTGGCCGATCCTGCACAGTAGACTCAGAGGTCCCTTGGGTAGTTCCCGGTCCCCTGTCACTACCCAACAGGACATACCTCTTCAAAGTAGAAATAACTATATTACTTCTGACTACACAAGCATATGCACCGATGCTACAAATGGGGACCAACCATGGGGAGGGCAGAAAATGAGCTTTTGCTGATTCCAGTTACCACTTCAACACCAGCACCTGTCCAAAATGTGGCTGTTTTCTACCCCAACACTACACAGACTGATGACACCGTCTACTATGAGCCTCCACGCGACATGGATCCATCCACCAGTAATGCACCTGCTCCTGCATTTTCAGTGACTGCCTCTGGTTATTTCATCGTCATTGATGACTTTTCTTCAGACTCATCCACTCCAGTGATTGAAAATGCTTTAAAGACACGTAAGCTGTACCTATGGCTTAAAAATAACTATTTAATACAACAATGGAACTATTTATGGTTCTGTTGGACATTTTTTGCATTGTTTTTATGGATTGGTTTTGTGACTGTTTTGTTTTTGCTCATAAATGGTCATTACCCTCCTGAACGCTCCTCTATTGAGAATGTGGATGAAGTCTTAACTCCATATCATTCCTCACATAAGGTCCGAAGAGGCTTGTCCCTTGTGAACATTTCAAATGTACCTATTCATGATGGGATTGTGTGGGACAACGTCCCATTTGATATATACGGGCCTACTGAGGTCATTCAAATACCATATGTCTTCAAATTTTCTATGACTGATGTAATTACACCTGGTATTGTATCTGAAGATTGGGATGTCCAGACAGTTGATTCTATGTTGACTGAAATGAAGGATTATTCAGTATTTGAAAGTGATGATGTACATACAAGGGCACAGAAATATGGGGATATGTTCTGCTATAACAACTGGGGACCATACTACCTGCACCGTACCACTAGACATAGACCAGTACTTAACTACACACAGTGGGAACACCGCTCAACACCACCTGTGGGGTGTGTAATTCAGATAAATTCAGATAAATTCACTTATTTTTCTCTGCCATGATACTTAAACTTCCAGACTCATATTATTTCAAACTACCTCCTTCAAAAATTAGGAAAATTTTGCTAACTGACACAAAACTGGTCTATTCAGATTCTTTTGTTTCCTGTCTTGCAGTTGAAGGTTATGAATACTGGAAGAACACTATTGGGAACGCAAGATTGGCAAATACAGTGTAGGGAAGCTTTGTTTAGACCATGCCTTATTTTTGTGCAAATTATCTTTTTGAATGACATCATTCAACAGACGTCCTGTCGGGGGTTAGCAAAAATAAAATAAATGAACATGCCCAATATACCCACACCGGCAAAGTTTATTGATTGGCAATTCTTTCTCATTGTCACCGAGGATGAACTAGATGCAAAGGCTCAGGCTGGAACTTATAATTATTCACTTTCCAGTCCCAGAGGGTGGTTGATTTGGCCAATAGACACAAATGGGTGTCAGGTGCGTTTTGTGAATTCCTCAGGGGGTTTCAAGATTAGCCGGCCAGACCCTCGCATTGCCTCGGGTCAACACACAGGTATAGTTACAACATACAGTGTGGGTAAACTGTGCCAACATTGGGTACAGACTAACACGTTCAAAAACAAGTTGTATTGATATCAGCTAGAGAGACGTATGCTCTCCAGATTGCGAGATCATCAGCTGAGATACAATCCCTATTAAATACCAACTTCCCGAAAGCACTTTGAAAAGCTGGTATCCAGAATTTTCAACGCTTCGAGCACTACAGGAGATTGTCCATTTCTTTAAGGCTGTTGGGTTTGGATTTGTGTCCATCTTCCAGACCATCTTCGGAGTCATTCCATCAGCCATCAATTCACTCTTTTCAAGTGTGTTTGGCGGCTTTCCTATTATTTTGCCATTGATTGGTGGAATACTGCTGCTATTTCTTCTGATTCACAGTGGTTGTCTTTCCAGCTACGAGAAGCGATGGAGCCACTGCCACCAGCTCAACTGTGCCGTGAACGCATGGTTCATGTCTTTAATGCTCTGTCGCTGGAGCATGATTGGCACCACTTTTATGGTGCATGCAACCAGTCTTTCCCTGCGTATGGTGCCTCTTCGAACACTTGCCTACAGTGTGTCTTGCTGTTATGCCAGTGACTCCTATGGACCAAATACTGTTGATGTCCCAGATGAGGGTTCATTTACGGTTGTGCACCTTGAGGCTAAGGCTGATTCACGAGGCCACTTATGAGCCAACCTTGGTGAACGATCTGGTTCTTTTTGGCGCTGTGGAGAGTGCCACTCCTGCAGGTGGACCTGCACAAGAAACTACTACGCACTACTGCTTCGTGGATCCGTCTGCCCATCCTGTGATCGATCTAACATCTAACGATGTGGACTCTTTCCTGAGGTCATTTCCATTCGGTGGCTTCGAAGATGCTCTTCAAGATCATGACTACTGTTAGGAAGATTTGCTGATTGGCTTATAGTACCAAATTCAAAATTTGCATTCATTGCCCTCACTTTGGCCTGCTGTGCTTGTCATGGTCGATATTTTTTAGCTATTTTTGTTTTTTAATATGTTTTAAGTATTATTTTTACTTAGTTTTTATGCTTTTAGCTTTAAGTCCAGAGCACTTTTTGGCATTTGGGTTCATTCGCCTTCGGTGGCGTCGCTCCTATGGTGTCAGACTTGTTATGGCAATGGGGAGGGTGTAGTGAATCATAGTTTGTTTTAATGGGAACCAGGAGCTAGCTTAGCCTTTGTCTTGCAGACTCATGCCCCTGTCACCTAGTGACTTTTGCCTTACTTAGTTTGCTCTGTTTTAGCACATTTATTTAATTATATCTTTTAAGATGGCTGCCTTGTTTTAGTTCTGGCTTATGTTTTAGTTGCAGGTAATCAGTGCCACTGCGCTAAGGCATCAATATCAAGTGACAAAGATAAACAAACCATAGCTGTTCACATTAGGTACTTTCCCTCTTCATGCTTTTGAGGGAGTTGTTTACTTAAATTACCCTCCCAAGCATGTCTTGTTATCTATTGTTTGGGAATAGACCTACGTCAGGGGTCCGGGCAGATCTGTATAAATGCACCTAATTTGGACAGATATTCAGAGGGATTCCGACCAGATGCCATCACTGCTATCGATGCTGCATGTCGCCTTGACGCTGACCCAGTCTTCGTGTCGCTATGAAGTGTGAGCTAGAGACCTCCTTCCAAGGTAATGAGGGTTGGGAGGCTCTTCTCATGGACATGGCATTGGTAGATTAGGTTTAACAGGCCTAGCTCTCTTTTAGGTTAGAGATTAGGTACAAGACATTAGGGTATTAGGACATATTCCATATTTCATGTCATTGCAAGATGGTGGGGGTCTTTGTATTAATGACTCTTGTCTTTACCATTCTGCTTCTTGCACTGTTCATTATCCTAATCATTGCAGCCCATGCAACCTATCGCAGATTGCAGTTCTGTTCAAATAAAACCTATTTAAACCTTACTCCATTGTCTTCATTGACTGTGTTTGAATGAGACATGTTTATGTGAGAAAAAGGGAATCTCCATTTAACCACAACACTCCCTGAGATGTCACACGCTTGAGTCCATGCGTAAAGGTTGCCACAAATCATCTTTTACTGTTGGGGTTTTTGGTGAGGTGCTGCTTGCGAGCCGGGAGCGTTTCGACGACAGTTGCGATTTGTTGTAGGATTGGCATAGTCGCCTGCAAACATAAGTACTGTCATCCTCAAACCAGCAGTCTTGCCTAGAGCAAGAGTCAAACTAGGACAGGTTCTGAGGGCAGTTTTTAGCCAAAATTCCCTATCTGGGCACCTTTTGCACCACCACTAAGGGCCCCTGACTGGAGGGGAAAAACGTGGGAGGTTTAGGACATACCCAGGCTGGGTCCAGGGGGAGGTTCCAGACAGTTGGAGCCCTTTCTGTCCATGAGGCCAGCCCACTAGCTCTTGGAGTCACTCTGGCAGTCCAGGGTTCAAGCAGTGGAACAGGGGTCAAGCAGCAGACCGGGCCTCTGAAGGGTTAAGGTAAGTTCCACGCAGCACATCAGCCCTCCCAGGGCCAGCAAAGCAGTTTTGTACAATGCGCAACAGGCCACAGCATCAGGCAGTCCTCTGGGAGTCCTTCGCAGATCCAGAAAGTTAACTGAAGAGTGGGCCTGAGAGTCCTATTTTTATATCTGGTGTCTTCTTTGAAGTAGGATAAATTTCTAGATAATTTCCTTTGAAGTGCTTGAAGTTTTCTGCTTCCCCTGCCCTGGCTCCTGTCTGTCTGCATGGGCAATTTAAGGGTGATAAGTCATTTGTGTGAATGCAGGGCAAGAGTCTATTCAGATGTAGGTGTTCAGTGCCCAGTTCTGCCCCCCCTCCCCATTCTGTCAGTTGGCAGGCCATCCAGGCACACATAATCCCTCTATTGAGTGTCTATCTTGGAGAAATAAACAAAGTCTAACTACGCCCAGTCATGTGACCCAGGGACAGTCTGCAGGCACTAAACAGGGCTTGAAAATGCCAACTTTCTAAAAGTAGTTTTTTCGAAATTGTAACTTAAAATCCAGCTTCAAAACTAAAGAGGATTTTAATTACAATTTCTCAGACAATGAACAGGAAACGTTCACCTCCTCCCAATCAAATGTTAGCACTTATTACGAGTAATAAGCAGCTCAAATTTAGAGAGGTAGGCCTCACAGTAGTGAACAAGCATTGGTAACTGCATTCGGTTCCGCCTATGTTACTAATAATAAGCTGTTTTTTGTTGTGAGTTGTAGCTTGGTGAATAGTTGTGGAGAATAAGTCACTGAAATGCTGCTCCAGTGCTATGATTTATTTTTTAAGAAAGGCAACATATTGTGCTGTTGGTATTATAAAGTGTGGAGATTAGTTAAACGGGATAGTACTATGTATGGTGGCAGAGGGGTGGAAATGCATAATTGCTTCTGGTGCCATCAGAATCCAAGCTCCAGTCCTAAGGTTACCTTCTAGCTATCAAAAGAGCCCGCAGACCATGGGCATCAATTGCAGAAATCCCCATCTAAGATAAAGGTTGCTTGGATGCATCCTTAAAAGCCAGCTCAGTCTCTCATCCTTCTGCGGTCAATATTACTAGTACCACTGACATGAGTAAATAAACACATAGGGGGTCATTCCAACCCTGGCGGTCGGTGTTAAAGCAGCGGCCAACCCGCCAACAGGCAGGCGGTAAAAAAAATGGAATTCTGACCCTGGTGGGAACCGCCAACACAGCCCGCCACTTTAACACTCCGACCGCCACGGCGGGACAAACAAACAGCGCGGCGGTCACCGCCAACAGACAGGCGGCAGACAATGTACCGCCCACCCTATCACGACCCACCAATCCGCCACCTTTTCCGGTGCGGGAGCCCCGCCGATAAAAACACGGCAGAAACAGACTACGAATGGGAAAATGCTCACCTCTATACACTCCACGAGGAATATGGACAGCATGGAACCCGAATTAAACATCCTACCAGCTATTGTCTACCTGCTCCTCTACCAGGAGCACGAACGCCGGCGCAGACGACAACGGTGAGTACTGCACCTACGACACAGGGGAGGGGGGGGAGGAGAAAAGGTTACGGGCACACACATACGCGACACACCCACCCTCCCATCCCCCCCAAATCCCTACACACCAATGCAGAGCAACAAGTCAGAGTGACACCCCCCAAACCCCCTGGAAGAATGCAAAGACAAAATAAATTGATCATGAAAATTGAAGTATATTATAGCATATTTGAAGTTAAATGAAATATGAAATATCTAAATAAAATATATTACAACATGAACAATATATACATAGCCCAAAAGTCCGGCACATATTGGCTACCTTCCATTGTTCGTGGGCCAATGTGCATAAACACATGGGCAAAGCCCACACACGAGACCCGATTCCATTGGAGAGAACACTGCTGGGGCATCAAATAATAAAACTACAGGCACCTCAGGGGGAAGGGAAGGGGGGACACCTCAGCCACATGAGTCCACGACGCCAGATCCACAAGGGGCCTCCATGCCCACTGTACCATCCTGGGGAGTGCCAAGCCACAGTCTCTCAAGTCTCTACAGTGGGTGGATTGCCCACTGTACCATCCTGGGGAGTGCAAAGCCACAGTCTCTCAAGTCTCTACAGTGGGTGGGTTGACCACTGTCACATCCTGGGAAGTGCAAAGCCACAGTCCATCAGGTGGATTACAGACTCCACTGGTTATGGAGGAGGCATGTTGGCCAGAGTGCTTCGTGAAGCCCTGCCCGACACAGATCCAGCCCTGCCAATGGGCCAGCGGTGCTTGAAATGAAGGGCCCAGCGGAGCGGTGCTTGACAGGAAGGGCCCAGCGGAGCGGTGCTTGACAGGAAGGGCCCAGCGGAGCAGTTCAGAGACGGCGGTGCCCAGCGGAGCGGTGCTTGACAGGAAGGGCCCAGCGGAGCTGTGCTTGAGATGAAGGGCCCAGCGGAGCGGTGCTTGACAGGAAGGGCCCAGCGGAGGAGTTCAGAGACGGCGGTGCCCAGCAGAGCGGTGCTTGACAGGAAGGGCCCAGCGGAGCAGTTCAGAGACGGCGGTGCCCAGCGGAGCGGTGCTTGACAGGAAGGGCCCAGCGGAGCGGTGCTTGACAGGAAGGGCCCAGCGGAGCGGTGCTTGACAGGAAGGGCCCAGCGGAGCAGTTCAGAGACGGCGGTGCCCAGCGGAGCGGTGCTTGACAGGAAGGGCCCAGCGGAGCAGTGCTTGACAGGAAGGGCCCAGCGGAGCGGTGCTTGACAGGAAGGGCCCAGCGGAGCAGTTCAGAGACGGCGGTGCCCAGCGGAGCGGTGCTTGAGTTGAAGGGCCCAGCGGAGCGGTGCTTGAGAGGAAGGGCCCAGCGGAGCGGTGCTTGAGAGGAAGGGCCCAGCGGAGCGGTGCTTGACAGGAAGGGCCCTGTTCAGCGGTGCTTGTCACGGCGGGGCCCTGTTCAGCGGTTCTTGAGACGGCGAGGCCCTGTTCAGCGGTGCTTGTCACGGCGGGGCCCTGTTCAGCGGTGCTTGTCACGGCGGGGCCCTGTTCAGCGGTTCTTGAGACGGCGGGCCCTGTTCAGCGGTGCTTGTCACGGCGGGGCCCTGTTCAGCGGTGCTTGTCACGGCGGGGCCCTGTTCAGCGGTGCTTGTCACGGCGGGGCCCTGTTCAGCGGTGCTTGTCACGGCGGGCCCTGTTCAGCGGTGCTTGTCACGGCGGGGCCCTGTTCAGCGGTTCTTGAGACGGCGGGGCCCTGTTCAGCGGTGCTTGTCACGGCGGGCCCTGTTCAGCGGTTCTTGAGACGGCGGGCCCTGTTCAGCGGTGCTTGTCACGGCGGGGCCCTGTTCAGCGGTGCTTGTCACGGCGGGGCCCTGTTCAGCGGTGCTTGTCACGGCGGGGCCCTGTTCAGCGGTTCTTGAGACGGCGGGGCCCTGTTCAGCGGTTCTTGAGACGGCGGGGCCCTGTTCAGCGGTGCTTGTCACGGCGGGGCCCTGTTCAGCGGTGCTTGTCACGGCGGGGCCCTGTTCAGCGGTGCTTGTCACGCCGGGGCCCTGTTCAGCGGTGCTTGTCACGGCGGGGTCCTGTTCAGCAGTTCTTGAAATGGCGGGGCCCTGTTCAGCGGTGCTCGTCACGGCGGGGCCCTGTTCAGCGGTGCTTGTCTTGTGTTCCTGGGGAACCGGATCTGGCCAATAATTCCCGCTCAGTCGCCATCCGACCTTTCGCTAGCGGGGCCCTCCTGTGCTGGAGTCCTGGGCCCGTGGGTGTCCTCCGTCACACCCGAAATGGGGCTGGTGGGGCCCTCCTGGGCAGCTCGCCTGCTGCCGGACTTGTCCACCCTGCTGCCCTTGCCCTCCTTCGCCGAATCTCTGGGGCCCTTGCCTCCCTTTGTGGATGTGCCAGGTGACGGTGCAAGGGTAGTGTCCTTGGGGGCAGCCGTCTCAGGCCTGTTGCGCCGGCCCTTCCCTTTTTTGGTTCTTTTCCCAGGGGGTGGGCCGGCTGTCCCCTTGCTGCTGGCCGATGTTCCGGCCCTAGGAGCTGGTGGACTCCAATAGCCCTGAACTATGGTCCTAGTAGGTGCAGGGCTTGTGGTGGCTGAGGTGCTGTTTGGACTCTTACGAGATGGAGGGGGTGGGTCAGGTGATGCAAAGAGGTTAATTTTGGAGAGGAAAAACTTAGGAGCAATGGGAAGGGTAGGTGCAGTGGCTATGGGAGTGGAGGAAGAGGATGTGGTTGTAGGAGAGTCAAGTGTGCTATCTATGGGTGCAGGTGCTTGTGACGGAGGCTGTCGTGAGGTGGATGGCTGTTGGGTGGGTGGCTGCCTGCGTTTGTGTGGTTTGGAAGAGGGGGTGACAGACACACTGGGAGAGGACACAGGGGACGTGTAAATGGCAGTGGGGGTGGTGACTGCACGTGTGCGGAGTGTTCTGGTGGGTGTGCTGGTGATGGACGTAGTGGCTGATGATGTTGTGCATGCATGTGTGAGTGGAGACGTCACAGGGAGGGAGGAGGGAGACGAGGAGGAGGGGGACACAGAGGAGGCAGTGGCTGTTGGCATGTCTGCATGTGGATGTTGCTTGGTGAATGCTTGTGTGATCTGTGGTGCTTATGTCTGGATGAGCTGCCCTTGGGTGTTGATGTGTGTGCAGGCTGGTCTGTAGGTGTGTCTGGGATAGGCAGAGGAACAGGGGAGTGGGACTGGGAGTTGGAGGAGGGAGGCTGGAGACAGGGACAATGGCTGCCGTCAGTGCTGAGGCCAGAGCGTTGAACGATCACTGATGGGCAGCCTGACCCGAATGAATGCCCTCCAGGTATGCATTGCTCCGATGCACCTCTCTTTCCAACCCCTGGATGGCATTCAAAAGGGTAGACTGCCCAACAATGAGCGTCTGGAGGAGGTAAATGATCTCCGCACTGAGGGCAGCAGGGGTAACTGGGGCAGGGCTCTGAGGTGCCTGGGGCAAAGGAAATGCCCGGCTTCCTGGCCGAGCGGGCACGGGGCGAACGCTGAGGGGCTGCTGGGAGGGCGGAGCTAGTGCGCTGGGTGGCGGCTGTACCTGTTGTTGCGGTGGGCACGGATGTTGCCGCCACCACAAGGGAGCTCCCTTCCGAGGACGTGTTGGTGTCGCTGATGTCTCCACGGGTCCCCGTTGTGGTGCTCCCCTCGCCCTCCGTCTCACTGGTGAACTCGGAGTCGGTTGCATGGCCCTCCGGGGCCATGTGAGATGCAGCTCCCTCGTGCGCCGATGCCACTTCTCCTCCGCCTGATGATGCTAATGCACACATGAACAGGAAAACCAAAAAAAAGGGGGGGGAGAAGAAAGAAAGACATGTTGAGTGCATGCATTGGCGGCACCGTTGGCGGAGAGGACAGACACAGAAGCCCCCTGCACTACGCCGTGCACTCGGGGTACACTACTCAATTATTGTGACTTGGCCTACAAGTCTATGGAGGACAACTGCACACATAGTTGAGCCCGGGCCATGGATAGCTGTACTTAGCACCCTACAGAGGTGGGGGGCGGGGGCACAGGGCCATGCCTAACGGAGGGGCCTAGCCTACAGAAACCGCTCTGGCCTAGAGATAGCCACAGCCCTCCTCCACCACCCAGACACCTCCACTGTGCGCTGATATAGCAGAATGTGCTGAGACTCACCCCCTTGTGTCTGCTGTGATGTCCTCACGCGCCCATCCAAATCGGGGTAGGCCACCGCCAGGATCCGGGACATCAGGGGGGTCAATTGCCATGTGGCACCCCTCCTAGGTTGGGAGGCCATCCCCAGCAGAGCCTCGGCGGTCTTTCTGCTCTCGCGGCGGATGTCCTCCCACCTCTTGCGGCAGTGGGTGCCCCGTCTGTTGTGGACCCCCAGGGCCCGGACGTCCTTGGCGATGGCACGCCAAATGTCGATCTTCTGATGGGCGCTGACCTATGTGACATGGACAGGGTGGGAAAAGGAATATCATCACTTATCTGCATGGTCGATGTGAGTGGCCCCCCCTCCCCAACCTTGCCATGTGGCACATGCTCTCATCTGTCGTGCGTTGCATTCCTCATTCGCTCCCCTCCCCACCATCTTACATCCACCCCACTCAACACAGGCATAGCCCATACAACGTGCTCCCTGTGTACTTACCTGTTGGTCTGGAGGACCGTAGAGTAGCGCATACTGGGGGAGGACCCCATCAACAAGTTTCTCCAATTCCTCAGATGTGAAGGCAGGGGCCCTTTCCCCAGTCGCAGCAGCCATTGTCTCTTCCAGACCGAGGTCACAGCAGCACTTGCAGTATAGGTCCTCTCCTGTGGATGATCAGGTCTCGAGTGATTAAGCAGATAGAAAATGGCGGTCACGCCCGCGGCGGTGCGTACCGCGTCCGCCGGCGCACATCGTCATTGGCTCCTGAGACCCATACGGTTCAATGTTAACCAATGCTGCTTTGCGCCGCGGTCTCCGACCGCCTACCGCCACGGTGTGCCACGCCAGCGCATTGACCTCACATCCCATTGTCACACTTCACAGGTCAGGCAGCCGCCATTTCAAGGGCCCACATGGCTTAATTTCTACAACGTCACACAGGCCTAGGCCTTGCATTCCCAATCATACAAGCCATTCAATGCATAGCGAATCGTGTATTGTGCAAGCTGTGGTTACGTACCTGTGGGTTGCTTGACTCTGTGCTCCATGTTGTCCTTCCTAGGCACCGTCCGCTGGGACTTGCGAGGAGATGGAGGAATCCTCCCGTGTACAGACCGCTGGTGGACCTGTCGACAATGGAAGAAAGACATGTCATACTGACATACAGGCTTGACAGAGCCACTATACAGGAACTGTGTGCCCAGCTGGAGCCAGACCTGATGTCCCCCATTCGCCAACCCACAGGGATTCCCCCTCTGGTGCAGGTTCTGTCAGTACTCCATTTTTTGGCAAGTGGATCATTCCAAACAACAGTGGCCATATCATCAGGGATGTCTCAGTCTATGTTTTCTAAGGTTTTGTCCATAGTGTTGTCTGCCCTGATGAAATACATGCGGAGATACATTGTTTTCCCTGAGGTGGGCGATTTGGCTACAGTGAAGGGTGATTTCTATGCCCTTGGCCATATCCCCAACATCATTGGTGCCATTGATGGGACTCATGTGGCTTTGGTTCCCCCCAGTGAAAGTGAGCAGGTGTACAGGAACAGAAAAAGTTATCATTCGATGAATGTCCAGGTGGTCTGTTTGGCTGACCAGTACATCTCCCATGTAAATGCCAAGTTCCCTGGGTCAGTGCATGACGCGTACATCATGCGAAATAGCAGCATCCCTTATGTGATGGAACAGCTACAGAGACACCGTGTGTGGCTAATAGGTGACTCTGGTTACCCCAACCTGTCGTGGTTACTTACCCCAGTGAGGAATCCCAGGACAAGGGCAGAGGAACGCTACAATGAGGCCCATGGGCGAACTAGGAGGATTATAGAAAGAACCTTCGGCCTCCTGAAGGCCGGGTTTTGGTGCCTGCATATGACAGGTGGATCCCTAATGTACTCACCAAAGAAGGTGTGCCATATCATCGTGGCCTGCTGTATGCTTCACAACCTGGCTTTGCGCCACCAGGTGCCTTTCCTGCAGGAGGATGGTCCAGATGGTGGTGTTGTAGCAGCTGTGGAGCCTGTGGAGAGTGAAGAGCAGGAAGACGACGGGGACGACACAGACAACAGGGACACTGTGATACAACAGTATTTTCAGTAGCACACAGGTACGAATCAACCACGCCATTTTACATTTACTTAAAGTCTCCTGCCTCTCTACTGTCTGAGTTCCCCCCCAGTTCCTGTTAACTGAGTTGTGACTTTCCCTTCCGTTTTCAGAGCTGTGGGCCCCACTGCGTGACCTCTGCTTTGTTTGCCCATGGACTACAGCTGTGTGACAGTGGTATGTTGTCATCACAATGTGACTGAACATTATTGCACCGTTATGTCTAATACATTTGTTCAAAATACAAGCAGACTCCAGATTTTTTAAGTGCAATAAGTGATTTTAATAAAGTGCTACATTTAGGAACATGATTGTAAAACGGTGATGGGTGATGGTGGAGTAATGTCCATGGCAGTGTCCAGTTTTCAGTCTCACAGGTGCATTGTCCATATGCCTGTGGAAGGATGGAGCAGGGGCAGTTCAAGGTTGGACAGGGTGACAATGTGGGACAGTGGGGTGACATCAGGGGGTATCCTTTGCTGGCGGGGGTCTTGGCATCCTACTCTGTCTTCTTGTGAGATCTCAGGTGCCGCTTGCGGGGTGGTTCTTCTTCTGCAGGAGGTGGGGTTCTGGTGGCCTGTCGTTGTGTGGAGGCCTCCTGTCCACTAGCGCCGGCGGAGGTGGTAGGCTGTTCCTGGTCCAGGCTAGTGACAGGGGCCCTTTGTGGTGCCACATGGTCCTGCAATGTGGTGACTATCTGGTTAAGGGCCACGACGATGGTCCCCATTGCGGAACTAATGTTCCTCAGTTCCTCTCTGAACCCCATGTACTGTTCCTCCTGCAGTACCTGGATCTCCTGGAACCTGGCCAGTACCGTAGCCATCGTCTCCTGGGAGCAGTGGTATGCTCCCATGATGGAGGAGAGGGCCTCTTGGAGAGTCGGTTCCCTGGGCCTGTCCCCCCCCTGTCGCACAGCAGCCCTCCCAATTCCCCTGTTTCCCTGGGCCTCTATCCCCTGGACGGTGTGCCCACTACCACTGCCCCCAGGTCCCTGTTGTTGTTGGGGTGGTGGGTCAACCTGGGTGCCCTATAGTGGTGGACACACCGCTGATTGACGTGTCCTGGAGACAGAGGCATGGGCCCGCTGGGTGGGAGCTGTGCTTGTGTTCCCAGAGGGGGTTAGGTCGGGTGTAGCCTGTGGCTGTCTGTGGGGAACCGCCTGTCCAGAGGTCCCCGATGGGCCGGGCTGGTCATCTGGGTCCAGGGAGACAGAGCTGCTGTCATCACTGGGGGCCTCTTCTGGGGGTGGGATGGACATCTTTGGACCCTCCGTGGCGGTGTGGTGGCGTTCGGGTCCTGCAGGGGTATAAGAGTATGGTTATTGCTTCTGTGTGTGGCATTTCGTGTAATGGGTGGGTGGCCGTGTACCCCAGTGCTGGCATTCCCTTGTGGGGGCTTTTGTGACGGTGGCTTGTGGGGGTGATGGGTGTGTGCAGTGGGCATGCTTTGGTGATGGGTGTCCATGCTTTGGGGAGGCATGCAGGGCTAGGTTTTGGGATGGGTGGGTTGTGATGGTGAGCCATTTGCAAGGAGTTGGTGTGATGGGGGTGACGGTGGGGGTATGATTTGGCATGCAGGTGGGGTGGGGGGAATGAAGTAGTGGAGATTTGCCTTACCAGAGTCCATTCCTCCGCCTACTCCTGCGAGGCCCTCAGGATGCAGGATGTGCAAGACTTCCTCCTCCCATGCTGTGAATTCTGGGGGAGTAGGTGGGGGTCCGCCGCCAGTCCGTTGTACCGCAATGTTGTGCCTTGATACCATGGAACGCACCTTCCCCCGTAGGTCGTTCCACCGCTTCCTGATGTCGTCCCGATTGCGTGGATGCTGTCCCACAGCGTTGACCCTGTCCACTATTCTGCTCCATAGCTCCATCTTCCTGGCAATGGTGGTGTGCTGCACCTGTGCACCGAAGAGCTGGGGCTCTACACAAACTATTTCCTCCACCATGACCCTGAGTTCTGCATCAGAGAACCTTGGGTGTCTTTGGGGTGCCATGGGGTGGTGTGGATGAGGTGAGGGGTGGTGTATGTGTTGTAGTGTGTGGTGAGTGTGGTGGTGTATGGTGTTTTGTGCGTGGAAATTGTGTGGGTGATGTTGTGATTTGCCTCTGTGTGATGGTCTACTCTATGCTGTGCTGTCTCTCTCTGTCCTTCAGTCGCAATTGTGGTCGTAAGGGTTTGTGGGTGATGTGGGTGTGTGTTTTATATTTAATTGGGTGTGTGGGAGTGGTGTGTGTATGTGTCTCAGGTGTGTGTATTTTGATTTGTCCAATGTGGTAGTGTTTTGTAAAGGTGTGTGTATTTTGAGCGCGGCGGTGTGTACCGCCAATGGAATACCGCGGTTGAAAGACCGCTGCGGGGATTTGTGGGTCGGAATGGCATGGGCGTATTTCTGTTGGCGTGACGGTGGAGGTTTGGTCATCGCCTGTTTTGCGCTGCCCGTTGGTGTGGCGGACTTTTGTGGATGTCGGGTTTTTGGCGGTTTGCCAGTTGCGGGTCAGAATGACCGTGGCAGTTTACTGCGACCGCGGCGGTGTTATGGCGGTCTTCTGACCGGTGGTAAGCGCCTTTTACCGCCGAGGTCAGAATGACTCCCATAGTTCATACACTGCATCACATAAACATGCTCTATAGTAACACAGGAACAACGAAACCAGTGCACGTTAAAAGCCCTATACTCACCTTATCTTGTGATTAGGTGACGGCCAAGGGTCAGCAAGAGCCGCATTTCTGCCCCCTCATTGACATGGTGGAGTGAATCATGACTGCAGCTCATTTTCTGCACCTCCACTAACGGCCCTTGGCAATCAGTAGTACGCTGATAACGCCATCTTCTGCTTGCACTTCATCAAGCAGCAAATGTGCTTCGCCTACACACACTCTGAACTGAAAAAGAGATATAATGAAAAATATTTAAGTTATACTAAAATGAATATGGCACTCACTGTGAGCAATATAGCAAGCATTGAAATGAATGCAATATGAATCAAAAAGAGTGGGACAGTTTTTTAAAAGACTGACATATGCCAAGAGGAATATAATATAAATTGAAATGACTATGACAGATTGAAATGAATGTGAATATGTTATATTTTGAAAAGAATTGATGGTACACTGAAAATAAAATCACATACCTTGAAATTAACATTACACATGTTGCAATGACTATGAATTGCAATGCAATGAACATTGCTGAGATTGGAATGAATATGAGCTATACAGAAATGAATATGAGATGATTTAAAATGAATACGACTTATGTTGAAATTAATATTAGCCCCATTGAATTGAATTTGACATGCCTAAAATGAATATGACTAACATTGAGATTCCCATGACATTTGTCAAAATGAATATGCTATGCATTGAAATTAATATGATATATATTCAAATGAATATGATGTGTGTTAAAATGGATAAGTTGCATCTTAAAATTAATACAAATGTTAATATGAATACAACATCCATTGAAATTAATATAACATTGATTGAAAGAAATATAGCACATTAAAATGAGTATGACATGAGTTGAAATAAATACGAGCTTCATTGAAAAGAATTTGACGTTTTATAATGAATATGAGATATGTTAAAATCAACATGACATTTATCAAAATGAGTATGGCTTGCATTGAAAGTAGTATGGTACACATTGACATGATTATGGTACATGTTGCAGTGGATATGATTCATGTTAAAATTAAAATGATTAATTTGAATACGACAAATTAAAAGGAATATGACATGCTAAGATGAATATGACATGCATTGAAATGAATATGAGCCCTATTTACATTAATTCAGCATGCTTTAAAATGAATATGATTAATGCTCAAATTAAAATGAAACCTGTCAAAATGAAAATGTTATGTTTTGAAATTAATATGATGCACATCGAAATAAATATTGCATATATTGAAATAAATAGACCTATGTTGAAATGGATAAGACCCATCTAAAAATGATTATGACAGGTGTTAAGGAGAATATGATATCCATTAAAATGAATATGATATTCATAGAAAGGAATAGGACACATGTTAAGATGAATATGAACCTGGTGAAAAAATATGGCCCACATCAAAATGAATGACTGATTGTTATATTAATATGAATCTATGTGAGATAAATGTAGTATGCTTTGAAATGAACAAAGCACATATTAAAATGAACACAAGCCATGTATAACTGAATATGACCCCTGTTTAAATGAATATGGCTTGAATTGAAATTATCTTGATTTGCTTTAAAATTATTATTACATATTGAAATTGTTATTACATGGGGCCTTATTACGAGTTTGGTGGACGGGAAAGCCTGTCTGCCAAACTCCCGACAGGGAGGACGCCGCCTTTATGGCGATCTCCTCACCGGAGCTATTAAGAATTTCCCGTTAGGTCGGCGGGTGGAAACCTCGGTTTTCACCTGCAGGCCTAGCAGGAATCAGGCTACAGCATTGTCTCCAGCTCATAATCGAGCTGGCTGCAATGCTGTCGCCTGCAGGGTGCACCAGCACCCTCTCAATGTTCACTGTCTTCAAAGCAGACAATGAACCTTGCGACAGTGCTGGGCAGGGAGCCCCGTGCACCTGTTCTCCACCAGCCTTTTCATGGAGGTGTAACAGCCATGAAAAGGCTGGCAGAGAACATGGTCGTAATCTGCCCTGGCAGATTATGATCTCCGCCACCGCTGGGCCACCGGGATCATGGATCCTGGCGGTGCTGGCGGTCCGACCACTAGGGTCTTAAGTTGCTAGTCGTACAACTGCAACAGCAGGGGTCCTGACCCCGAGTGTGGCGGTTTGAAGACCGCCACATTCATGATGAGGCCCATAGTGTGAAAGGATATGATATGGACTAATATAGATTAACCAAAATTAATATATCACACATTTGACAAAATATAAAACAAGGAACCAGCTTTTACCATGCACCCATTAATGCATCCATTTACAATGCATGTAAGCATTTCTACATTTCTTACAAAGTACTTAATCACACAGGTGAGTATTTTTGTGAATAATAATTTTTTATGGGGCCATAGAGGTAAAGGGAGGTAAGGATGATTTTGGGGCTTAAAGGTTAGTAGAGATAAAGGAGAAATAAAGACTGAAGATTAAAAACACAAAAACAAGCATGAAGGATAAAGGAAGAGGAAATGAGGAATGAGGAGAAAGGGATGAGATTTAGAGAGTAAGAAATGGTGAGCGAGAGCTTAAGACAGAGGTGTGAACATAAGAGAGGAGGATTGTAGGACAAGCAGTGAGCGAAGGGAGGTAAAGTATGTGGGTTGAGGGTTAAATGTTATGGCACGAGAAGTAAGGAGTGAGACGTGAGTGATGAGTGATGAGGGATGAGGAAGGAAATATGAGAGGTGAAGGATGCGAGATGAAGATTGAGAAGTGAAAAATGAAGGCTTAGGGACAGCAAGCAAGGAATGAAGAACAATGAGGAAAAAGAATGAGAAGTGAGGAATGAGAGATGAAGAATGAGGTATGGGTGTGAGATCAGAAGAGTGTTGGATAGATATTAGGGGTCTGTAATTAGGATTGATAAATAAGAACTGAAGGGTGATAAGTGGAGAATGAGGGTTAAGGAGAGAGGTTTGATGAATGAGGGGCCATCAGTGAATTATAAGGAAAATTAAGATGGAGATAGGGATAAGTGATAAGGAATGAGGAATAAAAACAGTGGTATGAGGGGTTAGATTATCCTAAAAAAGACAGGGCTGAGTACATTTTAGGACATCATTGTTAGTCAATTTCACTCATTACACAAAGTGAGGAGAGAGGGTGAATCACAAGATAGATAGTATGAACGATTATGGCCAAGAGGGGTGGGAAGAACAATGAGTGCTGAGGTGCAAGAGATATGAACTTACTACTGAGGGATGATGGATTGGAGGCAAGTGTGTTGTGAACACCCTGCTTTAGCAGCGAAAAGGGGGGTGGAGTTCTTATTTGGCCTCTTCTGTTCGCAGCTCTGCAGACAAAGGCTCATAACGTGAAAGGGTGGGTTGGTAGATGGTAGAGTGAGTGAAATGACTAATGGATAGGTGTGGAAATGAAAGGGTGGATGGATGAGTGAAATGGTGGATGGAAGGATTAATGAATGAGTGAAATGATGGATAACTGAAAGAATGAATGAATGAGTGAAAGGGAAGGTGGATGGATGGATAAAAGTGTGCATGATGGACAAGTGAAAGATGGATAGATGAATGAAAGAGGGTAGATGTATTTTTGAAAGGGAAAATAGATGGATGACTGAAGGTGGAGGGATGATAAGGAAGGATGGATAAGCGAAAGGATTGATGAATGGATGGGTGAAGTGAAAGGATGGATAGATGAATGAGAAAAAGAATGGATGGGTGAATGGATGGAGGGATGGATGAGTGAAAGGATGGATGCTGGGGCTTTGTGAACCTCCCCTCCTAACTTTAGAAGCTACGGCGGGTGGAGTTCTTGATAGGTCTCTTCTGTATGCAACTTGGCAGAGAAAGGATGAGTGAAAAAATAGATGAATGAGTGAAAGGGTGGATGGATGGATAGATGAGTGAAAATGATGAAAGAGTGAAAGGGAGGGTGGATGGATTTATAAGTGAAAGGGTGATGGATAGTGAGAAAAAGGAAAGATGGGTGAATGACTGAAAGGATGGATGGCTGATTGAAAGGGAGGGTGGGTGAATTGATGAGATGAGTGAAAAGGAGGATGGACAGATGGATGCAGTGAAAGGGTGGATTGATGTAATAAAAAGATGGATGGATGAGTGAAGAAATGGAAGGATAAAAGAAAGGACAGATGAGAGAGGATGGATGAGTTAAGAATGGGTGGGTGACTGAAAGGGAGGGTGGATGGATGAATGGATTGATGGATGAATGAAAAGGGGGATGGATGGATGAGTGAAAGGAATGGTTGTTGAAAGAAACGGTGGGTGGACAGATGACTGAAAGCATGGGTGGATGAGTGGATGGATGGATGAGTGAAAGAGTCAATGGGTGGATGGATGAGTGGTTGGGACGAAGGAAGAAAGAGCATGGATGATTGGATGGCTGAGTGAAAGGATGGATAGATGAATGAGTGGAAAGGAGGATAGATGGATGGAGTGAACAAGGGTGGATGGATGGAGTTGATGGATGGATGGGTAAATGGCAGAAAGGATGGATCAGTGAGTGAAAAGGTGGATGGAGAGATGGATGAGTGAAAGGAAGGATGGATAGATGGATAGGTTTGGAGATGGATGGATAGGTTTGGGTATGGATGGGTGGGCAGACAGAATGGTGAAAGACTGAATGATACATGCAAGAATGAATGGATGACAGAATGTAAACGTGAAATTGGGGATATCGGCATTTGGAAGGAAGGGTGACTGAATAGATGTTTAGAAGGTAGAGGCAAATGAGCTGCTCTGGGGAGGGTTGTGATGACTTGCTTTATTTATTTGGTACCATTAGAGCTTTGGTTTGAAGTGGAGGGTATTTTAAATTCATGGCTACCCCGTTGATTGGAGGTGAGAAATGAAAGATGGGCAATGAGGAATGAGAGTGTCAGATGAGGTCTGATGAGTGAGGAGAGAGGAGAGAGGACTGACAGATAAGGTTTAAGGGATGAGGGCTGAAGAATGAGAGGTGACGACTGAGGGATGATGAATGAGGATGTCCTAAAGGGGATTAGATACTGCATGTTTGAAGGAAGAACAATGGGGAATGATGGATGAGAAGTGAGCGATGAGAGGTAGGGAATGAGAGATGAAGTGTGAGGGCTAAGGACTGAAGGTTGATTGGCAAGGCTATAGTGACGCATGGAGAATGTGGGGACAGTGGGTGATGATGAATGAGAAATAAAAGGTGAAGATTGAGGTCTATGTTATGAGGAGGAAGAGATGAGGATATCCTAATCTGGTCAGGAGGGTGGACATTTTAGGAACCATCATTGATCCCGTTCCTTTGTCACTGCTAAAGTGAGGGAGAGTGAACAGTGTTAGATGAGGGATGTTGGGTAAGAAATCAAGGGTGAAAAGTGTGGAATGAGAGAAGAAGAGTGAGGAAAGTGTGTGGGATAGTGAAGGATTAGGTGAGAGGAATAAGGGAGGAGGTTTGAGTGGTGAGGAGGAGAAGGCGAGTGACAGATGTGAGAAAGGATGAGAGTGAGGGCTGGGGAGTGAGACAGGAGGAAGTAGTCATTAAAAGTGAGTGATTAGAGATGACAAATGAGAAATGAAGGATGAGTAGTTGGATATCAGGCCTGAACATTGTGGAATGTGGGATGATAATGAGGAATGATGCTTGATTAAAAAAGGATGAGATGCGAGGAAAGAGGAGTGAGGTCAAGAGGGTACGAGTGAGGAATGAAAACAGAGGCATGAGATGTAAGGGGGCAACATGCACTAAAATGGACAGCGTGGGATACATTTTAAGCTATCATCATTGTCCATTTCATTTATTTCTCAAAGGGAGAGATATGAGCAGTAAGGGATGAGGAAAGAAGAAAGGGAGAGGTGAGGAATGAAGTGTGACAAATAAGCGATGTAGAGTGAATAGAAAAGAGTGGGAGATAAAGGGATAGAATAAGGGTTGAGGGGACGTGGAGCATCAAATGACAGGTGAAGGGATGAAACATAAAAAGTAGATTGAGTGATGCACAGTGAGGAATGTGAGGTGATTATTAGAAATCAGAAGTGAGAGCTGACTTATGTATGGGGCATAGAGGATGGCTGATGGATAGTTAAGGATGAGGAGTTAGGGTAGAGGAAGAAGTAGGCCATTTAGGGCCTCCTTTATATTTTGGCGGTTGGCCTGACCTCTGCCAGGGTGATGGAGGAAATTACCACATTGCCTAGGAGTCTGTTGGCCCCATTGACAGGTACCACCATTCCATCTCCACAAAAAATGTAAAATGGGCCCTAAACACGATAGAAGAGAAGTAAAGAATGAGGAGCAAAGAAGAAGGGAAGGGCTGAGGGATGAAAAGCCACTCCTCCCTCCACTCTAGCCCAGAAGGCTCATCAGGATATACAGCCTACATCCCAGCTCCCATTTAAATTTAAAAACCAAATTTACCAAAAGATGTATTTTTAAATTGTGAATTCAGAGAGACCAAAACTCCATATTTCTATTTGCTCTCTAAGGGAAACTGCATGTTAGGGATATTTAAATGCAGCCCCCATTAATACCTATTAAAGAGACTGGCCTTGCAACAGTCAAAAACGAATGTGGCAGTATTTCACTGTTAGGACATGTAAAACACATCAGTGCATGTCCCACCTTTAACATACACTGCACCCTGACCATGGGGCTACCTAGGGCCTACCTTAGGGGTGCCTTACATGTATAAAAAGGGAAGGTAAGGTTAGGGCCTGGTAAGTTGGTACACTTGCCAGGTCGAATTGGCAGTTTAAAATTGCACACACAGACACTGCAGTGGCAGGTCTGAGCCATGTTTAGAGGGCAACTCATGTGGGTTGCACAATCAGTGCTGTAGGCCCACTAGTAGCATTTGATATACAGGCCCTGGACACCTCTAGTCCACTTTACTAGGGACTTACTATTAAATCAAATATGCCAATCATGGATAGAGCAATCACCAATACAATTTACCCAGAGAGCATATGCCCTTTAGCACTGGTTAGCAGTGGTTAAGTGACCACGGTCCTAAAGCCAACAAAAACAGGTCAGAAAAGTTAGGAGGAAGGAGGCAAAAACTTTGGGAATGACCCTACAAAAAGGGCCAGGTCCAATAGGGCCATATTAATTTCACCAGGTGTCATATTCCTTTCAATTAATGCCATATTCTTCTCAATGGGTGTCATATTCACCTTAACACCTTACATAATAATTTTAACATGTCAATAATGCCATATTCATTGTGATGTGTGTCATATTAATTTCAAAGCATTACATATTCATTTTGACAAGTTTCCTCTTAAATTCAGCATTGGTCATATTCAATTTAAGGCATGTTGAATTAATTTCAAAGGGGCTCATTAATTTCAGTGCAAGTCATATTCATTTTAGCATGTGTCATATTCAAGTCGATGGATGTCTCATTCATATTAACACATCATATTAATTTTAACATGGATTATATCCACTGCAACACATATCATAATAATGCCAATGTGTACCATATTACTTTCAATTCAAGCCATATTCATTTTGATTAATGGCATGTTAATTTTAACGTTGCTCATATACATTTTAAATCATGTCAGATTTATTTCAATGAAGCTCATATTCATTTAAACTGATGTTATATTAATTTTAACATGTGTTATATTCCTTTCAATCACTTAGATTTATTTCAAATGAGGTCATATTCACATTAACACTTGTCATATTCATTTTAACATGCAACTTATACATTTTAACAAATATCATATTCATTTGAATATGTACCATTTTACTTTCAATGCATGCCATATTCAGATTGACAAATGTCATGAGAATTTCAGCTGTGGTCATACTCATTTGAAGGCATGTCAAGTTAAATGCAATGGGGTTATATAAATTTAAACACAAACCATATTCATTTTAAATAATCTCCTGTTCATTTCGGTATATCTCATACATTGCAATCTGGGTAATATTCATTTCAATGCAATCCATATTCAACATTGCAACATGTGTAATGCTCATGTCACTGTATGACATATTAGTTTTAATGTGCACTATATTCTTTACAGAATATAATATATTCATTCCAGTACCTTATATTCATTTCTATCAGTCATATTCATTTCAATGTATGCCATATTCCTCTTGGCATATGTCAGTCATTTCAAGAAATTTCTTATTCTTTTTGATGAATAATGTGCACGTTTCAGTGACTACTTTATTGTTTACAGTGCGGGCCATATTTATTTCAGTATGATTGATATATATTTCAGTATCTCACTTATGAAATTTGGAGTGTGTGTTATTCATATTTATCACTAAGTAGCATATTCACTCTGCCATGTTTCATATTTGTTTTGGTTCAAGTCAGATTCACTCTGCCAGGTATCAAATTTATTTGAACACATATTACATTTATTCTGGTGGGTGCTATGTTCATTTTGAAGCACACTATGTATTTCAGGATATGTCCTATATGGGTTTCTGTAATTTTGACATGAACGGCTTCCCATATTATGGCACACATGAGTGAACAGCAGTGAAAAGGATTCAGCATGGAAAATTATGAATAGGCTGCCAATGACATACCTAGTTCTTTGGAAGAGGTAATGAGTAACCAACAGCCGATCTTGGTAAAACTGTGATGTGCTAATTACTATACAATAGAACTGAGGGGAGCAGAGGGACAGTGCAGCGGTGCCGGGACTAAAGGCACATCTTCCAAAGAAGGATAGCTGCAGAGACAGCAGAGCAAATGAGCAATCCTGTGATGTAAAGACATGGTTAGATGCTTGTGAAACAGCTTGTGCTAGTATTAAAATGTGCAGTTTGTTAGTCAAAGAAGTCACAGAAGGAACAAGCACAGCTCAAGCTCTGTGCAGGCAAAACCTTTAAAAAAAATAGGTCCACAAAAACGGATGGAAACAGTACTTTATTGATGGGGAACTGATAAGAGAAAGGTACACGAGGGAGAAAAAAAAAGCATTGGTAAATGCAGGAAATATGCTACAGTCAATAGAAACGGAGGAAAGGTAAGGGGCAAGCACAGGAACCAATGAAAAGCAAGGAAAGCAAGGGGGTGGGATGTGAGCCCCATTTTAGATTTATATTAAATACAACGCTTGCGCTATACTTGAGCAACTGTTACATTACACTAGGTCAGATTCATTTTTAAGTTTTTAGCCATGGAGAGAGAAGGTGATTTTCTCAGAATCACAGCATGTTGAGTTGGCACTGGGACTCTGACCTAGTTCTCCAGTTCTGTCGGCAGCTCTGGTTGGAACACCACACCCTGCCCAAGGTGCCTGGTAATTAGATCTTCCTTTGTCTATGAATAGCAACGGATTCCCCCTGCATTTTTTTAATAATGGCTTTCACATGACTGGCATCATAAAAAATGACTTTACAGAAATTATAAAATGTAGGTCCTTAATGGTGACGTCATGCACTTTTTTTCTTTTTTACTTTAAGCCATGTTGCACAGTAGGTCAACTGCTGTCCACCATGTAAAAAATAAAAAGCATGACAAATAGATTTGGCATGGGTGAACAGTAAAGTCAGTGATGCATGGGAGAACTTCCGGGGTCTGACACTCAGCCGAAGAGAAGCATTCATTCAATGATTAATAAATCGCTGCGTCCTTTTAATAAAAAAGCTTTGCAAAAAAATCCTCTGTACTTTTTTTGTTGCAATTTTAAATAGCGCAAACTCAAGCCCCTTTTAGGATTTATATTGAATACAACAGATTTCAAAAGCACAGCACAAGCGCTAGCTCTGAGCATGCGAAACCCAAAGATGATAAAATAAAGAAGTAATGCTATCACCCAAATGTGCCGCATTATGCCATCTAATTTGCCTTTTTTTTGTTGCATAATTTAGTCAACCCTGTTGCATAGTTGTATTCTCCTCTGTTGGATAAACACATACTGTCAAATGTTTTTTTTTTAGTTTATTGGAAATGAATAAAAACAGTTAAAGAACAAAATCAACAGATAATTAAGGGTGCAATGTGCAGAATCATGCATAGTGCAAGGATAATCAGTGCATTGGGCAACAAAAAATATTTTTACTGCAGCACTGTCTGCCTTGTGCAGCGTAAAGTGGCCAAATTTGCAGCTCACGGCTTCAATGTAATAGTATGCTGCAACTGCTGGTGGCACAATAAGGTAACTGCATAACAGTGATGACATGTTTCACTAAAACTGATTATAGCATTTTTCAAAACCCTTGTTTTTCATACCGATCATAATCAACCCCCAATCAACCCAAATCAATATCTCAGTCAGTGAGATGGCACATCTGTAAATAATGACCCTATGCATGTAAGACGATGTGTCATTTATGTAATTAATTCAATTAATCGATGATGCAGTGTCTTTATCCATGCGCGATGCGTCCAGTTACTCTCAATATTCATGTGTGGGAAGGCATTCGTTTGCCTGCAACGGTTGTACAACTGTGCCCTACGAAACTCAAAACACCCATGAAGAAATCTTCCAAAGAGATCCTCGGAGGTGGCAAACATTTTGAAGAAGCAGACGTTTGTTCCATCTTCAGTTGGTTTTAAGGATTTCACTATTTGAGGGCTTGCAAAGGGGTTTAAAATAAAACTTCGAAAATATTGGAACACAGCTAAAAAAAAAAAGGGAGCGGCCCTTACTTTATGTAAAAAAAAAAAAAAAAATAACCTCACAGCAGATTTACGTTTGTGTGCGCGGGTGCCAGGTGAAAAACGGCGCAAATCAGGCTGGGCGACATTTTTTAAGGCCTGCCCCCTACTGTGCGTCAAAATGGCACGGGGGTATAAATAAGGCGCACATGCCTTAGTCATTTTTTGGATGGGAACGCCTACCTTGCATGTCATTAACGCAAGGCAGTTTCACACATCTAGAAAATGACACGCACTGCTGAATTTTGACGTTTGGGTTGGGCGTCAAAGTATAAATATGGTGTTAGGTATGCGCCGAATTTGCGTCAAAAATTTCAATGCAAATTCGATGCAAACAGAGTATAAATATGCCCCTTGCTCTCCTGTTAGAGCTGAAATCTTGAAATGCGTGCAGTCACAGAGAGATTAGGTAAACAAGCACAGCACTGTGTTTATTTTCTATTTTTACCATGCACAGCACTTGTGCTGTGCTTGTTTACCTAATCTGCCCGTGGCTGCTCGCATTTCAATATTGCCTTTAACATGCACTCTTGAAATGCGTGAAGCCACAGGGAGATTAGGTAAACAAGCACAGCGCTTGTTTTGTGATTTTTTTGTTTTGTTTTTGCCTAATCTCCCTGTCGCTGCATGCATTTCAAGCGCACATGTTAAAAGCAATCTTGAAATGCATGCAGTCACATCATGCAAACTACAGTTTCATTGCTTGCAGCCAGAATGAAGTATTCGTACGTGTTCCTATAAAAAGTATTCTTCCTGTAGATACATCATTAACCCCTTCGCTGTCAGGCCTTTTTCCCCTCAGGTGACAAGCCTTTTTTTGGCTGTTTTGGGCAGTTCGCGCTTAGGCCCTCATAATTTTTTGTCCACATAAGATACCCAAGCCAAATTTGCGTCCTTTTTTTTCCAACAGCCTAGGGATTCTAGAGGTACTCAGAGTTTGTGGCTTCCTCTGAAGGAGACCAAGAAATTAGCCAAAATACAGCAAAAATTTCTTTTTTTTTTATAAAAAGGGAAAAAAGGACAACAGAAGAAGGCTTGTGTTTTTTTCCATGAAAAATGCATCACCAAAGGGTTTGCAGTGCTAAAATCACAATCTTCCCAGCTTTCAGGAACAGGCAGACTTGAATCAGAAAACCCAATTTTTCAACACAATTTTGGCATTTTACTGGGACATATCCCATTTTTATTATTTTTTGTGCTTTCAGCCTCCTTCAAGTTAGTGACAGAAATGGGTGTGAAACCAATGCTGGATCCCGGAAAGCTAAATATTTCTGAAAAGTAGACAAAATTCTGAATTCAGTAGGGGTAATTTGTGTAGATCCTACAAGGGTTTCCTACAGAAAATAACAGCGAAATGAAAAAATATTGAAATTGAGGTGAAAAGAAACCCAGCTATTTTTCTCCACGTTTTACTCTCTAACTTGTTCCTGCGATGTCAAATTTTTGGCGGCAATATATCTTTACGTCTGCTGGACTCTTCTGTTTGCGGGGATATATAGGGCTTGTAGGTTCATCAAGAACCCTAGGTACCCCGAGCCAATAAATGAGCTGCACCTTGCAATGGGTTTTCATTCTATACAGGGTATACAGCAATTCATTTGCTGAAATATAAAGAGTGAAAAATAGGTATCAAGAAAACCTTTGTATTTCCAAAACGGGCACAAGATAAGGTGTTGAGAAGCAGTGGTTATTTGCACATCTTTGAATTCTGGGGTGCCCATACTAGCATGTGAATTACAGGGCATTTCTCAAGTAGATGTCTTTTTTACACCCTGTCTCCCATTTGGAAGGACAAAATGTAGAGAAAGACAAGGGGCAATAACCCTTCTTTTGCTATTCTGTGTTTCCCCGAGTCTCCTGATAAATATGGTACCTCAACTGGGTGGGTAGGCCTAATGCTCACAACAGTAAACACAACATGGACACATCACATTTTTACATTGAAATCTGACGTGTTTTTTGCAAAGTGCCTAGCTCTACATTTTGGCCTCTAGCTCAGGCGGCACCTAGGGACCCCTACCAAACCTGTGCATTTTTGAAAACTAGAAACCTAGGGGAATCCAGGATGGGGTGACTTGTGGGGCTCTCACCAGGTTCTGTTACCCAGAATCCTTTGCAAACCTCAAAATGTGGCTTAAAAAACACTTTTTCCTCACATTTCGGTGACAAAGTTGTGGAATCTAAGAGGAGTTCCCTAAAGTCTCCTGATAAAAATGATACCTCACTTTTGTGGGTGGCCCAGCTGCCTGCAACAGAAAAATGACAATAACCTGTAGACTTTGAGGTTTGCAGACGAGTCTGGGTAACAAAATGTTGGGGGATCCAGGCAAGCCACACCTCCCTGGACTCCTTGGGGTGTCTAGTTTTAAAAACATATCTGGATTTGGTAGGTTTGCCTAGATGAAGGCCGCACCCGGGACTGAAAACATAGGTGCCCCCCCAAAAACACAGGTAGTTTTGCAATGGATCATTTTGATGTTTCCACGTACTTATGTGATGTTCCAAACACTAAAATTGTGAAAAGAAACACACTTAGGTTATGTTAAAAAGACCCCTCACCCACCAACCAAGTTGGTGGCATGATTTATCATCGGGGTCCCACCCAAGACACCTAGCTTGTCACAGGTGTGCTGCGACGCCTGATTACAGCGGAGCAGGTATTGTTATTTTTACCACACATACTGGTTGGATTTGGCACGAGGGTGCGCGATTGTTCAGTAGATAACATTTTATGAACAAGAGATTTCACCAAACTGAAATGCACTGTTAATAACTGAAAGGCCAAAAAACTGATCCAATGACTCGCAGCTCGTGAGCTGTAAAGCCACAAGGCGCCAACCGCTTTACAGTCAATTCACACACCTTTCATACATGACATGGACAAGATCATTCACGCCGCCAGCCATCAGCCCAGAACATTACAACACTCACATCGACAGACAGAGCCACTCAAAGACCCATCACTTACATATGCCCTCATGCCTGATACAGCAATCACACCAGCTGATGGGAGTGTGTGGACTGGCGTTTGGCTGGCAGTGTGTTGCAGTAGCCAACAGCAAGTCAGTATTTACACCGCAAACCAAGTGCCACTCCATGCACACTACCAGCCAAGCGCTACCCCACGCACACCACCAGCCGTGTGCCACCCCACGCACACCGCCAGCCAAGCACCACCTCATGCATACTGCCAACCAAGCACCACCTCTCGCACACCGCCAGCCAAGCGCCACCCCACGCACACTATCAGCCAAGCGCCACCCCACACACACCGCCAGCCAAGCACCACCCCACACACACCACCAGCCAAGCACCACCCCACGCACACTGCCAGCCTAACGCCACCCCACACACACCGCCAGCCAAGCGCCAGTCCATGCACACTGCCATCACTCTTTTTTTTTTTAAACAACAAAGAAACCACTAATAAGAAATAAGTACAAAACTACAAACACAAAAGCTCTAACTGAATACATGACAGTAATGCCAACCGTGAAATTAAACATATGAAAATATAAAATAGCAGTTTACGCTCACGGTATTTCCCAATAATTCTTCTGTGTGGTAGCTCCTGGAACAGCCACCCACACACAGCCCAGGCTTTAAAGGACAATCAGGGCAGTACATCCTAGTCTCCTTCCTGATACTTCTTCGAGCACAGACTCTACATCTCTTAGCAGGAAAGTGTTTTTTTGGCCGTGGGAGGAATGTGCTCAGCCAAGTGACGATCTTTCAATCTAGCCACATCCTCCACCACTGCTTCTCTAGGAACTCTTGCCTATTCCAGCACAACAAGGCTCGCTATGATAGACTCCTGAAATTTCACAAATGTCATCCTTGACTCTGGAGAACTATCCTTGAACACAACAAAAGCATTAAAAGTTACCAAATGGAACAGGTGAACCGCTAATTTCTTATACCAAACGTAAGACTTACGAGCAGCAGTGTAAGGTTCTAACCTCTGATCTACTCTATCAACACCACCCATGTGCTTATCGTAGTCTAAAATGCACACAGGTTTGCGCACTTCAGCAACTTGACCCCAAACAGCCACAGATGAAGTACTCATCATGGATGGTAATTAGCATGTACACATCCCTCCTGTCTACAAATTTCAGAGCTAGCAGTTCATCATTCCTCAAGGCACTGCACTGTCCCTTTTCAAGTTTTTTACAGACAATCTCTCTTGGATAGCCTTTCCGATTAGAGCGGATTGTGCCACAAGCAACATTGTCCACTCTGAACAACTCCTTGAACAACTGAACTCCAGTGTAGAAGTTATCCACATATAAATGGTGACCTTAGTTAAACAGTCGTCTACCAAGTTCCCACACAATTTTCTCACTAACTCCAAAAGTAGGTGGACAACCAGGGGGGTCAATACTGGAACCCCTACCAGTGGAGACCTGAAAAGTATAAACATATCCTGTACTACTTTCAGACAGCATATACAATTTAATTCCATACCATGGCCTCTTGCTTGGAATGTACTGCCTAAAAACCAAACGACCCTTGAACAGGACCAAAGACTCATCTACAGATATTTCTTTGCCTGGAACATAGATCTCTGAAAACCGATCTACCAAGTGATCAAGGACAGGTCTAATCTTAAAAAGACGGTCAGAATCAGGGTGATCTTGTGGCAAGGCTAAAGCATTATCTACAAAATACAACATCTGAAGAAGAAGCTCATACCGGTTACGACTCATGATTGCAGGAAATATATACAATTGCCATCAAGGGACTAGTAGACCAATATGAATACAATGATAGCTTCCTTATTAGCCCCATCAAAAAGTTAAATCCAACAACTTTTCCAACTCTTCCAGATTTGTCGGAATCCACCGTCTAGCTCTAGAGTGTGGCCTAAGTCTGGCAGCGTTGTCCCTCAGATACTGCTCTGCATACAAATTAGTCTGCTCAACAATCTCTTCCAAAAATATATCGTCCATAAACAACTCAAAGAAATTGACAGGCAAAAAGTTTTCCATATTAACTTGTCAACCTGGGAAACCAGTAAACGCAGGCAACTGTGGCTGCTCCATGTTTGGTGCTAACCACGTGTCAGGTCTTCCAATGGGAAGTCTTTCAGCCGCTAGCTGCTGCACCATTGGCACATCAGTGTCCTCCTCTAAAACAGGCCCTTCATAGCACTGAGAGTGGCTTCATCATCATCAGATAATTCCTCTCTGACAGAAAATTCACTTCCAGAATCTTGCACTTTCTACTCTGCCTCAGATGCAGAGTCAATCTCATAATCATGGTCAGAAGACGACTCAAAAAGCACACCAACAACCTGCTGAGTGGTCATACTACGGCTAGCCATGATCCTTCCAACAAAAAGTAACTGGACGAATACACCACCAACAACCAGCACTGTGTAAGATAAGTAATAAACAAAGTGTAGCTTTGGCACTAAGAATTATAAACTCAAAAACTATACCTCTCACTTGCCTGAAAAAGTTTGACTCACCAGCAACTACTCTGCACAGCCATAGCAATCACCAATGATATCCCACTAAAAAGAAAAGAGAAAAGCAAATTAGACATATGACAACACAAATATCATTGTGCAGAAATCTTAGGGCAATTTCATACACAATCCTGCATTCAGTACACCACCTACAAACATGCCATTCATGCATGGCAACAATACTCCTTTGGAGTAAATTTATTTACTTACCTAAAACATGCAACTACGCAAACCGCAGGTCAACCACTGCCAAAACCGCCACAAGCCACAGAAAAGGAAGCTTTGAACTAGAACAAAAAGGAGAAACAAACTGTTATTATCATAAATGCAAATACTTTGGAGTTGACAAACACCCCGCCACCAACCATTTATAAATTTTCCCTGGTGTCTAGTGTTCTCTGCTTGGGGGCAGATTGGCCTATTTTGTTTAGGCCAATCTGCCCTCAAAGGGGGGCAGAAATGGCTTAGAATATATCACCCCCTTTGGGAGGCGACCCTTCCCCAAGTGGCTAACCCCCCACACAAAGCACACACACACACACACATGATCCCTGGCGCTAGGTGGAGTCATGCCTCCCTTGGGGGCAGATGGGCCTAAAAAAAAAAATAGTCCGATCTAGCCCAAAGGGGGGGCAGAACCGCCCAATAGTGCTTTTTGCCCCTTGGGGGTGAACCTTGCCCAAGGGGCACCCCCCGAAACACAGAAAAACACAAAAGAAAGAAAACAAAAAAAGATCCCTGGTGTCTTTATGGTTTCTTCTCCCCCCCCCCTCCTCGGGGGCAGAAGGCCCTAAAAAAAAAAAAGGCCAATCTGCCCACAGGGGAGGCAGAAATGGCATAGATTATATTGCCCCCTTTGGGGGGTGTCCCCTGCCCAAGGGGCCGCCCCCAACACAAAAAAAAAAAAGAAAGGAATAAGAACAAGTCCCTGGCATCTTTATGCAGAAGGGCCTTAAAAAAAAAAATAGGTCAATCTGCCCCAAAGGGGGGGAGCAGAAATGGCCTAGATTATATTGCCCCCTTTGGGGGGGCAACCCTTGCCCAAGGGGCCACCCCCCCACACAAAGCACACATACACACATGATCCCTGGCGCTAAGTGGATTCTGCCCCCCTTGGGGGCAGATGGGCCAAAACAAATAGGCGGATCTGCTCCCAAGAGGGGCAGAACTGCCCAATAGTGCTTTTTGCCCCTTGGGGGCGACCCTTGCTCAAGGGTTGCCCCCCCCCCAAACACAGAAAAAAACAAAAGAAAGAAAACAAAAAAAATCCCTTGCCCCAGGGGGGGCAGAACTGCCCACTAGTGCTTTTTGCCCCTTGCCCCAGGGGCCGCCCCCCAACACAAAAAAAACCAGCCAATCCTTGGTTTCTAGTGGTTGCAGTAAATATCATGGCCCCCCAAGGGAAGCGACCCTTGCCCAAGGGGTCACTACCCCACACTGTAAAAGCACACATACACACACACTAATTCCCTGGTGTCTAGTGGGCATTCCTGCTGTCCGATCGCATCACGATCAGGCAGCAGGAATGCTGAAAGAGGCATCGAGGGAAAGGAACCCCAATGCCTCTTTTTCTGTAATCCCCCCACCGCCTGGAGGAAAAACTTACCTGTTCCTCCGTAGATGTGCTGGAAGCAAATGGCTTCCAGCGCGTCCTGCACCCTTTGATGATGTCAGCGCGCGATTGTCATTGGGGGGAGTTGTAAGGGGAAGCAATTTCCCTTCCAACCCTGACATGGGGAGGGTGGCGTCACTCGGGGAGCGCTAGCGCTTCCCCCGAGGGCTGGTATCTGGACGTAATGGTTACGTCTGTGGCACCTGAGAGGCGCAGCCACGGACGTAACCATTATGTCCATGGCGGGCAACAGGTTAAAAGCACAATTTCAACACATGCAGCCAGGGAAAGAATGGAATCCAAGCCTTAATGTAATGAAAGAAGTTCCAACCATAAGCGGATGAGAATGAGTTATTGGGCCTCCGGATACTGAAAAGGAAAGCACAGCTAAAAAAGCACTGTAAATGCAGAAAAAAATTGTGCTGCATCCAATAGAAATAGTAAGTGGTAAGCCCATGAACCAATAAAAATCAAGGGAACAAGATGCAAGCCCCTTTTAAGATTTGTATTAAATACAATAGATTCCATGCTGTGCAGGCGAAACATAAAAACAAAATAAGAAGATTTTCCTCTGCCAGGACATGTAAAACTTAAAAGTACATGTCCAGCCTTTTAATTACACTGCACCCTGTCCTACGGCTACCCAAGGCCTACCTTGGGGTGATGTATATCCAAAAAGGGAGAGTTTAAGGCTTGGTAAGGTAGGTATATTGCCAAGTCAAAATGTCAGTTTAAAACTGTATTCAGACTCCAATGGCAGTCCTGGGACATGTTTTTAAGGGGCAACCTAAGTGGGTGGCACTTAAAGTACTGAAGTCCCACTAGCAGCATTTAATTTACAGGCACTGGGAAAATGGTATACCACTTTACTAGGGAATTATATGTAAATTAAATATGTTAACAAGGTGTACGCCAATCTTACCATGTTTTAGAGAGTGATCACAAGCACTTTAACACTGGTAAAGTGCACTGTCATAAGGCCAAACAAAACCTAATTCAGCAAAAATAGGGAGGGGTGGAGGCAAAAGGTGTGGGGGGCACCCTGCAGAGAAGGCCAAGACCAACAATCATCAACTGTGTTGTCTCTTGAATTTTCCCCCTTTTCCATCAACCAACCACTAGGCCTTCTCTTTCTGGGTTTATATGTTCTGACAAAGATTATCATGACAAAGAGTTTAATAAGAGACAATACCTCAGAATGAATAGACAAAATAAGAATCAGCTCAACAAACTGTATTATTACGACTGAATTCAATTGGGAAAATTGGGAAACAGATGCATTTTGGCTTTGGGTAGGGAAAGCAATCCGGATAAGAATTAGGAATAGGGTTAGGATTATCTTTTTTGTAAGGGTTAGGTTTAGATTAGGGGTAGAATTAGAAGGGAGAGGGGAAACAGCTAGGAACAAAATAAAAGAGGTAAGTGCTCAGGGTAGTGCCAGAGTTGTGGAAAGCAACAGAGTTAGGATCAGTGTAAAGGTTAAGGATAAATAGGAGAAACAAAAGAAGTTAGGCTTAGAGAATGATTTGCGATGTAGTTAGGGCTAGCTTGCCATTTCAAATCGGATGTAGGCCAGTAGTAATCAAAAATAATTGCCAAAATTAAATTTATTCCTCAGTCTTTGTGAAATGAGCTATTTTTACTTGTTCATTTACTACTTTAGATGATTCACCACTATAGCAGCCATGACATTATGAAGCATGCAACAATATGAAAATATACACAACAACCTACAGATGTACACAACAGGCCATGTAAAAAAAGTAATTCAGGTTCCATAGAGCGGCAGGACGGGTTACACTTCGATTTTCGCATTGGTGTATCATGGTTCTAAGGACTGGCAGCCTGCTGGATTCAATGATAGCTGATTTAGTGAACTAACAAGTAGGATAACTCCTCTAGGTGTGGTATTACATCTTGTATGCCTTTTGCAACTATATGCAGATAAGGTCTTATTCTTTTTGGGATCAATGCCTAGACATTCGAGGAACGATTAGTTTTACATTACTAGGAATATATTTGTGAATGAAACCCTATCGACATAGTTTATACTTATCATTTTATCAGCCTTGAGAAAGTTCCATGTCGGCTGTAAGTATCTGTGAAATATCGCTTTGGTGAACATTTGGCTTCATCGGTCTGAACTGTACTAAAGAATAAGTAAATGTTTACCTTTTATACCACATTGGTACCACATGGATTCCCCCCAGGAAGAGGAACTGAATCGGCACTCATAGCAATCTGGGATGATCTTAAAAACACAGTCGGCCGCAATGGAGTTGCTGCACTACTTCTCTTGGACCTCTCGGCTGCCTTTGATACAGTTGACCATGACACCCTAATTCAAAGACTCCACGAAGCCGGCATAGAAGGGACTGCTCTCAACTGGATTACAACCTATCTTAAAAAAAGAACTAATATCATCTATTATACCCCCTTCTCATCCAAACCCTACCACACAAAAGCAGGGGTCCCCCAAGGATCAATCATCTCACCTTTGCTTTTCAACATCTACATGATATCATTACCAGAACTGATCAATGATTTTCATCTCACATGCTTCAACTATGCAGATAACACACAAATACTACTTAAATTAGAATGCCCCAAAAACATTGAAAACTCACTAATATTCAGTTGCCTCAGAGCCATTGATCAGTGGATGACTTGTAGTCATCTCAAACTAAATGCCTCCAAAACAGAAATACTGGAAAAAGTATGACCCACTGTGCGCCTGGCCTGACGATCTCGGACCACCTCCTCAATTATCCAAGGAAGTCAAAAACCTTGGAATCACCATGGACTCCAAGTTAACAGTGAATGCCGAAGTGGACAAATTAGCACGCACAAGCGTCATCAAATTGAAGACTCTACAATGCATCTTCCCCCACCTCGGATTTCCACACATGGTGCAGGCTACTATCTCGCTTGTACTAGCCAAACTGGATTATGCCAATGGCCTCTACCATGGATCATCTCTATCTATTATGAAAAAACTACAACATATTCAGAACTCCGCAGCCAGGCTACTATTACTTGTAAAGCCACAAGCCCACACCCCCCCCTGCCTTGAGAGCACTACACTGGTTACCCATTGCCAAAAGATGCACCTTCAAGATGCTTTGTATCACCCACAAAGCTATACATGGAACAGGACCACTTTTTATCAGAAACAAAATAACCAAATACATTCAACAAAGAAACCTCCACTCAAGATTGGCACCGCGCCTTAGAACACCACCATACAAGAAAAAGACTGTAGGTGGTACATCCTTCTCCGTTCACGCAGCCACACTATGGAATTCATTACTCGTAACTATAAGATCCACAGATAACTATCTTGTCTCCAGAAGACTACTCAAGAGTTGTCTCTTTCCTTCATAACCACCATATTCAAACAGCTATGGACTGCATATTTCTGTGTTGATAAATATTTTTTATCTGATTGTGTATATTCTAGATATATATAGTTTTTTAGAAAATATGTATCGCTACTATGTCATAACAATAAACTACACACATACTCTTTAAACCTGTTTAACTAATGTATATTTACTCACGGTTCAAATATGTATATGTAGGTACATATATGTGTGTATATGTGTGTGTGTGTGTGTGTATATATATATATATATATATATATATTTATTATATATGTATGTATGTGTATGTTATTCTATGCTTAACATGTTCATAGGTCATTGCATAGCTCCTAGATAAGTTGTTATATTAGATACTTATAAATCCCTGCTCTGATTTTATATCACACTGATCAAATGTTTATTATCATAGGTATTTGGCTATTCAAAAATTGAGTAAAGATAAATAAATGTTAGAAAAGTACACTTATTAATGAACTTCAAATATTACAAATCTTGAAAATCTGTGTTTATACAATACTACTTTTCTTCTCCTATCATACCCATTATTATATTCCTTGGACATGTATTCCCTTACTATGTACTTACATATTTATTTATTACTCTAGTCCTACTGTACTAGAGAAAAAATAAAATTAAAATAAAATAAAATCTATCAATACAATTCAAATTATAAATAAATCTAAAAATATATATATAGTAATAATAAAGAATAAATAAATTGAATACAAATAATGATCAAAAGTGTGTGTGTGTATATTGTCTACCCATCACCATATGTCATGTCTCTATCAATCTATCCTCCATTCCCACTCTGACTCATCCCAAATCCATTCTACTACTTTCATCTCCTAAATAACCCTGCCTAAGCTCTTCCCTCTTCTTCCACATCTAACTCACCCAAACCTCAGTTTACTACCATGATCTCCCAAACAGCCCTACTAAGTTCTCCCTCATTTATCTCATCTTTAACTCATCCAAAATCCCTCCTGCTACTATGATCTCCCTAACCCTTTCCACAGACTCTTCCCTCCTCCATGCCCTCTTTACACATCCCAAGCCTAAATCCTATTACTATAAACTCCCAATTAACACTTCTGGATTCTTCCCTCCTCCACCCCTCCATTACTCCAGTCAATCCAACTAACAAACTCACATATCCGCGGCTCAAATTAACTCATAATAATACTAAAACTGTACTCATATTTCCCTATTCTAATCCACCACTAATTCCTTTTGGGTTCCGGAGTAGCGTGCTACTCGCCGAAAAGCGTTTCAACACCTCATCAGGGGTAGTAAGCGCTATATAAATAATATTACAATATAATACAATACAATACATGAAGATCTATGGCCCTCATTCTGACCTTGGCGGGCGGCGGAGGCCGCCCGCCAAAGTCCCGCCGTCAGGTTACCGTTCCGCGGTCGAAAGACCGCGGCGGTAATTCTGACTTTCCCGCTGGGCTGGCGGGCGGTCTCCTTCAGACCGCCAGCCAGCCCAGCGGGAAAGAGGCTTCCACGATGAAGCCGGCTCGGAATCGAGCCGGCGGAGTGGAAGCTGTGCGACGGGTGCAGTTGCACCCGTCGCGTATTTCACTGTCTGCGCAGCAGACAGTGAAATACATTTAGGGGACCTCTTACGGGGGCCCCTGCAATGCCCATGCCAGTGGCATGGGCACTGCAGGGGCCCCCAGGGGCCCCGCGACCCCCCCCTACCGCCATCCGGATCTCGGCGGTCCGACCGCCGGGATCTGGATGGCGGTAGGGGGGGTCAGAATCCCCGCGGCGGTGCAGCAAGCTGCGCCGCCGCGGAGGATTCAATGGGGCCGCGGTACACTGGCGGGACCCCGCCAGTGGTGCCGGTCCGACCGCGGCTTTACCGCCGCGGTCGGAATCCCCATTGAAGCACCGCTGGCTTGTCGGCGGTGCTCCCGCGGTCCTCCGCCCTGGCGGTCAAAGACCGCCAGGGTCAGAATGAGGGCCTATATGACTTATTTAATGACTTCTTTGAGTCAGTAGTGAACAAGGAGCAAGCTTGGTTTTGTATGAGATTTGTTGGACTATGGTTTGGGGGCATAACAGCTAGGATTATGTATTGGATTTATTTTTATGAGTGCTTCGCTATACAACAGTTTTTGGAGTGATTAATGCCAGGATCAACGCTATTCGGGGTCTGGTTAACACACACTGGGGCAACAGGTGTATTAATAGAATTCTGAGCACCACAGTCTTTCGAAATTGCTCAAAGGAAAGGGGATATGTGACATCTTTATCACTGTTGCCTTCTTTCTGCTGAATCACAACCTACAGATGATTCAGTTTGCAGTGTGTGTCATTTACTATTATTCTGTGCCTTCCTTAATGAAACATTGTTGTCTCCTTCCCAGGCTGCATCACAACTCCGCTTTCTCTTAAAAATTGTAAGCTAAGGTTCCTCTGTGCTTGCTTACCAAACCTTTACTCATAATAAACGTACACTTGATATACACCATGTTAGTATGGTGAAAGTGCTAAATTCCACATGTTCTACACAACGGCTGCATTTTTTCTTAATGCTCGAATAATAAAATCAATAATTACAAATAGCTCTCATAAGACTCTTATTAAGCTTAAGTTCAGCAAGTGACATTCAACCAGACATGTGTATATACATATATGTATTTTTTTATATATATATATATATATATATATATATATATATATATATATATTTAAAAAAAAAAATTTCCCACTGAAAAAACAAAGGTTAAAGTAACATTATAGTTAGGTGAAATGTTCAGTAAAAATGTAGTGTTTTAAACTCTAGAAACCGCTTAAATTCACCAGTTATAGTTATCTCAAGTAACTATAACTCATGCCTTAAGGTAACTATAACTCACACTCCTGCAATGCACAATTTTCTCATCAATAATTTCACTGCAAATGTTGCAGTGATATTATCAATTATGTAATGAGTGAACTAATATGTGGGGTAGTTAGCAGTGCATGATGTGGGTGCGAGTTATAGTTAACTTTGAGCACAATTTATAGTCACTTCAGATAACTAAAACTGATGAATTTCAGTGGTTTTTAGAGTTTAAACCATTACGTTGTTACTGAACATTCCACTTAACTATCATGTTACTTTAACCTCAGTTTTTTTCTGTGAGTTTTTAGGGTTTTTTAACGTAAAGTAATATTTAATTACCATATGTAAATCGATTTCCCCACTGGAGGCTGTGCATGGAGATGGATTGGCTGCAGTACCTGCAGCCAACCCCCTGCATTCAGCCAGCCCCAGGTTGCACACGGCCAAAGGCCATATGCAGTGTGGGGTTAACCACAAAGCCTGGTCTGTGGTCATCCCCTGAAAAGGTAGCCATCTCCACACTGTGCAGGACTTTGGATGTGCATGGCGGGGGTGGGCTGCAGGACCTGGTGATGAGGAACCCATTCCCTAGGACCTTGTTTTTTAAATGGGTGGGGACTGCGTAGTCCCCTGCCTGAACATATTATGTCCTTGGGGACACCATAATCCAGGGTCTCATTTATTTTAAAGGGGAGTGGCCATGAGGACCCCTTCCCAAGCCTACTTAACCCCTGATGACCCTATCCCCCACATTGAAACAGATCAAAAGTATTCTCCCAGCTGGTGGGAGCATTTTCAAAGCTCCCACCCACTGGGAGAAGACTATGGGGGTCATTACAACCCTGGCGGACGGTGTTAAAGCGGCGGTAAGACCGCCAACAGGCTGGCGGTCTTTTTTTTTGTATTATGACCATGGCGGTTACCGCCATGGTCATCCGCTGCTTCCCCGTTCCGCCCGCCAGGGCGGAGACAACCGCTGGGCTGGAGACCTGGGTCTCCAGCCCGGCGGCCGTGACAATACCGCCGCCGGTATTGTGACCCGGCTTACCGCTGTGGATTTCCAGCGGTAGGAACCGCAGTGCCAGGGAATTCCTTCCCTGGCACTGATAGGGGTCTCACCCAACCCCCACCCCGACTCCCTCCCCTACACCCCCCACCACCCCTGCCACCCCCCAAAGGTGGCAGGGCCCCCCTCCCCACACCGAACCCCGACATTACCTTACACATACACACCCGACACGCACGCAGGCACCACCAACACACATACACGCACACACACCGACATACATGCCAACATCAACACACACACACTCAGACAAGTACACCCACATTCACACATTCATGCACACATCCATACAGACATACATACAGACAGACACGCACACATTTCCGAAACACGCAACACCCCCGCAAGCACACATGCACTCACACACCCCCCCTACATACACAGACGCACACCCCCATGCACCCACACAACACACAACACCCCCCCACCCCCCTCCCCTAACGGACGATCGACTTACCTGTTCCATCGATCCTCCGGGAGGGGACGGGAGCCATGGGGGCAGCTCCGCCAACACCACACCGCCAACAGAACACCGCTGCGCAAAATCACAGGACGTGATTAGCTCGGCGGTGTTCTGTTGGCGTAGCGGTGGAGGTGGAGCAACCTCCACTTCCCCGCCGCCCGCAAGTATGGCTGTTGGCGGCTCTCTGTCGGAATAACGACGGAGGGCAGCCAATGGTCATAATACGCTGAGCGGCAAACCTCCACTACTGGCGGTCTTCTTAAAAGACCGCCGAGGTTGTAATGACCACCTTTGTGTTTGCTACAGTTTAGCAGGAGTTTTGAAAATACTCCTGCCAAAGGATGGCAAACACAGGTTCCCCTGCCCACTCTGGTGCAGGCAGGGAAACCACTATGTACCAGAGGTGGGATGTCTCACTAACAGAGAGTCCCAAGTCCCAAGATGAATGCCACCACTCTGATAGTCCCACAACAGGGCCTATAAGAATGACTAAAGTTCACACCTGGATGTCAGCCACAGTGACATGTGCATCAAAAGATTAATCCTGGGCTCCAAGCCCTACTCTTTATTATTTCCTCATCAGCCCCATCTCTTTCCTGAGACGCGTCCAGGCCCTTGCCTTGTGATAGCTCATTGAATCAAAGAGCACGTTTAGAAGTGTACGGGGAGTCTCTCTCTGCCTTCTCCATTGTGTCCCACTCAGCTCACAGGAATGCAACAATACACAAATCTATCTAAGGGATTCCTCTACTCCTCATGTCTGCACAGTGCAGGTCTGGGTCTCCAAAAATGAAACCTAGTGTCCTCTATATAATGTACTATTGCAGACACTCTTGCAGAACACGTACTCTCCAATACTGTCACCTCCATGTATACTACCCCCAGGCGCACATACATTCAGCATACACAGTCACTGTGCATACACAGAACTGCTCAGTTCTGTAACCAATCTGAATTGTGCTGTGGTGTGTTACATTCAAACACACCAACTACTAGAACACACATTCACCATATGCACAATACTGTACGCTTTATGTATTGTACTTCTTGCAAACACATATACACCCAGCACATTCTTTCACCCTCCCATGCACTGCTCAGCACTATATCTCATGTAATGTATTCCTCTCTGGTCTACATACATCAGTACACACTCACCATGCATGCACTGCACAGCGTTGCTCTATCCATGCACCGTACTCTTCCCAAGCACCCATACATCCAGCGCAGTCACTATGCCTGCGTTGTGCAACACTTTATCTGTAACTGATGTAGGCCAAGGGTGTGTTAAGTACACAGCAGCAGGTACTTTTAAAAGGTTAGTGAGCCTGTAAGACTCACTACAGTGACAGGTTAAAAAGGATCTGTTCACTCCTACTGACCACTGCAGGGTATGCTGTCACCACATCGCTCATGCTGCTTTACTCCTGGTGACAGCAGTAGTCTTCCACCACTAGGAGGGTAGTGCTTTGGGTGCCCCTCTCAGTCCAACAAGACCTCAATCCATGAGACAAGCCAATTTCATGGTGCACACGCATGATCTATGCTTGCCTATGACAACAAAACTCAGCATTAGGAATCCAGACAACAGTACAGCAGAGCACTCAGGGCAATTATACATGTCCATTACTATGCACAGGACTTTTCCATCCCAACAGGGGCCCACACACCAACAGTAAGAGAGACGATCATTGACTTCTGCCCCTGAGCACTATGTTGTCAATTTCATGGAGGTACTGTTTTGGAGGGTCAAACGTCCTGACATTATAATTATTAACTTTTTACATTCTCGATTAGCATGAAAGCCTCTCTCCGACTATTAAGTATACAGAAAGTTCACTGATTGGATATTGTTTGTTGCACGTGAGTGTTGGGATCCTTCTTTCCTTTGTCAATAGGTGTAGCACTCCTTTGTTGGACCAGTGGGTGCATTTATTGCCTTAGTTTTCAGATTTAGTGACAGAGGGAGTCATTTAGACGATCATTGACTATTCACAGGTTTTTCAAGGCATATTTATAAAACTGGTATGTTGTAAACGGAACTCTGCAATGAGTGCCTGAAAGGATTTAGTGTGTTCCTCCCCCCAGACAGCCCCCAGTGTGGATATACAAATGAGGTGCCAGGGGCAAAATCCTGCCAGTCTGGCCAGTTCAGACAGCCACATCCCGTGCCAGAGGGAGGTTGTCCAAGTGAGGGTGTCCTACCATTTAATCTGGCAAATGGCCGAGCACCAACATTGAATGGGACCCCAGCTGATGGGCGTTAATGAGTGATCGAGCGATCTGCCATACAGTAACAAGATCACCCCATGAGGGAGCAGCAGCTCCAACTCCAACCTGTGAGCAGGGTCATCTCTGTCTGCCCAGAATCAGTCATTGATAGTGATGGCTGTGAGGCCCAGTAATATAACTCACTGTCCGCCCAGCCCAGTCCTGCTTAGAACAAGGAGGACCTGCATTTTATGATGAAGAGTCGGGGGCCTTACCTGGTCATAAAAATCTGGTAATTTGAGTCTGCAGATCCATGAATAAAGTGGGTGGCAGTGAGTATGGATAGTGTTGTATTGTGTATAAAAAGCAGGGCAGGGCCACTATCCTGACAGTTTCGACCACTCTCCTATATCCTGCCATGTCCTGACCAGCACTGGGACAATGAATGTTGAGTTCCCAATAGTGAAGGCCACTGTCACACCTAGATAACGGAACCTATTCCCAGCCATTCCTATGCGGGAGTCCACCCTCCCTCCAATCATCATCCTCCATAAGGGCACCAGGATCGTTTTACCCCAGTTAACCTTGAGCCCACAGGCATCCTCATAGATGGCAAGTATCTCCTTAAGCTATGGGATTGTCTCACTGGATTCTCTGCAGGAAAAGAAGCATATCATCAACATACAAAGAGAAGCAATCTTCTGCTCCCTAACTCTATTTAAAGCTGATCAGTCTAGCATCTGCCCTGATGAGCTCTGGCAGGGGCTCTACCACCAGGGCAAACAGCAGTGGGAAGAGCGGAAATCCCTTTCACGTATCACGCTCTATCGATAATTTTCATGACAGGGCTCCATTCACTCTGAACGGGGCCCACAGATCTGTGTATAGAAGAGAGACCCATTTCCTAAATCTCAGGACAAGCTGCATCTTCTGAAGAACAGCCAGGAGGAAGGGCCAATGCGCCGCAGTAAATGTCCGCTCTGAATCGACCAACAACAGTGCCATGTCTGGAGGAAAGACTGATTAACCTCCAATGGAGTCATCATCATCATCATAGCTTTATTTCGGTAAAACACAGATACCATAAAAGCACATCACAAAAAATCACAATTTTACAAAAATATACTATAGATAAAAGTCCTTGAATGTAAGACATTTTCCCTTTAAAAACGGACCATATAAAATCGTGATAGAATAAATATTGCATTTTCCATAATAAATATCATGACACAAATATATTCCTAATTTAAAAACGACAGATGGGTTAAACTGAGAATAGAAGGCATTCCCAATATAAACTCCTATTAATGGTACGATTTTAACATTTTTATTCTAACACACCAAATTTCATCTAAATAGCTTGCTAAGGCAAATGCCACCATGCCCTCAGTATTAGACCTAAAAATTCTGAGGGCAGTAAAACGGTTCTGGAAGCCCATAATTCTACAAAGAGGTACAATCCATTTGTTTCGTTGTTTATCGTAAGCAGGACAATGGAATAGTACATGAGCACTACATTCAGGAAGGGAGCAGCCCATCGGACAAAGATTGGCATAGGGATCATCTTTAGACCAATTACAGGTGAAAGAACGTAGCGGTAGCGAGCCTAGCCTGAATCTGATGCAAAGGGCGCGGGCTCGAGGGAATGTAATCAAATCCATATATGATTCAAACTCATAGTGACATTTGACTGATGTAAACTTGTCCGTCAAACTACCTAGAGGAACCTCTGTTAAATTCCCCACTTTTAGCCACCGCCAATATCCATCCTTTGCAACTTGTGCCACATTTTTGGGTCAATTATTAGGAGCCATCCAAAAATGGGCCAGCCCTAACATACTTGCACCAGGGGATTTTTTCCGTGTTGTTTCCACTTATCAAGGCTTTCAACCATGTTCTATACGGGCTAAGTATATCCAAGGACCATAGTCTAATCCAATATAGTATTGGTCTCAGCGCTGCTGTATGAGCAATAGAATCGAGGTTCACATCCATGCGTACAGGCAACGTAGGAGAACTAGTGGGTATTCTAAGAATAGGCTTTATAAAAAAGTTTTCAGCAATCTCCAGATCCTTTAGGTTTCCATGTCCCCATAGCTCCGCTCCATAAAGAGCGTTCCCTCTTGCTTGTAACTTATATATTTCCATTGCTGGAGTAATTGCAAACCTGGGGGACCTGTTCGCAAATCTCAGTACACCACCCAGGTTCTGCTTCAGTGACATATGTGCCCTTGCTATCTGAGCCTGCCATCTATGCGTATCCTCTAATCTAACCCCCAAATACACAAATTCAGCGACTCTCTCCAACTCTACCCCTTCCATAAAGATGCTCTTTCTTACTTTGTGTTTGTTGTCACCAAAGATCAAGTACTTTGTTTTCGTAGTAATCACTTCAAGACTGTGATCTCTACAGAAGGATGTGAATTTTTGGAGTAAGTTTGCTAAACCAGACGCAGTTTGGGATTGCAATAATGTATTGTCCGCAAAGAGCAGACATGGGGCCTGATTCTGACCTTGGCGGTCTTTTCGCAAGACCGCCGAGTAACCGCCGCGGTAAAGACCGCCGACCGCGGCGGTATGCCGCTGCGCGTATTCCGACCGCTGGGAGCGTTCCGCCGGAATCCCGCCAGCAGCCACACTGGCGGTCGGCGGGAAAGTGGAGACTGGTCAACCTCCACCGCCACGCCAGCAGAACACCGCCCCCAGAATTACGACCCACATTTCTGTGTGGCGGTCTTCTGTTGGCGGTCTTCTGTTGGCGGTCACGTCCCTATGGCTCCCGTCGCCTCCCGGAGGACCAACGCACAAGGTAAGTTGATCGTCCGTGAGGGGAGGGGGTGGGGGGGTGTTGTGTGATGTGTGCGTGCATGGGGGTGTGTAGAGGGGGTGTGTGAGTGCGTGCATGCGGGCGGGGGGTGCTGCTGTGCCTTTGGGCAATGTGTGTAGTTCGGCGGGTGCGCATGTCGGCATGTATGTGTGTGGGTATGTGCCCCCGTTGTGTATGTGTGTGTGTAGGGGGTGTGCATATGTGCATGTTGGGGGTGCGTGCATGTCGGGGTGCGTGTATGTGCATGTCGGGGTGGGGGGGGCAGGGGGTTCGTACCACCTCTGGGGGGTGGCAGGGGGGTGGAGGGTGTGGGGGGAGGACTCGTGGGGGGTGGGGGAGACCCCTATCAGTGCCAGGGAAGGAATTCCCTGGCCCCGATAGTGCCTACCGCCATGGTTCGCATGGCGGTTCCCGACCGCCAAAAACCGTGGCGGTAAGCAGGGTCATGATACGGTTGGCGGTCTTGGGTCGACCGCCGGGCCGGAGTGTGCGAACTCCAGCCCGTCGGTCATGACCGCCGTGGCGGTCGGAGTGGGGAAGTGGCGGTCGATCGCGGCGGTGGCCGCCGCGGTCAGAATGCCATTTTTTGGACCGCCGGTCTGTTCGCGGTCCGACCGCCGCCTCTCCGCCGACCGCCAAGGTAAGAATCAGGCCCATGGTGTCTTCACCCCCCCCCTAATTTGGGAGCATTGTTGTCACAAGCAAAAAGATAGGGAATGCAAGCATTTATAAATATAAGGAAGAGGGTTGGGGCTAAAACACACCCTTGTCTCACTCCCCTTTTAATTGGAATGGAGTCAAATACAGCAGCCCATCCGTCACATGGTTGTTGCTTTGCATGCATCTACGATGGCCCTCCCAATTCTTATTTTCACTATTTAGGTATGCCATGCATGATGGTCCCGGAAAGGTAAATTTAAGAATACCCCTCTTGCTCAAGGAGAACACACTCTTGGAGTGAGGGACATTATTGTTTTGATTTTCAGCAACCCTACTTTAGAGGTTGGTTATTGAAAAACAAAAGAGAATATCAGGCAGGCTACGTTAACATGGCAGCCCACTCAACATTCAACAGTGATGAAAGTAAATTTGTTGCAGTGGTGTATGCACTTTTGTCACAGGGATCCCGGCCAGGCACGCAGGGATCTCTAGTTCAGAGTGTCAGCCTAGCTGGTGGGCAGGAAGGCCATATGCCATACTTTACCTGAGTCCCATTGGAATGGTGTAGGGGGTAATCCTATTAGGTGGTACTTCTGTATACATTATTATTAGAACACTTTAATGATAGGTCATTTCCCTCTGTTAAGAGGGGACTTATACTTGGTATAAGCAAGATGAAGAGTGTCTGAACGGTACAAAGAAGGTAACTGGTATCCTGGCACTTACCCTACCTCTCCCTGTTCCTCAAAAAAAGTTCCATGCTGCATTTAGGGTACCAGGTATTTTCCTGGCACCTCCCCAACAAACACAAAACTGAGTTTGAGAACTTTACATACTCTCCACAACCACCCCTGAAACTTATATCTATAACAAAATAAAAACAAGGATGACTGTATTCTCAACAAAGCCATAGGTTTACTGAGAAAGTAGGAAAATACCATGTCTATTTTGTCTTTCTTTCTTCCCCAGCAATAGCATTTGTGTAACCCACCACTGCCCCATAAAACATATATTCAAAGAGCTATGGTTTTCTACTCTCTTCATTTCCGTTAATGCAAAGATAATCGGACTTACTGTTTTGCTCACTGTAGATGTGATTTTCTGAATCATCAAAAATGTATTGCTAACAGTAGCATTTAACTGAACAATGGGTACAATTTCAATGCATGAACAATCTGTTTTACTTTACTGACCAAGGCTGAAGGTCAGAGTTGTAGGAGGCATGCAGAAAGGTGTAGAGCCCCCTACTGTTTATACTAAGTGAAGGGCGATACTGTGGATGATGACTAGTAAAAGGCATGTACAAACTGTGTGTGTGTGTGTGTGTGTATATATATATATATATATATATATATATATATATATATATATATATATATATACTTATTTTTCAAAAACCTCCCCGGGTGGGCCCGGGGAGGGGACTTGTTTATTGTTGGGGGTGGAGGGGACACTTGTGGACTCCTCTCTGGTCAGATTTCAGCCCTGGGGACCCCATCCCCCAGGTCTTGGGGCATTTTTGAGGGGAAGGGACACATGGCCCCTTCCGTGAGCCTCTAAAAGCCCCAGGGGCCTTAAAACTAAAGTAAAAGGAAGGGGGAATGCGTGGCCCTCCTCCCTAAGCCATTAATGTCCCTTGGGACCCATACCCTGAGGGCAAGTCAGTAGCTGAGGGGTCAGGCTGTGTGAGGAGGAGGAGATCTGCAAGACATCTGCCTGTGACCAAGACTGGGTGCCAAGGCTTGTTAGTCTCCTTGCTGGGTGAGTGGACATCACCCAAGGAAACCAAGACCACCTACTCTGGAGCATCAGTGCCTGCCTGCTTGCCTAGGCATGTGTTCCCTATGAGGAATAGGAAAACGTCAGGGAGCAAGGTTCAGTGGCGAGCTCTGTCTAGAGGACTCCTAGTGCAAGGAGATGGCTGCTGTTCCGAACAGCTCATTGTCCATGTGCAGAATCAGGTCAGTGACCCCCCCCTATTCTAGGAGACGGCCCCCATGAAGATAACTGTGAGCTGCATGCTGTGCATGGAAGTGAAACCCATACTACATTGTTTCGGCAACCCCATATGCCAGAAGGTGCCACTGTGGAAGTTATTGCTGCTGACAGGTGCTAAGACCTGTGCAAGCCTTGGCGGCGATGCCGTAAGGCTGGAGGGGCCGCTGTGGTATAGATTGCTGTGCAGACGCGACCAGCACCTTGATAGCTGGTACCGTGGCAACTGAGTATGCCAGGAGGGGCTGCCAGTAAAGAGTTAGCTGTGAAGTTCAGGCTGCCTCCTGGACAACTAAAAAGCCATGACCAGTATGTCGAAAATAGCATTGAGGATGGCCCCCAACCTGTCCTGTGGCCTGAGGAGGACGGCAAGCATGCATTGCCATATCACTGGGAACAGATCGGGAGAACCAGGATCAACTCCCCCTTTCCCCTGTTGGGGAGCGCTGAATTTAATTTGGCAACGGAAGCAACAGAGCACCTCTGATAACTGCTGGAGCCAACCACTCATGCTTAGGGACAGCCTGCACCCGGTGGGTGTTGCTGCACATCCCACTTGCAGTCCTACTCGACTGAGCAGGACTGGTGCATTGCGAGTGTGCACAGCCTTGAAATCCACTGAGATGCTAAACGCTTCCTTACTAATGGAGTGGGTAATACTTGTTATAGGCCTACCGGGCCCCAGGGCACTTGCTGCTATAGATGCACAGCACCAAAGACACTTTTGACTACTTTCTAGGAGTCAAATTTGACTCTTGAGTAAGGCCTACTAGTGAGCATTCCCTGGATGCGGTCACCAGTGAATGGGGAATAACTCCAATCAGAATGTAAAGAGTGGGTGGGACAGGGACTTGCCAGTAGAACTCCGACTTCAAGGGAATTGTGTTATTGCTTCTTTGAATGTGTAGAGTTAGAAATAAAATACTTCTTTGTAATATAAAAAAAATATTTGACTGGATATTGCGTTATTGACATTGCTGTGCACTATTTGAGTTATGAGTGGTGTTCACTAACCTGTATCTACACTTGCCCTCCCAAACCCCCACCCACCAAGGGAGCTTTGGACTGCTTGACAACAGCTACCACTGAGAGTCAAATGCAGAAGGGGTACTTGCCACAGTTACTCAGAATACATAATAGGTCGGGCCCCGGGACATCAGTAGTAAAAGGCCTCAGCGTGAAGGTTGGGCCCCGGAGCCCCTGCATGCTTGTGGTCCTCTGAAAGGGGGTCTGACAGCCCCTCCAACTAAGACACCCTCAAAGTTACTATAAATCCAAAATAGACCATTTATGACATTGACAGCAGACACTCAGTCATGTTCAAGGCCGGGTGCCAATGAGGATCTCAGATACCCTTGGAATTTGACCTAGAAGCAACTGATAAAGATAATTTAAGCCCATTTTTGCTCTAAACCAAATAACCTAAAGTAGTCTATCCCTTGCAACATCTCAGAACAGTCTTACAAACACCACAATACAAGAATCTCTCACGGACAACCCTAAATTGGCTTACTGAGCATACTTCCTACAGATAATCGAGACAAGCCAAGTTTAGCTAAGGCCAAGCCTCATGGCCAACATTACAGCTTTTTCTACAACTTTGAGAAGGATTTTGACAAACAACTTCTGTGAGACTACTATCAGCACAATAGATGCAATGTTAAGCAGAGATACAATAATGGGATTGTTTAGTAGAGCATACTGATTAACATAAAATAAAATCCAAGGAGTTCCAAATTCCTATCCTATTGTGGGCAAGGACAAACCTCACACAAATAAATATTCAACCCACAATGAAAATAAATGACACTGTTAAACGCAGGCTACCCATTCACTGATTGACTAAAGCACAAAACATTGAAATTAGAGACACCATGTGCTGAGACAGAAAAGTCCTCTTCCATGTTGACAGATGTTTATCCCCTGTTCTGAGTGCCTTAGCTGCATCAAAATATGGAACGCTGGTTGTAGGAAGCAGGCCTGGTGTGTGGTGGGTACCCAAGGTAACTACACCTTATACCAGGTCTCTTAGTGATGTGTAGGCAGTGTTTAGAAGCGAGGCTTTCTACAGGTAGATGTGGATGAGCAGCCAAGGCTTATCTAAGAGACATGCAAAGCTAATGCAAAACCACTGTAGTCACACAACACTTACACACATGAAAGAAACACTCAGTAGTACAAAAATAAAGGTGCTTTATTTTAGGTTACACAATACCACAAAATACTAGAAGGGCAACCCTCCAATACGAGGTAAGTAATACACAAATTATATACACTGGTAAACAGCAATAGGCATATAAAACGTTAGAAAACAGTGCAAATGTGAACAACCAATAGTGACCCTGGGGGGAGCTCAAACGATATACTAAAAAAATGGAGTGCAAACACAGGACCCCCACCTAGGTAAGTGTAAAGTGTAAAGGGGAGCTGGGAGTACCAGAAAACCACAGAGGTAAGTAACACAGTACCCTCCAGTGACCGGGAAAGCAGGAGTAAATCATTGGAATTTCCTTAAACCACCCAAAAGGAAGGAAAAGAAGAAAATAAGACACCCAGACAAGACTGCAAGAAACCAGTGGAGGATTCTTGGAGAGGAAGCCCTGTGAAGAGAGGGGACCAAGTCCAAAAGTGTCAGTGGAGTCCAGGAGGAATAGGAGCTACTACCCACCAGCCTGTACTTGCAGGAGTTGATCGATGGTGAGGAAGAACAGGTCAGCACTGCAGCCCTGGAGCCGGAGAAGAGTTCCTGAGGAATGCAGAAGATGCCCCACGCTAGAATGAAGATTGCAGATGGGTGTCGGTGCAGGAATGCCACCAAAAAGCCTTGGCAAAGGCAAATTCACGGTTAGTGGAAAAGTGCTTCTGCCGGGGACCAGCAAGGCCCAGGAGGACTCAACCCAGGAGGGGGAATCACAGGGGACCATCAGCAACATAGAGGGCCCAAGGAGTGGAGGCAGCACCCACAGGAGTCCCACAGGACAGGGACACAGAAGTCACAGAAGGAGCCCACTCAGCACTACAGAGAGGGATCCCACGCCACAGGAGAACCACACAGAGGGCTGGGCATCACAGGAAGGAGGGCTGGGGGATGGAGCTGCACATAACCTGAAGTTCGCTTGAAAGAGATGCAAACAAGCTTTGGCAGCTACAAGAGACGCAATGCACGGGGGTACTGTCCTGCATGGGAAGCCAAGGGCTTACCTTCACCAAAGTTGGACATCTGGCAGTGAGGACCAAGAGGACCACTCCAGACCACCACCTGTGATGCAGGATCCATTCTGCTCAGGATGAGAGCAGATCCACGCAGCCGGATATTGTTGCTGTAGGTGCTTGCAGATGCAGGGGAGTTACTCCTTCACTCCAAGGGAAATTCCTTCTTGCTTCTTGGTGCACGCTGATGTATCGCCGACCCCAGTGGATGCACAGCTGGGGAAATGTTGCAGTTGCTGGATTGAGCTGGAGAAACAAAGTTGCACAGTGAGGTCATCTCAGAAGTTGCAAACTTGTCGATTCCAGTAGAGTCCAGTTGCGGTTCCAGTGGCCAGAAGTAGAAGTAAATGATGCAGAGGAGTCCTGGTGGAGTCTTGCACATTGAATCTGGGGACCACCCACAATAAGTCCCTAAATAGCCCTAAAAAGGGGGTTTGGTCACCTAGCAAGGTGACCACCTATCAGGAGGGGTCTCTGACATCACCTGCCTGACCTGGCCACTCAGATGCTCCCAGAAGCCTCTGCCCATCTTGATTTCAAGATGGCAGAATGGAGTGGCCACCTGGAGGAGCTCTGGACACCACCCCTGTGGTAGTGATGGACAGGGGAGTGGTCACTCCCCTTTCCTTTGTCCAGTTTTGCACCATAGCAGGTGCGGGGGGTCCCTGGAATGGTGCAAACCAGTTTATGCAAGGAGGGCACCAAATATGCGCTTCAAAGCAAATGAGTGGCTTTGGGACGCTACCCCCCAAGTCTTGTAACACCTTTTTCCAAGCAGAAGGTGTTGCCTCCCTCTCCCACAGGAAATCATTTGTTCTGCCTTCCCCTGCCTGATCTGGTCAAGCAGCAAGAGGGCAGAAACCTGTCTGTGGGGTGGCAGCAGCACGGCTGCCTGGAAAACCACAGAAGACTGGCAGGAGCAATGCTGGGGGTCCTCTAAGGACCCCCCAGAGTGCATGGAGTCCTACAAGCAATACTGGTAACAATATTGGAGTATGATTCTGACATGTTTGATACCAACCAAGCCCAGGTTTGGAGTTCTAATTATGTAGCTGGACACAGGTCGTGACCTGTGTCCAGTACATGGGTAAAATGGCTTCCCCGCACTTACGAAGTCCAGTGCAATGGATCTGGATAGGGGCACCTCTGCTCATGCATGAGAAGAACAGTGATTGGCTAGCTTGCGTAATGTGATCAGCAATGCCTCACACATGGTTGGGGGGCATGCAGCCATCATGTGCCATCTCCTCAAAGAGGCTGAGGGATAAGCTTATCCTGATAGGCTTTGTAAGATGCAACCGTTAGGTGGTCGTAACCAGGCACCTTACCACTAGGCATTTCTTTTAATGCTGCTGCAACCTCTTCGGAACAAAGTCCGTGCCATAAGCTGCTCTCTGTGTGAATCAAACAATCATTTCATGGCAATGTCTTCAAGATAGTCTGCTGTGGCTTGTTGATTGTATGGAAATTGTGACATGTACAAATCGGCTTGGTAGGCACAAAATCTCTCATCTACTTGCAATTCCCCATACACCGGCATCCCCAACTCATCTAACACTAACAATATCTTGCTGTCTGCTCGGCTTCCTCAAAGGAGGGCGGCCAGCACTGCACTTGGTCTCTCACCCTCTCCATAGACTGTAGCAACAGCATATTTTCCTAAGTGTGTTACCTCATCTTGCGCAAATTCATTATATTCTTCTAATTTCTTGCAAACATGTCCTAGCAGCGCTACATCTGCTGTTGTCACATGTGCCTGCTCAAGTGCCGCCAAGTCTGACTCTAATTTTTGCAATCAGCTTCGTATAGAAGAAGTACCCCTGCATGCTTTGCTATAGTGGCCCCTTCGGATATAAGCCTTGAAAGCTTCCCATGTAGTAGCGAATTTAGCAACAGAGTCCAGATTAGTGTGAAAGAACTCTTCTATCATCTGTGCCAATTCTTCCTGGGCTCCGGCTAGCTCTAGGATCAGTAGCACTGGGGAGTGATCAGAATATGTATGAGGCAGATGCTCGCGCTGGTGCACCCTGGATAACAGGCCGCGTGACACCAGCCAGTAATCAGTGCACGTGTGTATATCATGGACAGTTGAATAGTGCATGTAGCCTCTGCCCTGAGGCGAACAATAGCGCCAAACATCTACTAACCCATTGGTCTTGGCCACTGTTGTTATGGCATAGGCCATTAATGAAGGCCATGTAGGAGGCCTCGAGAATGATCCAGGTCTGGATTTTGCACACAATTGAAATCCCCACTCCCCAGATCGGAGGTATACTACCATAAGTGGCCAGTTTAGCTTGCAACGAATAATAGAACTAAGGGTCATCATAATTGGGCCCATACACCCCCATCAGGAGCACCTCAAAGGGATCTTTGTGACAACAAAGTGACCATACGGGTCCACACACACTTCCTGCAGCTTAATGTCAGCACCACAGCCTGTCCAAGTGAGGACCCCTCGTGCCTGTGTGGTGAACCCTGCAGCATAGCATACCCCTTTCATTTGGTGAGAGCAAACCACCCTAGCTTGAGGAGCCAGGTGGGTCTCCTGTAAAACAGCTATGTCAACCTTTTGTCGCTGTAAGTACCACCCTGCCGATTCTGTGATTATCATTGAACCCTCTAACATTCCAAGTCAGGAAATCAAACTAGGCTTTTGTGTAGATGAAACATTATTATCTACCATCATACGAATAATCACAACACATGTCAGCAATCAAATAGATACTGTCACATATAATGTGAACATCGGAATGCTGTAAGCCCTATCCACGCTGTGTTCCCCAACTTTCAACACAGCCAAAAGGCTGCCTCCCCCAACCTACCCAATTGCCAAACCACAATACTCAACAAGGACTAGTGTGCTGCACACATGGGGGTAGATACTGCTTGCCTAGAGCTCCAGCATCAGGCGGGTGAAGTAGGGCCAATTCGTGCTTGCCGACACTCCAACCAAATAACCAATATTTTGCACATGTAACAAGAAAGTATGAAAAAGGATATATATTCCTTTGGCATCAAATCTACTGTATGTTAACATAAAATTCAAGTATAAGTAGAAAATCCGACAAGGCAACCAACAATCCAAGTGGTTGTTAAGAACTTACCATCACAACAAAGAGGACAATAACGGTACATGCAGCACTATCTAGGGGGGCACTAAAAATAGCACCACATAGTTAACTGTTATATCTGACTACTCACGACAAAACCAGTATGGGTATCATGAAGCTATGATTAGGACAAAAGATATGCATATGTTAGCCCTGTTCATCAAGTTAGTGTGAACACGCTGCCCAATACATGTTACGCACCAGTGGAAGTAAGCCGCTTGAGAAACTGCTGCGCACTCTTGTGATCAGAAAAACTTTTTGGCTTCTCATCGATAGTTATGAGCAACCTGGCTAGATAAAACACTTCATAGTCAAGTTTAAGTTCCCTCAGTTTTTTCTCCGCTGGCATGACCTGTCTCCTCGTCTCTTGTACCTGGGGAGAAAAGTTGGGAAATATGGACAGCTCCATACCCCCATATCTGAGAGACTGTAGCTCCCTGGAGCAGCGCAGCAATGTCCTGCTGTCTCTATAGTTCAGAAGTCTCACAATGATGGGACGAGGTTGTGCTCCTGGCACAGGCTGTGGTGCCAAAGAACGGTGGGCCCGTTCTACCACAAAGATATCCGAGAAGGTTTTGCGCCCCAATAATTCTATTAGAAGAGGCTATACAAAGACCTCCATGTTCCCCACCACTGTAAACTCCGCCAGGCCAATGATGCACAAATTATTCTGCTGGCAATGACCCTCTAGATCCTCTGCCTTTGCCTGTAATGCAGACACAGCCTTTTCAAGTTGCTACTGATTCCCGGTTGATGCTGCATGGTCGTCCTCAATGTCCGATGTACGCCTCTCATCCATATCAAGACGCTCCGCATGCTTATCGATTTGCTCTGACATCCTGTCCATCCTGTAGGAGAGTGAATTGATCTTTCAGTCAATTTTAGTGAGTCTCTGTTGCATTGTTAAGAGAATCTGGAGTAACTCATTACTTATCTCAGGGCCTGGGGGACCTGGGTCAGGTGCAAGAGTCAATAAGCTGTCTTCGCTCTTTTTAGGTACTTTACATTTCTCAAACTCCAACATCACCTGGGACATATCTGCCTTCACCATCATGAGCAACGTGATGCAGTACACAGTAACTACTAAATATGAGTAATGATATTGAATGCCTAATGGATTGCGTGTTAGGAGAGCAAGACTGCAGCGAGGTGCGCCAAGCACCGGAGGAACTGTCAGCAGATTGTAATATGCCAGTAACTGTGCCAACTGATACGTATGAGGACAGCCCAACTCATGGGAGCAACCTATAACAATATTCCACAGTCTCTATAAGTTGCTGAGGTTGGCACTTAAGTTATACCAGGACGTGCGCTGCTCGTGTCAACCAGAAATAAGCTTTAGTTACGCATGGGTGTACAGTGTATACTAACATGTAGGGCCATCAGCCAGGCCATAGCAGCCCACCCCACGGGTCTGCTCTAATAATTCTGTGCAGTTAAGCCCGTAAAGGAGCACCCACCAACAGTCCGAGCCCCACTATATCCGAGAGGACCCAAGCGCCACACACCACCTCTCTCATGCGCACCAGCACTCCGGTCCCCCTGACAATCATCCAGCATTATTGTCACAAGGGGGCCAGGGCACCGGAGTCCAGAGCGTTACGAAGAGTATTATTCCTGAAAGAGGCGAGGTAGGCCCAGAATGCACTTGTTAGGGTGTCTGTCCTTATTTGGTCTTTTATTGTTAGTTTATAAGGGGACGCGTTAGAGGTTCAATGGACCCCTTGACTATGCTTATAGTGATTCCACCATAAATCTCAAATTTGATGCAAATACATCCTCATAATCAATAAACATCATCAAATATTCGTTGGAGTCAGTAATCTTCACACACCATGACCCATTCGGTCATGAATAACCTCACCTTTATGTAAAAGTTAGAAATATTATTTCTATATATTAACAATGCTAATGTCATGTGAATTAATCTCTAAACCAACTGATAAACATATAAGAACAACACCGGTTGACCAAATCTTCTAAAGCATCTCAATTTAGCTAACGCATTGACCACTAAACATTCAAGAGTCACAGTATTAATCAATAGCAGGAATAACTGAGCAATAGAAATATCATACACCTAGGTTCAGCAAATGAGCACTATCAACTTTTTATTAATAATTTGTTACCATTTTATGGGTCTCCCTAACTAACCTTCTGATTAGAATAGCATGTTTGGACTTAATGCAAAATGATTTATACAAAGTTAATTTGGAAAACATATAACTATGGCTCTATCAAATTAGCGGTTGGTACCTAGAAACAAAGGTCAAACTTACAACAAAAACAATAGCATTTTGTTACACCTCTCCTTGTATAGACCAGCAAGCTGCGATTGTCTCCGTCAGTTGGACATCAGTTCAGTCAGCATCAGCAACAGGCAGTGAAAGGGGACTCTAAACTATCTGAATAATTTAAGAAGCAAGGTCTAGGGATCAGCATTCAGCATTAGAATTTAAGCAATAAAGTAAAGGACAGACGATTTTGTTAAACAGTGCAGCTTAATATGAGGCTGTACAGACTAGGCCCAAACCTCGCTAACTTAAGGCCTATCATCAATAAAGCAGTATACATAGTGTAAAATCATTAATATGACATACTACTACAATTGTCTAAATGCAGGCACTTCAATTAATATTAATATTCATTAAAGACACGTCCTAATAAATTGTGGCCACTCAAGTGGGCACATATTGCAAGTCGCATATTATTTTCTATATTAGTCAAATTCTATGAAAATTCTTAATCAAAAATACATAAAATTCATTAGTAAGTAAATTCCGCATTCACGCACGCCGCAGGTCACTGCATCTGTTCTTATGCACCCATCGGGCCTGCCAGTGCGCAACCCGACAGACAGTTTACAACACACACTCCGGGCCGGACTGCAGCTCACCTTCACCCGGCCTCGGGCAGGTGCCTTGACGCTGCCGGTCAGCACCCGTGTTCCCGCAGCTCCATGTCCCCCGTGCTCTGAGTGGTGCACCAATTGCCCAGAGAGGGGGGAGCAGGCCCGAGGCCATCAATACAGGCCACGCCAATGCCCCGCCATCATTGCGGGTAGGGCCGCAGCGGACCCCCAATCGCCCCTCTGGCACTGAAATCAAGGCTGCAGCCGACACAGCAGTGCAGTGTGGCAAGAGCGGGCCGATTTTCCGTGTAAATTAAGTATGTAAGAGTAGGATGGTTAAGGATGATGAGAAACGACCGGAGGAGCTCACTTAGTAGGAGGTCATCTTTAGGCCAGGCATATATATATGTATATATATATATATATATATATATAGTGGTAAGCACCACAATGTAAGAGTTTGATATGCTAGTATAACTGCAATTATTTATTTATTTATTTACCTGTACTTATTAGCGTTGTTAATGATTTTTCAAATGTGCAAAATGCTCTGACGCCAAAAATTATATGGTCCATGCTATACAAAACTTATTATAAAAGAATTATTAACTATTTTGTATATGTGGTCCTCAGAGGGGAGACTGGGCCAGGGGACGAGGCCCTGCAAAATTCCTACAAGCATTCCTTCTAGGTTTTTATTGTGGGATGGAATCTAGAAAGTAGAAAAAGCGCCCGCTCTAAGAGGGACAACCTTTGAAACACACACATTGATGGCTAAGTCGTTTCTCATCTTTCCTCCTCTTAAAATTCTGTCTCTAATATGTTTTATTTGGGAAGTCCAAGTCCCCTTTTTTGTACTCCAAACATCACTCTTATATCGAACCATGGGCCATATTTATACTTTTTGACGCAAAACTGCGCTAACGCAGTTTTGCGTCAAAAAAATTAGCGCCGGCTAACGCCATTCTGAAGCACCATGCGGGCGGCGTATTTAATCAATGACGTTAGCCGGCGTTAGCCGCCGGCGCTGCCTGGTGTGCGTGGAAAAAAACGACGTACACCAGGCAGCGCCGGCGTAGGGGGATATGGAGCTTGGGCGCCCAAAAATGGGGCAAGTCAGGCTGAGGCAAATTTTTCGCCTCAACCCGATTTGCGCCATTTTTTTCGACTCCCAACCCCCATTGAAATGACTCCTGTCTTAGCAAAGACAGGAGTCATGCCCCCTTGCCAAATGGCCATGCCCAGGGGACTTCTGTCCCCTGGGCATGGTCATTGGGCATAGTGGCATGTAGGGGGGCACAAATCAAGCCCCCCTATACCACAAAAAAAAAAAAACTAATACTTACCGGAACTTACCTTAATGTCCCTGGGATGGGTCCCTCCAGCCTTGGGTGTCCTCCTGGGGTGGGTAAGGGTGGCAGGGGGTGTCCCTGGGGGCATGGGAGGGCACCTCTGGGCTCCTTCCGAGCCCACAGGTCCCTTAACGCCTGCCTTTTCCAGGCGCTAAAAAACGGCGCAAAAGCGGCCGTACGTCATTTTTTATGACCCGCCCACTCCCGGGTGTGAATTTTGCCCGGGAGTGTAAATACGGCGCACATGCCTCGGGGTCAATTTTTTAGACGGGAACGCCTACCTTGCATCTCATTAACGCAAAGTAGGTGTCCACGCTAAAAAATGACGCAAACTCCATGGACTTTGGCGCTAGACGCGTCTAACGCCAAAGTATAAATATGGAGTTAGTTTTGCGTCTGAATTGCGTAAAAAAAAAGCAATTCCGGCGCAAACAGAGTATAAATATGGCCCCATGTTTTTCTGTTGCAGAGAACATGATACAAGAAAGCTGCTAAAATCCTACATCCAGCCACCCACCCATATTTTCCGTTTGTTGTCAACTGAAGGAAGAAAGGATGACTCATTCAGAACGAGATTCATCCCCGGCACCTGACGAAGAATATCCATAGTGTGACTCTTGATTAGCTCTGCAGGCTGCGGGGTATTGGTGAGTGAGGGCAAGTTAAGAGGCATATTTGGAGTGGCCCACCTTCAAAATAATTTTTCAATAAACGGGGCAAATAATAAATTTTGCAGCATTTTGTCAGGTATGCTGGCTAAAAAACCCTTAGTTTTATGGGCTTGTCTGAAAAGAAACCAGTGACATGGTATAATACTTTAGACTCTCCATCTGTGCCTCAGAGCATCATTTCTCCCCAGCAACACACATAATATATGTGTCAATAAAATATGTGCAATTAAGCAAATTACGTATTGGATGCACTGAGCTGAAGAACAACTCCTCTAACTGCGAAGTAATGCCTTATCTGCCTTAAGGACTCCATGAAATGTTATTATTGTATGACAGGCTGAAGCTGGTGGAAGCACACACATTGTTAGGCACTCAGAGATCAGACACTGTTCAGTCACTTCTGTTGTATTAGTGCATGTTTACATTCAGCAAGTGTATTATTTCATGCCCACTGTTTCCTCTCATGCATTTCTAAGTGTATAGTAAATATTGAAAGTCCCCCATAGTGCTTTCGTTTGACTTATAGTACAAATAAACAAATGGTCCTGTCGGAGTAGAATGACTGTTACTTTGACAGAATAGTTGATTAATAACTATGTTTAAGGTATAATCCCCTGATAATCAATTGCAGATGGGGAGAAACATTTTTAAACCGAGACATAGAGACACATACATCATATAAGAAAAATAAACTGCCAGAACCATTTAGATTGGCATTACTTGCATGTTTTGAAACAACTATACACTTAGGGCCATATTTATGACGTGGTTTGTGTCGTTGCTGCACCACGCAAGGTGGTGAATGAGCGATGCAAACCTTGAGTGAGATTTATGAAGCTACGCAAGGCCACAGTGCGTGGCCTGCTTATCATTATAAATCTCTAGTAATGTAACGCAGCACAAATTGCTGCGTTACATTACTCTGTGCCAGGGAGGGGTTTTCATTCAACATCCATGGATTTTGATGCATTCTCAGATTTACAAGAAAGTGTAAACCTGGAAATACGCCAAAAAGATACGGCTCCCCAGGAGAGGAGTAGCAAGGAGAAGTATCTGTATTTCTCCTCACTTTTTCCTCTTTGTGTTTGTGCTGCATTCTGTATAGGACGAGGAAAAGGCATCATAGGGTTTTTTTGTGCAGGAAGGTGCTCCTTCCTGCACAAAAACAATCCTTCATGCAAGACAGGCACCCTTGCACCATGGTGAAAGGGTGCCTGCGTTGGAGCTAAGAAGCCAAAGGGGCACCACAACAGGGGGAAGGGACAGGAATGAGCCATATTAGATGAATACAGTGCATTCCTGCCCTTTCCATGTGACGCAGCGCAGCAAGATGACTGGCTGAGCTGCCCTACACCACAAAGCCCATAAATTTGGGCCTTAGAGCATTTACGTACAGGATACTGGAGATTGCTACATGGCTGTGTTAATGCACAACAGACCGGGAAGAGTTTTGTCTCCGATTCCGGTTCAACAACCATCGGTGCACAGATGAGACAGCATTAACAATCTCACCTCTTGAGGCTGACTAGATCTTTGGGCTTGACAAAGAGTGTAAGTAGTGAGAATCATTCAATCACAAATCAATGACATTATCTCATGAAAAAATTCTAGACACTATTGACAATTTAACACTAATCAAACTCCAAAAAACTAATAAAGTTTCAAAGCTTTATTATAATTCCAAAATCAATGTCACATATATGGTGTGCAAAACTAAATTATAAACATACATGAAGACAAAATGTCTGAAAAGATTCAACCTAATAAACATCAATACTGTTAGACATTCATAAAGAATAATATAGATTAGCAACAACCCAATATGCTCATTATTGTCAGAATTCAATGCAGATGACGGTGACATTGGTAAATCATCAGAAAAATACACTTTAACATTCAATTTCAAACTTCAGGTTCCATATTTCAGAAGTGGGCCATTTCTATCACTAACACAAACTTGGACTTGCATGTGTGGGAACGGGTTTACACATGCGGGCAAAAGCCAAAATAAAAGAAAGACAAAAATAATTTGGAAAACATGTAACTAGAACAACTGATTAAAAAAATAAGCTGGTGTAAGTAACTAACTAAAGAAAACAAGAAACCACATTTAGTTATATACCTCACCCCATGGGACAGTAGACAGGAGTAGTTCTTCAGGCAGGACGGTCATCTTCTTCCGGCATTAGTTGACAGCAGCATCAGGACAATGCAGAACACGGGCTGCACATAGGACAGAATCAGCAGTTCAGAGTGAATTGGGCTTATTAGTACTGAACCACATAACAGAATAGGACAATCAGGCTAAGATGAGAAACTCATCTGGGGTACTTAAGGAACAGGAGTGTGACAGCAGACTTAAAAATAATAGCACAGAGGCAGGCAAGACGGACAGACTCAAAATTCAAAGTTTCTTACTAATTGTAGGAAAGTGCCCTCTTTCTTGGCATGATTACCCCCATTTTCTGCCTGTTGTCAGTGTGGTTGACTGTGTCCACTGGGATCCTGCTAACCAGGACCCCAGTGGTTATGCTCTCTTCCGTACATTTTCGTAACTGCACCTTTTTCTTCCCACAATTGGCATACTGGTCCCCCCATGTAAGTCCCTAGTATATGGTACCCAGGTAACCAGGGCATTGGGGTACCAGGGGACCCCTATGGGCTGCAACAGTTATTCTGGCACCCATGGGGAGCCCATGCAAAGGATTCTGCAGGCCTGCCATTGCAGTCTGCGTGAAATGGGTGCATGCACCCGTTTTTACTACAGGTCATTGTAAGTCACCCCTATCGTAGGCCTGCTCAGCCCTGAGGGCAGGGTGCAGATACCTGTGTGTGAGGGCACCCCTGCACTAGCAGAGGTGCCCCCACAAACTCCAGTTCCATTTTCCTGGGCTTCGTGAGTGCAGTGACGCCATTTTATGCGTGTACTGGACATAGGTCACTACCTATATCCAGCTACATAATGATAACTTCGAACCTGGGCATGTTTGGTATCAAACATGTCGGAATCATACCACAATACTGTTACAAGTATTGGAAGTATGATTCCATGCGCTCTGGGGGCTCCTTAGAGGACCCCCAAGTATTGCTACCACCAGTTTACAGAGTTTTCCGGGCAGCCCAAGCTGCTGCCACCCCTCAGACAGGTTTCTGCCCTCCCGCTGCTTGATCTGATCAAGCTTAGGAAGGCAGAACAAAGGATTTCCTTTGGGAGAGGGGTTAACACCCTCCCCCTTTGGAAATAGGTGTGACTGGCTTGGGAGGGGTAGCCTCCCCAAGCCGCTGGTATGCTTTGAAGGGTATACTTGGTGCCCTCTGTACATAAACCAGTCCACACTGGTTCAGGGACACCCAGTCCCTGCTCTGGTGCAAAATTGGACAGTGGAAAGAAGATTGACGACTCCCATGTCCATCACCACCCAAGGGGTGGTGCTCAGAGCTCCTCCAGAGGTTCCCTGGGTTCTGCCATCTTGTTTCCAAGGTTGGTAGGGAACTCTGGGAGCATCTGATTGCCAGGCAGGTGACGTCAGAAGCACCTTCTGATGAGTGGTCACCTACCTAGTTGACCAAGCCCACTCTTAGGGCTATTTAGGGTATTCCTCTGGGGTGGGTCCTCAGATTTGGCTTGCAAGATTCCTGCAGAACTCCTCTGCAACCTCCACTTTCGACTTCTAGCCTCCGTAACTGTGAATGAACCCTCCCGGACCCATCTGTAATCTTCATTAGAGCATGGGACATCTGCATCCCTCAGGAAGTCTTCTCCGGCTCCAGGCCTCAGTGCTGACCTGATCTTCATCACCGTCGACCAACTTCTGCAAGTACAGCTGGGTGGGTAGTAGCTCCTACTCGTCCTGGACTCCACTGTGACTCTTGGACTCGGTCTCCTCTCTCCACAGATCTTGTTCTCCAGGAATCCACTGCTGGTCTTTTGCAGTCTTGTCTGGGTGTCTTCTTTTCTTCTTTTCCTTCCTTTTGGGTGGTTTGGGGAAATTCCAGTGATTTATTCCTGCTTTCCTGATCACCAAGATGTTCTCTCTTACCTACCTATGTGGCTTTCTAGTACTCCCAGCTCCCCTCTACACATTCCACTTACCTTGGTGGGAGTCCCGTGTTCGCTTTCCATTTTTTTAGTACATGGATGGGGCCCCCTCTAGGCTCACTATTGGTTATCTACATTTGAACAGTTTTTATATGACTGTTACTCCTATTGAAGGGTTGCCCTTCCAGTATTTTATGGTATTGCGTGACCAAAAATAAAGTGCCTTCATTTTTGTAACACTGAGTGTTTTCTTTCATGTGTGTAAGTGCTATGTAACAACAATGGTTTTGCATGAGCTTTGCATGTCTCCTAGATAAACCTTAGCTGCTCGTCCACAGCTACCTTTAGAGAGCCTGGCTTCAAGACACTGCCTACACTTCACTAATAGGGGATACCTGGACCTGGAATAAGGTGTAAGTACCTTAGGTCCCCACCACACACCAGGCCGTCTTCCTACACTAATTAAAATATGCACAATCTATTCATTGGTCCTTCAGGTGGGCACACTCTGAGGGTCAGTTTCAGCATCCAATCTGCAGATGGCACCAGCAGTTCTGCTACATTGCCAGATCTTCTCAGCAAAATGCATTGTCAGTTCTATGACTTAATATAATTCCAACAAAATATTACTTTCTCTGATTATGTTTACTTGAGGTCCTTTCTCACAGTACACAATAAACTAAACCAATACATTTCACATGAGAACTACAAATTTCGTGTCCTGTTTGACAACTAGAACAAATAATGTTACATTGTTATTCTAAAACATGTTTCTTGCATACAGTACAATAGGTCATTCAACATTCACATTAGCAGTTGGGGAAAAAGAATTCAGGATAGAGGGGACAGAATAAACAAGTGCTTTTCCATTACTGCTGCAAAACGAATTTCTTCTGGCCTAGTCAAGCTAAGAAAACCTAAATACATAATAATACATTAATAAACCTATTGCACACCTAATAAGTCATATATGCACAGCACATTATTTATTGCAAACATCATTCATAACATGTTAGAACAATTTGAATGTGCATTTATTTTTCGACACACATGTAGTTTCCATTAATAAAATTTGTTAACTAAATATAAATGTGTTTTTAATTCATATTCATTTTAATACTTTATTAATCTACCTTTAATAAAACATTCTTTAATGTTACCTGATTTGAATATTTCATTTAATATGAATGCAAAACTCTCATATTAAAATGTGGTGCACAAGGTGAATGGTGGCCACATGGTTCACCATAATTAAAACGTGCACATTTTAGAACTAATATTATGTTCTGATAGGCTTTTAAATGTAGGTTAATTAATCACCATATGCTAACTTCCATGCCATTAATATAATAAAACTTGCTCCCTCAGTTGCAAAGTGAAAAGTGCTCGTGCAGTGCAACAAATGAACAAACGTGATTGAGTACACAAGATACAATTAAGATGCAGTGCATCAATCTCCTGTCTTAAGTAGTTTGGTTTAAGGATCTCATGAGCCAGCGCCACGGATAATTCGTCTTGAGTACCTTTCAGCGGTGTCAAACAGTACAGACAAATGTTAAGATTCTCAACGTTTTGACCCAGGTATTTTAAACCAACTATGCGGGTCTTCATCAGGATGTATGTGGGGCAACCTGTGTGAGTAACATAAGTGTTTTAATAACCATGTCTGGCGTGTTTTGCATTAGTATGTCAATAAAAGAAATTCCATGCATGACTGACCTGTAGTAGCATGGAACTCAAAAATTAATTAATTAATTTGGGGGAAACCATGGAATCCTCCCTCCACACAAATAGACTGTTGTGTCGCTTGTCTAAATGCTGGAATCCTTAGCTTTAATAAAACTTTTAATGGATAAAGAAAATAAATGTTTTGGTAAAAGCAAATACACACTCTGAGTTACTGATGAGGTGATCAAAGGGTAACAAAACTCTCCTACGGCTCAAAGTAGCATGAGTTTGTGGCCGTGTTGAAAGCTGAGAAGGTTGCAGGGTTTCCTTACCACTCTCAGGTCGATGTGCATGCAGCTCACTCAATTGGCAATGAGTGCATGTTATCTAAGAGCTGATAGATAAGGGAGATACTTGCACATCTTCAGATGTTCCTACTCTCAAGATGACGGAGTAGGGTCAGTGATCTATTCCCAGATTGGGCCACTGATACTTTGTATGTCTCGTGCTGGTTGAAAGTGATGTGGGTTTTTTTCATTTTTGTTTTTTGAATATTCTTTGTTGATTTTCATAGGATCAGTACATTGCATTAGAACTCCAGCTTGGCAACAAATATAAAGGATTATAATTACAATAGTACGTAGCATATAAACAATTCCTCTAACTATCTCCAACACTTTCCAGAAGTATTCCCAGGTGACAGAATTGAACGCCTGTTCGATATCGAGGAACGCCAGAGCATTGAGTCCCTCATTCAAATGAGGCGCATGAAAGACATGGGACAATCTTCTAAGGTTATACATGGTGCTTCGTTGAGGGATAAAGCTGCACTGATGTGAATTATTAATGACGATAGATGCAGGAGCAGCTGCGCCGCCACTATACCACTCAATATTTTAACATCTACATTTAGAAGCAAAAATGGTCGCTAGGACGAAGCCTCCTCAGGTTTCTTGCCAGGTTTCGGCAACAAGGCTTTGAGGGCCTCACGCATGGTATCGGGTAATCACCCACGCTGAAGTGCTTCTTGAAAAAACTCAAGCAATTCCTTAGCAACCACATATACATAATTTTGGTAGAATTCAGCTGAAAGACCATCATCTCCTGGTGTTTTTGCAGTTTTTTCTCGCTGCAGTGCTGCCAGGAGTTCCTCCCCCATAATGGGCTCATCAATGGTTGCTCTGTCCTCCAACCCCAGCCTAGGGAAATCTATCTCAGCAAGAAAGGCGTGATCCACCAGTCCCTCAGTACACTCTGCATATGTCTTTCAGGGGTGAGCTCGGAATACCTCATTGATTGCAAGCAGTGTATTGGCTAGCGTCTCATTCATGTCCAACAACACCAATACCAGTTCCCAGAATTCCTGCTATCTCACCAAACGTGCCAGCATCACCCCCGTTTTGTCCCCTTCCACATACAACCTCTTCCAATCGGCTGTGTAAGTATGTTTCTCCAGCCTGCGCCAATCATACAATAGGTCTTTACAAGTTTGTTGCCATTCCCCAAGCTTCTGTGGCTGAGCAAGGGCACCCTTTTTATTCCAAGCAATCAGGACTCCTGTTGGGTTAGGTCTCATTCCAGCTGACATCTGACACCGTATGAGGTTTTGGATCAGACTTCTTTGATCACTGCTTTCATCGCGCCCCAGTCATAAGCCTTTCTGGTCGAGCTGCCCCCGGTTTTGTGGAAATAGTGAGCTATTTCCTCCCACACCCAGGGTCTGCGAATGTCTCTGAAAGCTGGTTCCACAGTGGAACCACAGATGTGTATGTTCCTTTCCCAGGCCCATCAACATCAGAGAATGATCGGATGAATAGCGCAACAAGTATGTAACCTCCTTCACCTCCGCGGCAGACCACCTGAAACAAGCTTCTGTGGCTGAGCAAGGGCGCCCTTTCTATTTCGAGCATCAGGAGTCCCGTTGGGTTAGCTCTCGTTCCAGCTGTCACCTGACACCGTACGAAGTTTTAAATCAAGCCTCTCTGATCACTGCTTTCATCGCGTCCCAGTCATAAACCTTTCTGGTCGAGCTGCCCCAGTTTTTGTGGAAATAGTGAGATAGTTCCTTCCACACCTTGGGTTTGCGACTGTCTCTGCGTGCAGGTGTCACAGTGGAAATGCGGATGTGTATGTTCCTTTCCCAGGCACATCAACATCAGAGAATGATTTGATGAATAGCACAACAAGTATGTAACCTCCTTCACCTCTGCGCCAGACCAGCTGAAACAAAACAGTAATCTAGGCGGCTGTAGGTCCACATGGTTGGTGTGTAACAAGAGAACACTTTAGAGTCTGGGTGTTTCTCCAGAGATCTAGCAAGTTCAAGCCCCGCATCAGATTCCTCAATTGCCTCGTCATGTGTGGTTTCATATTTCTATGCTGCAGCTCACAGTCAAGCACCCCATCAAGGACACAACTACAGTCCCCCGCTAGCCCTATATCTGTTGCCAGTATGGCACAGCTGCTGCCACCACCCATCTATAGAAGTTCTCACAGTCATTATTAGTGGCATATACATTTAGCAAGCACACCTCACACCCATCTGGGTCACCATACAGGATCACATAGAGCCCTTCCGTGTCTAGAGCATGCCCCTTATGACAGAAGGGTACCCCAGGAGCCACCCATATCATAGCACCAGGGACATACCCAGAATATGAGGTTGTATGCAGCTGCCCCCACCACCTCTTATGGAGACTCAGGATGCAGTCCCCCTCCGCACATACGTTTCCTGTAGGAATGCAACAGAGACACAATATTGCTTTAGATAGGGATGCACTCTGCATTGTTTCTCCAACTGGGCCAACTCTCTGAAATGTCAAGTCATGAATTTAAACACCTCATCCGCCATCAACTTCCCACATCAGAGCCATACTAAGACCAGACCCCTCAGGCACATTACAACGCAGTGCCCCACTTGCGAGTAAGGAATCAACGCATCGCTGACATTTTCGATGCACACTCGCCTGTGCAGCTTTATTTTTTACGCAAACCAGGTACTTTGTGTAAAATCAACGTTTCTATTGTTTTCTATAGAGTAAGACTCTTCTTTTGAAAATTCATATTTTGACTTGTGTATGTTGGATTTTTGTCATTTTGGTATTGTTTGATTTAGATAAATATTGCCTATTTTTCTAAACTGGTGTGGTGTCTATTTTGTACTGTTTTCACTGTATTACTGTGTGTGTTGGATCAAATACTTTACACATTGCTTCTGGGTAAAGCCTTTCTTCTTGTGCCAAGCTACTAAGGGGCTGAGTGGGGGTTAACCATGTGTGTTTCTCCTTTGCCCTGACTAGAGCGAGGGTCCTTGCTTGCACAGGGGGTATCCTGACAGCCAACCAAAGACCCCATTTCTGACAGCCGTCAAATAGGAATAAGAGCTACCACCCCATTTTACTTCTTAATTGAGGAATGACCACCAGTTAGGAATTGAAGCTGACCGAATGTGAGCTCTCCTGGGGAGGCGCAGCAAAAGATGAGCAGCAGTATTCCGCACAAGCTGCAATCTCCTCAGGAGATAAGCAGGCAGCCCCCAGTAAAGTGAGTTGGCGTAATCCAACATAGAAGTAATCAAAGCTTGGATCACCATAATTTGCTGCATGAGGGGAAGCAAAACAGGAATTGTTTTAGCATTTTTAACAGACCGAAGCAGATATCTACTAGTTCTGCCACCTGATGCACAAAAGACACAGGGCCATATTTATACTTTTTGATGCAAAACTGCGCCGGCGCAGTTTTGCGTCAAAAAAATTACCGCCGGCTAACGCCATTTTGTTGCGCAGGTGGGAGTCATTATTTTTTACGCACACCGCGGCGTCAAGTCGTAAAGGAAAACGACGTTAACGCAGCGGAAATGCCTGTGGGTCGATTTACGACACCGCAAACTGGATATGCGCCGTTTTTTGACGCAATAGCGTAAAAAAAAAGCGAACACTGCCAGTTCACCAGAGGAGAGCCAAAATGGATCCCAGATGCCACTACAGACCCCAGGAAGATGACAGCAGACCAGGAACCAGCCAGGAGGATCCACACAAGATCTAGGACACTTATCGAAAGAAAATAAAGTGTCGCTTCAGTGCAGAGGAGCAGGAAATCCTGGTTAAAGAGGTGACGGAACACCAGCACCAACTGTTTGTCACCTCAAAGTTGCCAATCAGTAGGAGGGAGGCTATATGGCAACAAATAGTTGACAAGATTAACAGTGTGGCAGAAGTACGCAGAACAGTCATCGAGTGCAGGGGGGAGTCCAGCACACCAGGAGGCCCTGGACCACATGGAGGAGATGGTCGCAGCCGTCATCCCTGAGGAGATCGTCACAGGGATTCAAGGACAGGACAGTGCAGACTACCAGGAGACAACACACATGCAGGGTAAGTCGCATGGGGAATTATAATGCAATAATGTCAACTGCAACCGGGGGGGGGGAATACCTACTACACATTGCATGTAAGTCATCATATACATGGAGTGGCATGCGTAAAGGGGCACGGCGGGGGGCATGGCCTGCACAAACCTAAGCTGGGGCACACCATTACACTACACCAACAACAGTCCCATGGGGGCATGCTGTCATGCCAACGATGGAGCAAAGGGAAAGCCACGACAGGAGGGAAGGCCACTACGTCAAACTGACATCCTGGCACTCATCAGCCAACATACCTCCTACATTAACTAGGGCCCTATTAGCAATCCTCTAGCCAAACCGACAACTGCAATGTAACTGCAACAACAGTTGCCACTACCACCTCTGATCTGTGTGCAGCTCAAGTAGCCAATGGCAGTAACCTCCCCATGGATCATACATACCTAAATTAGGGGGTGAGGATGACAACTGCAACAATCTCCAGAAACAAGACAAAGGCCCCAGTACACTCAAATGTCAATGCCCATAGTTGCCGCAAACATCAGCCAATGTAAACAACAATAGGAGTGACACAGCACTAAGGACACACCCATGCTGCATATTTCAGGGTCCATCCTGTGCCTGGCTAACACGGCAACATCACAAATGTCATACTGCTCAGACAACAGCATTGAGGAGGGGACACATGTAACTGGTCACTGAAATACACCTGCACAGTCAGAGGGGGAAATAGGACACTGATACGATTATCGGGGCAATCCAATGTAACACACATTACCCAACATCAGCAGGACACATTAACAATGTCAAAATCCATATCACATTATAACATTGCCATGCATAGGATATGCTACATGTCAATTACAATTAAGTCAATGTGAAATATCAGGGATTGGGGCAGGTCCTGATAGTTAAGTGTGCTGCCAGGGCCATCAGTACACCCACAGCCAGTGAAAGGTCTCACCATGAGAATGGATATACACGGAGGGTCGAGTAGGACAAAAATGTGGCAATTCTCTATTTGGCATAAAGCAACACCTAGAGGCAATGAGGCTGACAAGTCTGATAACTCAATAACATACATGTAACACACAGGTGGGCCATAGGCCTGAAACAATGCCCATCTGAAGGACTGCAAATATTAATACAAAACAAGATCCCAAAGTGAATTCATCAAAAGGCAGACGTCAAAATTGTCACAACACAGACACACTAGTTGTACCCTGTTTCATTGCAGAGGAAGATGGATCTCCTGCCGATATGCCTGTCCCAGATTTCCCTGATGACATGGATGACGAGCCAGTAAACATTCCCCAGGAGACCATCCAAAAGGTCCTTGAAACCCTCCAGACCCCACCTTCAGTCACAAGGAGTAGCACAGAACAAGCAGCCATCGCAGAGGATCCACCCACCACCCCAATTGTAAGACCTGCCAGCTCCAATACAGCTGAGGACTCAGACGACACTGGCACCAGCTTTGAGAGAACTGTAGTTGGAGTACAGCGGGAGCTGGCCAAGGAGGTGCGGGTGGGGATGCAAACTATGCCAGCCAGCCTTGAGGGGGTGCGTTCGTGCATGATGTCATCTGCAGATCAGGCAGCAGCTATGCAAGCCCTAACATCCATACTGCAAGGACTACAAGAAACTGTCAAGGAATTCACCACTGCAGTAAGGGAGTTGCCACAACACCTCGCACCCCAAACGTTCCACTGCATGCACGAATGCAATCATGACTCCCTCAGGGCCGACCTGGCTGCCTACCATCGTGATGTGGCTGCTATTCTCAAGAACCAGCAGATCCTCCTTGCTGCAGTACTGCCTTTAAGACCTTCACAGGGAGCAGCGACCGGGATGTCTTCTAACACTGAGGTGTGTGTTGCCCCTTCACAACTAACAACAACAAGGACAGAGGAGGCAACACACACATCAGAAGAAGAAGACATGGAACAGATCACATTCACACGGAAGAGTACCCGGAAGCACTAGTTCCTGCACCATGGCCAACTTTTACCAAGGTCCTACGTTTTGTCAAATGCCAGTCTTACAACAACTCTACTCAATGACTGTTCTGCTAACCACTGTATATCTTGTCAGCATGCCCAGTGAATGTCTCTCTCCTACTAATCGGCAAATCCTGTCCCTCTGCACTGTCTGTAACATCACCCCAGCATGTCAGTAGCATTACCTACACCCCTTCTGTAGGATCACAATGTAAGATTTCACTAGAACGAACTCATCAAACATGGACAATGTACATATTGCACTACAGCACTTTTCAATAAATAGCACTTGTACAACAAATATGTCTCTGTGTAATGTGACACATCAACTGTGCAGTAGATAACTTAAATGTGGCTGTGTTCAAATCATGTAGCTTGTCAATACAACTGTCCTGACATCATGTAGTCAGATACATCTGCACAGTGGCCAGGATTGCATCATAGCCTGCCCATCCTGAGGTGAATAACTGATGAAGTGAGAAACCACACACCATCATGCTGTGTTGGACAGAATAATGCTTCCTCAAGGGATATCAAAGTCAACTAATAGTGGCTGATAAATGTTGTCACCATGCAATACTAACACATAGAACTGTGCAGTCTAATCTAAGCAAACACTACAAAACACTGCATGAATTAATCTTTCTGAGTTAACATCCAAATAGGTAATCATGCTGAATAGTGACACAAATGATCTATGTGAGTCATGAAGACAAGAAAACAAGAGTGTTTACAAGAACTCATCTTAGAAGGGGTCCCTGAACATCACACTGCAGTCAGACCTAAAACTGTCCCCCCAATACCAAGTCTGGAACCACACTTTGTGACGTAGAAAACATACTCATCAACAAAAATACTTTGTGATCCATGTCAACTGTGATTGGTGGTTCAAACAAATGGTGGATTCTTACCAAGGTAGCTCTGGGGTAGCTGCCATTTTACACCTCAGTTTGTATTTGTTTGTAGCATAGGACACAAATGTCATAGAACAACAATCATCTACACTGATGCCACGGCCATGATCAAGTAGCAGTTAACACATAATGTAAAGGGTTATCTATATATTTATTCAAAACTAATCACACAAGAGGAAACTAAGGGAAAAGTCATACCTACCCTAATCTAACCTGACTACTCATTACCCACAACTATCCCTAACCAACCTAAGCTAAACTTACTCATCACATGTAACGAATCGTTCTAAACATCAACCCCACCCCCCCCATTATGAGACAGGACACATGGAGGACAACACATACTAACCTACACACATACTATACTATCCTAAACAATCATATATTTTTTTTGAATGGTTTTTTTTTTTTTTATGAAAGACACAGGAACCCCAACATTGACCCCCACCCACCCACACACTTAATAAGTAAAAGTAGAAAGAATCAGGACCCCCCACCCTAACACTAACTAAACTAACAGCCTATACTAACCTAACACTAATCCCCCAAGCCCACTAATCATGAGAACAAGGAAAGAGGAGGGAGGGGAGGGAATCATGTCCATTGCAAAAATATATTTCTAGAGGTTGCCCCTCCGGAGGGTCTGCCTGATCGGTTTGACCCGCCTCTTTATGTAGCTGACATCCTGGGTAAGATTGTTCACCCTCCTCAAAACTCGGTCCATCTTATGTTCCAAAGCCAGGAATGCCGCTGGGTCTACTGTTGGTGCTGGTGCCGTTTGTGTCCCGGCCGAGGTGCTCTGTGGCCGTGTGGAGCCTAGCCCACTGGACTGTCCTGCAGCTGTCACACTGCTGGGGCCTGGGTGTGCTGCAGATGTAGGGACAACTGTCCCCGCTGTGGGTGTGGCCACCTGGGGAGAACCGGTGGTTGTGGTGGCTGTGGTGGGCAACATTGGGCCACCCTGTGGTGAAGCCCACCATGCTCCGGAGGCCCGATCTGACTGGTATGTACGGGCCATCCTTCGGAACCCCGACTGCACCTGCAGGATGTGTCTGTACCTCATGGCCCGCCTCTCAAATTCATGCTTCTGGGCGGGTGTCATGTTTGCAGCTGTGAAGACAAAGGGCAACTATTTACCATAGGAACTGCATTGTGTGAAATAGCACAAGTGGTCAATCTGACAATACATCTACTGTACTTGTAACAGCTCATATCACCATACAGATCATTGAAAGTCTCAGAGGAAGTACATGGCAAGCCTGCCTACAAAGGACATCTCACACATAGCACATCCAAAACCTACATGATGGGTAACAACTGGCAATAACTTGCCATCAGAGTACTGACAGTTGTCAGCTAACAATCATGCTGCACATCCTCCGCCTATTGCCTGGACTACATATGTCAGTGTATGTGATGATAAACACAAACCACAAGGTCTGCTATTTGTAACAGGATTTGCTAGTACAGTACTCATGTGCCATACCTGAGTGTGTACACTAGGTTCAAAACAAACTTTCAAATAGTCACAAGTATGTGTAACATACTGGTAGCTTCAGTCCTAGGTACCCTATTCACAAACCCATGCCTGTGTTTGAGGGGGGGGGAAGAACAACAAACAATTCCAAACTACATGCACACCCAGGAGTGTATAGAAAGCTCAACATGTGTTTGGCTCTACACACACACCACCAGTAAGGGCTATCAACAAATCGGAGTCAGCTAAACCTTGACCTATCCAAGGCCCACACATGTCAGAATATACTGACCTAGGTCAACATCACATACTTCCAGTGAGGCATTATTTTCAACAGACACAGAGTAGCAAGAACACCCATGATCATGATTAGCATGCACACCTAGGCCTTTGCACTCTAGTTCCACACACTTGTAGTACAACATGTGGAAGTACATGCTCCCAGAAGGTTCAACCTACAGTGTACTCAGTACATTGGTGAATAGGGAAGCAGCAGTCTTCCGAAAAGCAATTTGCAGAAGCTATCTGGGAGTATGTGAGTCTCACATGCAGACTCAGTCTGAGACGAGTTCTAGTGCAACTCTTATTGTAATTAGTGTATTCCACATGACTCACCCCAGTTCTCCTAGCGGGGCCTACAGGAATGGTCTACAAACCCTAGATCAGACAATTGGATAAGCATTGGTCAATTCAAAATTTTATAAGAACTGAAATCCCACTAATGGAACAAGACTAATGATTGGGCAGCGCATCACACCTTGCAATGTGTTCAACACACAGGAGTCCATCACACATCACCAGCAAACACAAAACATAACACACATGTCAACACTCACTGTAGGTGTCGGGTCCTCAAAACGAGCCACCACTCCCACTGTGTACGGTGCAGGTCCACCTGTAAAGCATGGAAGGAAGAATGTGCTCAGAATCAGTGCACTGACAAACAATTTCAATAACAAAAACAATGTGTAAGCTGACATAAGTAATGAAACCCTTTCAGACATGCTCATACTGCATGGAATATCTCACGGCCAACATTTACATAGGATGGGTCTCCTGCTACAGTTACACACACTTCTACACACATGCAGAGGCCCTGACTGTCATGTGGTGGCAAACATGCACCTCCATTAGTGAGCAGCAACAATATTGGTGTGTATTGGTCTCATCATGTGCATCCAAGAGAGACATCCAAAGGCAGGTTACTTGAGGACTGCATGACCTGTCAAACAGCCTATGTGGTCATGACACATTTGTGACAGATAGGTACATTGTACAGAGGGGCAGGGACTTTGGCAATACCTCATGTTGTTACAGTTTCATAAATTGATGTGTCCCAACAATGGTGATTGGCACCAAACATAGATATTTGTACCCTAGTCCATACCTTTGGACTGCCATCCCTAATCGGATTTTGGCACAAGAAACACCAAATACTTGTCTAAGATGTTAGCTGAGGGCACCTGACTCCTTTCCAAAAATGGTTCCTGTCCAGATCTGGCATGTATCAATAAAATATGAAGGAGCACATTAATCCCTAACAGGCATAGCACTTCCGTGAACACTTTCCTTACACACTCACCAGACACACATGAGACATATGTCTGGGCCACATTGCTATCATCAATTGACGTGAAGGCAGCACTCATTTTCAGCATCATGTAGGGTTTCCAATGTCAGTCTAGCTATAGCGTCAACATATGTAGGTATGATGTTAGTACATCCATACTTCACTGGCAATTGTGACCTGTAGAGTCATGATTGCCTCATTAATGTTTAGCTTGTCTGACACAAAGGCGGCACTAAATTACATTAAGCAACAAGCATCCTGTAAGTTTGCAGAGCATGAGCTGCCTGACTGCTAGCATTTGACATCCTTCACATAGTGCATCAATTACCCTGTATGTTTCCTCAGCATTACACACAGTCAGCAACTTATCTGGCAGATTGCGTACCAATCATCTCATGTCACTACCCAGCTTTTAATTGTGCACATTTACATGATCTGTACTCACCAACAGGGCCACCAATCATGATTCCCAGGTGGTCCAGCAGATCTTGCTCCCTGGAGATCAGGTCAGCCAAGCGGTGCTTCAGCTGGTGGTCATTGCGTTGGCTCCCATACACACGCACCAAGTGATGTTGCACCTTCCCCCACCGGACTTTTCGGGCCTCAGTGTGATACCCCTGTATTACCCTACCCCCAGCCTCGAGCATCAGTGGGAGGAATTGGCACACCAGCCATATGAACCCCCCCAATTCCTCCTCACCCATCAGGCAAGACGTGGCCTACCCGACATCTCAGCACAGAAAAGGGGAAAATGTAGTGGAAAAAAAGAAGAAAGGCGAAAATGGGGAAAGTAGGAGTAAGGAAATACAAAGTAAACTTAACAATTAGAAGAGCCCATCTATCCCCTATATAACAGTACCCACAACAGACTCCCACAGACAATAAATGCACCACTGGACTGGACAAATGTAAACAACACACACTCAGACAGTATTATACAACAATATTTAAATGACAAAACAACAAGTAAGATAGCACTCAGGACACAAAAGCACAAAATCACTGGACAACACTCTGCACACACCCACACAGTCTAGAAGAATCACAGACTGCAAAGTGAAAGTGAAAGTACACCCACTGTACAGATTCTGTAAACAGGATATCCTATTACAACACATCCAGCATAAAATGGCCGCTGTTTTTTTCCATTATGCGTCATATTTTCACGCATACAGCTTGTGCGTCATATTTTTTGACGCACAGGAGTGACATTAATGCCGCCTCCAAATATTATTAATAAATGGTAAATATATTTTGAATGCAGCATAATTTTCACTTCCAGAGGTGAAAGATATGCTGCATCCAAATATTATTGACCAATTATTAATAATATTTGGATGCAGCATTATTTTCACTCCTGTGCGTCAAAAAATATGACGCACAAGCTGTATGCGTGTAAATATAACACATAATGCAAATTATGTATTTTTTATGTCCATATGATTCATGCAAATTTGCTTTACCTAACGGTGCTAAATGCAAAATACTGGGCTTAGCGAAAGCAAATGTGCCTTTCAGGATGTATGGAAGGCATTCACAGTGCAATAGTAAGGATTGGCCAAAATGGAGATTACTTATAATTGCGCACACATGTAGATAATTGCAAATTGCGACTCTCCAAATATGAAAGAGCTAACAGGGTGTCCTTATTAGCTAATTTGTGAGCACATGTATCAAGCTTTTCCTAATTGCAAAATGGCCATTTAGGTAATGCAATTGACACCTAAACAATTTTTGGTGGTAACCATGTGCTAATTACCAGATAATTTAGAAGAAAAATGTTTTACTATAGACATGTACCGCACACATGCCCCTTAAGCATGTGTGTACTTCACGGGTCCGTAATTTTTTTTAATTTGGCTGCAGCAGAGGGGGACTTAGGCCCCCAGCACCCTGGGATTTGCTGTTCCTGACTTGCTAATTAATCAACGGTTTTCCCAATTTCTGTACTGCTAAACCACTGGCAGCAGGCCCATAGATGCAAATTGAATATGATTCTCTATTTTCAAATCAGTAATAGCATTTGCCCATTTGAAGTTTTCCCTATTACTGCTTTTGAAAAATCAGACATACCATTTAGCATTGATTTAATAGCAATTTTTTAAAGTTCCATATGTTATAATAGCAAATAGGTTTTTGATGCATGTGGCCCTTAATGCATTACCTGGTTTAGTGGCATGTTTCAATCTTCATGCTAGGTTACAATTGGGACACTACTGTGATAGGCTGCTTGCAACCACTTTGGTGATTGGTGGTGTATGTTCATATGTGAGACATCATACTGCAGCTAACAATGCACCACTACTTCCTTAGCTGGAGTTTGATGGTTGGCTGACGCACTAGTTGACCAAATGTCTGGGCTACATATATGTCTTGCAGAATTTGGCCATGTTTGCCATCAGGAGAAGATAGCAGTGTGACGTATATGGGTACGATACCTCAATGCCTATGGCTCACTGTGTGTGCAGTGGCCACTAATGTAGTTGTAGGCCCAGTGTGTGTGCATCACAAGATGCATTATAGCAAATTTGCTTGTAGTATGTGTTGTCAATGTGTCCATACCATAGATGCAAGTCAATGTGGAAATGCGTTAGGACATGTGTCAGTCATACATGTGGCAACATCCATTGTGTGGCCTACCAAGGTTTTGGGTAAGGTAGACACCACAAATGGAAAAACATGCACCAGATGGATGGCTGACATTTGGTAATGAGAATTGCCCACAGTCGGACCTTCCTATTGTCCTGGATATTTGTAAACTGCTTCTAGGGCACTTGTTGGTGACTCTAACAGTGAGTCAGGGAAAAGCCTTGACGAAGTGGGTACATTGTAATTGTGCCAGAGAGCCAAAGGTGGAGCAAATATGTATTATGAGGCCACAGTTGATGACATATAACTGAGCCACACCTCTCCAGTGGCTGTGGTGTACCAGCATCCGAGGCAGCCCGTGCCCACATATTTCCTGTGATCAATTGCACAGAGATGTCATGTTCATGTGTGTGGTCCAATGTTGATCGTGTATCAACTGGTAAGGTGTATGTTGTCACTGTTACGTCCAGGTCTCATCATGAGTTAGTGGCAGCTAATCGTGTTTCTAATGAGTAACCTTTGGAGATAAATGTGAGTAAAGTCATTGAGGACATGGTAACCTACACGTGGATGGTCCCACACTGTCACTGAAGACGTGTAATGAGACTTTCAACTGGGCAACCTTGGTGTGCTGAGTGAGAGAATGTCTCAGGTGTCAGGATCCGGCATGTGTCATTGCAACATTTGTACTCAGGTTGGCCTCTGTGGATGCAACTGCATCTGGGAACATCATAGCCTCTGTGCAGAATAATATGGCTGCTATTCACCACACACGGGCCATCTATATTATTTGGACAATGTTACTCAGCGTGTGAACTGTCAGGGTCCTAAAATGTGTAGACTTTTCATGGACATTATCTGAGGTTGCTGGTTCTGCTGGAGCCCACGTACACCATCCCAGGCTATGGCCCAGGTACACTGTCACACTTTGTAGTTTAGGCATTAATGAGGCCCAGACAAGGGATGGGGCATGATTTAGCTATTCAAGGGCACTGTAACTAATATGGTACAAATAAAAGTCAGATGATGCAATACAATGTATTTGAGTATACATTGATGAGGCAAATGACAAATTAGCCTCTGAGGAATGAGAGGTTTTGAACAGCAAGTGTGGTCCATATGTGGCCACCGGGAATCTTTAGGGTGACCCACGGACAGGTGCCAGTCAGGCTGACAGGATGCAGGGTCAATCAGGATCCAGCTCTTTCACAAGTGACCTGATCAGTGGTCTGACTAAGACTAGTCGGAGGGAGCAGTAGACAGTTGACATGTCAAACTGTGTATGTCCTGTGTTGTTTTGAAGGTGACACATGAACCCAGATACAGTGTTACACGGCTACATTAGTAGCAATGCTTAACAGTGTATTTGCCAAAATGTCAACATCTATGCTGTTGGAGGCATCAGCAGGGACGGTGCATGTAAATTTGGGTGGTGTGCATGGAGGTGATCACTGGTGTGGCCTCCATCAGTGTCTCACAAGTCCTGTCGGATGAGATTTGCTTTCAAATGGCCTACAGTACCTTTCACACGGGAAGCAATCTACAGGTGATACCAGGCCTTATAAACTCCAAGCCAGTGTATTATTTGAGCTGACGTCCATGCAGTCAGATAGTACTATGACAATGGTATACCATAGGAAAGGGTGTGGCACACTGGATGACTCTTGTTAGTGTGTGTGTGTAGATGAGGGAATATCAGGGTACACATATTTGTATTCCAGGGACCTCTTCAGACAGGTGGGGTGTGACCAGGTGCATGGGTGTGTCAGGATTTTAGAAAAGGGCTGACATGTAGATGGGATGTAATGTGCTGGATGCTTGTCATATGTGTGGCACTTGTGCTGTGTATGTTCTGCTTATGTGTAACTCTAGTGACAGATAGTCTTTGCAAAGATTGTATGTAGTTGGACTTACTGCTGTCAAGGGTCTGGTCATACATTCCTGTTCCAGAAGCAAAAGTATGTTAACTGCCTGATGTATGAGGCCTGTTTTCCCCTACTTGAGTGATAGTGTTTTAGTTGTGTGCCATATGCTGCGATGAACCATGTTTCCAACATGTATGTGTGTAATAGGTGTGGTCCTCAGCTATTGCCCTTCAAAGGTGAACTGTACAGGATGTCAGTCATTTACATTGTGTGTGTATGTGACCGTTGTATGATAGGCATCACATTTGTAGTGGGATTTTCTGTGTCCTGATTGTTATATCATCAATGCTCCATGAGGCGACACTCTTCTTCTGATAGTTAGAGCTAAAGGTGTGCAGAAATGATTAGCCAGACCATGATGTAGTGTTTCTTATCAGTGTTTATTTACAATAGTTCATAAAGTGGTGATGGTGATTATATTTAAAAGAAATTGTTCACAATGTGTTGGCGCCTATGCACTCCAGCAGCCATGTTTGGTTGTTCCCCCTCATGTTGCAGGGCAGCATCCTCCTCTTCCTCGTCTTCAGGCATGTGTGGGTCTGGTTCCAGGAGGGGAATGTTCCTTCTTATGCAAATGTTGTGCAGGATGGAACATGTTAGTATGATCTTACAGACCATTTCAGGGGAATATAGGAGGCTACCACCAGTGATGTCAAGGCACCTGAATCTGGACTTGAGGATGCCGAAGGTCCTCTCGACTATGCTGCGTGTCCTCCTATGTGCCTCATTGTAAGCACGCTCTGCTGCAGTACTTGGGTTGGCAAATGGTGTCATGATCCATGGCTGGATCCCATACCCCTGATCAGCTGTAGGAGAAAGAGAATGAGATAATTTAGATTTAGCTTGGCCCATTAATATCAGCTTGCATGTCAGTAGTTGTCTTGTGTTGTCTGTGTCTCTTTTGTGTTATTGTGTAGCATCCTGGGCTTATAGGATGTACCATCTGCATTGTGTTGTTTTGTTGGCTGACCGAGTGTTTGGCTGGTGAGTGGTTGTCAGCAGTATGTTTAGGACTTTGCAGTCCAGTGTGCCCTCCCTTGCACTGTGACTTGTGATCCAGGTGTCCCTGTGTCTTGATTGGGGGTGAGATGATAGTTCCATACACAGGTTAATTTTGACAGTGTTGTTAACATGTTGATATCAATGTACCATGTACATCTCATACCTTTAGACTTCTGCAATGGATTGTAGAAAACATGATTGTGAGGCTTACTATTTGCAGGTGACATTTAGCCGACCCATTCCAAACATTGTGCCACAGATGTATTGACATTAGGCTGTACAGTTTTGTCAGATGTGTGACAGGTTCAATGGTGACCAATGAAACCTGGCTAGCTATGTCACGACCTGAGTGTGTTCTTGTCGACATGTTGCAGTTGTGGTGTATGTGTTGTGTGTCCTAGAGTGTTTCTGTGCAGTGTGTATGTCAGTAGGTTTTCTGTACTTACCGACAAGTAATCCATTGCCATATTGTCCATCCTGGAAGTGTTGATTGATGGTGCAGTGACGGAAGATGAAAGAGTCATGTACACTCCCAGGATATTTAGCCACGATGTTGGTGATCAATCCCTGGTGATCGAAAATGGCCTGCACGTTGATGGAATATGTGTGCTTCCTGTTGCGGTAGAGGTGTTCAGTTGCAGCAGGTGGCACAAGGCGTACATGTGTGCAGTCGATTGCACCAAGGACGTGTGGGAAGCCACTGATTGCGTAGAACCCCTGTTTAGTTTCCTGCTGCTTCTGCAGTGTGTTAGGGAAGCAGATGTGGCGGGGTGTCAGTCGAATGATGGCGTTCAGTACTTTGGGCAAAAAGGCGGAGAATGATGGTTGTGATATTCCGCCAACCAGGGCACCAGTTGTTTGAAAAGAGCCACTTGCCAGCATGTGAAGTACGGCAAGCAGCTTTGTTTCTGTTGGGATGGTGTGGGGTGTCACCAAAGTGGGGGCCAACTGCAGTTCAATGTTTCGCAGCAGCTGCTGAATGGCCTGCCAGTTCAACCGGTACCTCTGTATGATGTTGTGTTCCCTGAGGCCCTGAAGGGTTGTTCTTGGGCAGAATATCCTCTCCTGCCTTCTGCGCTGCCTTTGGGGTCCCTGCTGGTGTTGTTGTAGCTGCTGTTGTTGTTGCTGGGCTCTGCGTCTGCGTGCACGCTGGATTAGAATCACCTCCATGGCTCCCTGTTGCTGCTCTGCTTCTCTGCTGTTTGTTCTGTGTGTTCTGATTAAATACAGGTGTGTTTGCCCCATTTTAACGCCTGCCCTGACCCAGGTGTTAAATTTTGACACAAATCGGGCTGTGCATCATTTTCTGGCTCCGCCTCCCGGCCGTGCGTCATTTTTGCCCGAAAGCATAAATACGACGCACGGCCGTTTTAGGCCATTTTTTGGACGGGAACGCCTACCTTGCATATAATTAACGCAAGGCGGGTTGTTGCATCCAAAAAATGACGCACACGGCGGAAATTTGTCGTCCGCGGGCTTGGGCGTCAAAGTTTAAATACGGGGCAACGTTTGCGCTGATTGTGCATCAAAATGTTTGACGCACAATCAGCGCAGACGGAGTATAAATATGCCCCACAGTTTTATCACATTTTTCCCCCAGATTGCGTGCTACAGTTGCTGGAACATCCTGTGGCCAAAGGCCATTATCCCAGGTGGGGGGGGCCCAAACAGCAAGATTTCTGTCTTGCTAAAGTTGCATTAGAGGCTATTATCATGCATCCACTGAAACACAGAGGTCATACATGCCTTAAGTGTACTCAAAGCAATGGGATTTTTATAGTCTAATGTGAAGAGGAGTTGTGTAGCGTCAGTGTACGAAATGATTTGTACACCATACTATTTAACCAGAGTCGCTAACGGGGGGAGGGTCCATACACATTGAACTCTGCGGGGCTCAATGCAGACCCTTGAGGCACTGCAAAACTCAATGCCTTGGGCTCTGAGGCAAACAGGGCCATCGAGACTGATTGAGACCTCTCCACAGAAAAAGAATGCAGCTGATGCATTCCTTGAGTGCCACCGTCAATTTCTGCAAGAAGGACACAGTTACTTGCAGTGTGGCGACCTCCCACTGAAGTTCTTCTACATTTTCTCTGTGTTCGCAAATGCGTCAGCAACATTATGGAGATCCCCTCTAAGGAAGTTAACATAATTGGTTACCGAATTTATCTTGGTGGCCAACTCCGTCTGGGAACCTTAATGGCCTCCAGCATGTCTGACAGCGACTGGTCGCAGGCAGGCCGCTCACCAGTCTGACCTCCCAGGTTTCAGTTTTTCCCGGTTTCGCAGCCTGTGGGACAGTATGTGTATAATTAACAACTGGGTCAGTCGCATCACCTTGTACTTCACCATAATAGCTCAGCTCAGGTCCCTAGCGTGGTCCCACTACTGTGATGACAGCCAATCCATTCAGATCTCCGTGTTCAACCCCTGTGCACGGACGAGACACCCGCACATGGGGCAACCTCAAGGCGATACACTCCAACAGAGTCCCCCGTTTCACAGTCTACGTGCAGGCCGTAGTGTCACCCAGGGAGTGCGGGCTAACTCTCTTGCATTGCATGTCTAGGATCTCTGTGCCACAGGTACCCCCTGGGGCCCACCGCAGCCCTGCACCTCGTACCTACTTGCTCCGGTCAAGCTCACTCCCCTCACAGCACAACTCACAGGCAGCTTTCAGGGCTCATAGCAGTCACTCCTGTATTTGCAGGGCTCAGCACCTCCAGGCCGCCTCGACCGACCCCCAGAGCCTCCAGTTAGGGTATTGGCTGATATATCGTACCACAAACACCTGGCCTTGCATCTGCCTGGCCAACTTGCAGCCTCTGCGCACCCTTCCACACTGACTCTATCAGTGTCCTCCTCACCTGCGCGATATTGCACACAGCTATGACACAATCAGGGTGCAAGTCTGTATCTGGGAGGGTCGCAACCCGCTGACACCACTGGTAGGCCAACGTTCCATTGGAGAGGGTGGCACTCCACTGTCTCTTCTATGGCTCGATCCGCCTCTCAATCAAGTATTTAGTTCTAGGGCTTGCAGCACACTATCCTTTAGGCTCTCCAGACTTTGAACAAATATTCAGGCAAGACTTCCAGTTGCAGCTGCAGGATTGCAGCAGACCCTGCTCCAGGCAGCACAGAACACTCCCTGGTAGGCTCTAGTCCGATTCAGCCCAGTTTCACTGCTTCAAGTCACTGGGTGCGGGTGTCTCGTGGGCCTTTGCAGCAGTTGAGCACCAGCCCCTTTGTTATGGTCAGGACACGCTCCAGTGCCCGTGGTCCGCCTGAAGTTGCGCAGGCACCAGTCTGAACTCCGCACCTCTTCTGTACATCAGGGGTAGGCTATCATGTCATACTCACTGTTCCGGAGCCACAGGGGCCTCCTCACTTGCCACATTCACCAGGCAAGCAGGGTCAAATTGAGAGCCGCAGACCACAATCACGACCCCCGCCTTGTAAGCCATCAGCTCTCGGCAAAATTCTTCCACCCTCACTCTACGTCAATGCTCAGTAGGCCGCAAAACACTATGGCGACAGCAGTAACTTTTTTTTGCTTGAACACTCACCAAGCAAGGGCACACCCTCTCTAGGCTAGCCCACACCGCAGGTTTGGGTGGATTCAGGCTCCACATACAGGGAGTGCAGAATTATTAGGCAAATGAGTATTTTGACCACATCATCCTCTTTATGCATGTTGTCTTACTCCAAGCTGTATAGGCTCGAAAGCCTACTACCAATTAAGCATATTAGGTGATGTGCATCTCTGTAATGAGAAGGGGTGTGGTCTAATGACATCAACACCCTATATCAGGTGTGCATAATTATTAGGCAACTTCCTTTCCTTTGGGAAAATGGGTCAAAAGAAGGACTTGACAGGCTCAGAAAAGTCAAAAATAGTGAGATATCTTGCAGAGGGATGCAGCACTCTTAAAATTGCAAAGCTTCTGAAGCGTGATCATCGAACAATCAAGCGTTTCATTCAAAATAGTCAACAGGGTCGCAAGAAGCGTGTGGAAAAACCAAGGCGCAAAATAACTGCCCATGAACTGAGAAAAGTCAAGCGTGCAGCTGCCACGATGCCACTTGCCACCAGTTTGGCCATATTTCAGAGCTGCAACATCACTGGAGTGCCCAAAAGCACAAGGTGTGCAATACTCAGAGACATGGCCAAGGTAAGAAAGGCTGAAAGACGACCACCACTGAACAAGACACACAAGCTGAAACGTCAAGACTGGGCCAAGAAATATCTCAAGACTGATTTTTCTAAGGTTTTATGGACTGATGAAATGAGAGTGAGTCTTGATGGGCCAGATGGATGGGCCCGTGGCTGGATTGGTAAAGGGCAGAGAGCTCCAGTCCGACTCAGACGCCAGCAAGGTGGAGGTGGAGTACTGGTTTGGGCTGGTATCATCAAAGATGAGCTTGTGGGGCCTTTTCGGGTTGAGGATGGAGTCAAGCTTAACTCCCAGTCCTACTGCCAGTTCCTGGAAGACACCTTCTTCAAGCAGTGGTACAGGAAGAAGTCTGCATCCTTCAAGAAAAACATGATTTTCATGCAGGACAATGCTCCATCACACGCGTCCAAGTACTCCACAGCGTGGCTGGCAAGAAAGGGTATAAAAGAAGGAAATCTAATGACATGGCCTCCTTGTTCACCTGATCTGAACCCCATTGAGAACCTGTGGTCCATCATCAAATGTGAGATTTACAAGGAGGGAAAACAGTACACCTCTCTGAACAGTGTCTGGGAGGCTGTGGTTGCTGCTGCACGCAATGTTGATGGTGAACAGATCAAAACACTGACAGAATCCATGGATGGCAGGCTTTTGAGTGTCCTTGCAAAGAAAGGTGGCTATATTGGTCACTGATTTGTTTTTGTTTTGTTTTTGAATGTCAGAAATGTATATTTGTGAATGTTGAGATGTTATATTGGTTTCACTGGTAATAATAAATAATTGAAATGGGTATATATTTTTTTTTTGTTAAGTTGCCTATTAATTATGCACAGTAATAGTCACCTGCACACACAGATATCCCCTAACATAGCTAAAACTAAAAACAAACTAAAAACTACTTCCAAAAATATTCAGCTTTGATATTAATGAGTTTTTTGGGTTCATTGAGAACATGGTTGTTGTTCAATAATAAAATTAATCCTCAAAAATACAACTTGCCTAATAATTCTGCACTCCCTGTAAGGGCCGATTGCTAAGGATTTTGTTTGAGGCCTGCAGGAGTTCCGTTAGGAGCAACTAGTCTGCCATCTTGGTTGGACACGCCCCCTCAAGTGATGTGTATTTACTCTAGACTAGATAATATGTCACTCCAGAAGGTGTATTCTCCCTTGATATTCACACAAAGAATCAATAAAATATGTGAACAAACATGGTACACAAAAATAGAATAACTCTTCTATGCAGTCCAGGACTTTAAATACTGAATACATATAACATTGTGAAACATACAAAACATACATAGAGCACATGTGGAACTAAGCGCTGGTCACTTGCAAATGAGATATGTCCACACTTATATTTGCACAAGGGATTGATTTAATACAATAACCGTAAACACGGACACAGCATCAGATGCTGAAAACGGCTTGAGATCTGCATGCACTATGCATTTTACGGGTACTTCACAAATATGCAGTGTCTGCCTCTAAAGAATTGCTATACATACTATTTTGATATGTGCACTGCATATTTTACTAAGCGCTGGTCACTAATAAGTCAAGTGGCAAACAGCGACAGCCAGATAAAAACTACAGGCTTGCATTTCAGCGTAAAGCTTTTCAGTGACAATATTCTGCCAGATATGTTGATTAACCATTATTCAACAGCGCAACCTGTTTTGAAATTTCCTCAAATTCATTTAGACCCATAGTTATACTTTTTTAACGCCGCATTTGCGCCGCTTTTTGACGCAAAAGTGGCACAAACTTACAAAATACAATTGCATTTTGTAAGTTTGCACCACTTTTGCGTCAAAAAGTGGAGCAAATGCAGTGCTAAAAAAGTATAAATATGGGCCTAAGGCCCATATTTATACTTTTTTAGAGCCGCATTTGCGTCGTTTTTTGACGCAAAATCTTACAGTTTGCGCCGATTTTGCGTCAAAATACGACGCAAATGCGGCGTTAAAAAAGTATAAATATGGGCCTTAGGCCCATATTTATACTTTTTTAGCGCCGCATTTGTGCCGCTTTTTGACTCAAAAGTGGTGCAAACTTACAAAATACAATTGTATTTTGTAAGTTTGCTCCGCTTTTGCATCAAAAAATGACGCAAATGCAGTGCTAAAAAAGTATAAATATGGGCCTTAGGGCCATATTTATACTTTTTGACGCAAAACTGCGCTAACGCAGTTTTGCGTAAAAAAAATTTGCGCCGGCTAACGCCATTCTGAAGCGCCATGTGGGCGCCGTATTTAATCAATGACGTTAGCCGGCGTTAGCCGCTGGCGCTGCCTGGTGTGCGTGGAAAAAAACAACGTACACCAGGCAGCGCCGGCGTAGGGGGATATGGAGCTTGGGCGCCAAAAAATGGGGCAAGTCAGGCTGAGGCAAATTTTTCGCCTCAACCCGATTTGCGCCATTTTTTTCGACTCCCAACCCCCATAGAAATGACTCCTGTCTTAGCAAAGACAGGAGTCATGCCCCCTTGCCCAATGGCCAGGCCCAGGGGACTTCTGTCCCCTGGGCATGGTCATTGGGCATAGTGGCATGTAGGGGGGCACAAATCAGGCCCCCCTATGCCACAAAAAAAAAAAAAAGTACCTACCTGAACTTACCTTCATGTCACTGGGATGGGTCCCTCCAGCCTTGGGTGTCCTCCTGGGGTGGGCAAGGGTGACGGGGGGTGTCCCTGGGGGCATGGGAGGGCACCTCTGGGCTCCTTCAGAGCCCACAGGTCCCTTAACGCCTGCCTTTTCCGGGCGCTAAAAAACGGCGCAAAAGCGGCCGTACGTCATTTTTTTTGACCCACCCACTCCCGGGCGTGAATTTTGCCCGGGAGTGTAAATACGGCGCACATGCCTCGGAGTCAATTTTTTAGACGGGAACGCCTACCTTGCATATCATTAACGCAAAGTAGGTGTCCACTCTAAAAAATGACGCAAACTCCATGGACTTTGGCGCTAGACGCGTCTAACGCCAAAGTATAAATATGGAGTTAGTTTTACGCCGAAATTGCGTCAAAAAAAACGACGCAATTCCGGCGCAAACAGAGTATAAATATGCCCCTTAGTCTTTTATTCCCTGTGTCCAAAATGTGTATCCATTTAAGTGAGCACCTCGGAACCGGTTTGAGTGCACACAAGCAGGACCTAGACTATCAAGATCAACAATCAGGGATTTTTTTTTAAGAGATGAGAGATGGGTCCCCCACAGGGGACAAGGCCAGGAACAGACTTGCAACAGAAACAGAGGGCAAGGTCAGGGGTGGAGCAGAGGGAGGAACAGAGGCCAGAGAGCAGCAGTACACATATATTCATGTAATTATTCGTTACAACACAATAATTAAGTCTGCTTAAATATATTCATGTTTTTCTGTATGGACCAGAATCCTTTTTCCAATGTTTGTTTTTAAAATATGAACAAGGTTTCATAGAAGCTGCTATCTTAATTTCTCCTTTAGTGCTAATTGTTGATCCAGAAAATGTTCAACAATGATCAAATACAATATATAAACTAAGAACAGAGTGTAATGAGATAGAGAAAAACTTGGTACCAGAGACTTGAGGCAAACGTCATACAGGACTTGTCACTTCCCTCTGCTGAAGGCTACTGGAAGGCACATCTAGCCTTTGGTCGATGGGCTTATCTGCTGCCTCCCAATGCAAACGAGAATAGAAGGCATTGTTAATTTACTGAACTTTGGTTCTATTGTCCAAAGCAGGTATACGGATGAGAAGAACCATGTTTGGCACTCAAATTAGGCCTCTTTTGGCGTTAAGCTTAGCGAGTTAAAGATATGCAGGTAAGGTTGGTAATATTAATATAAAGAAAAATCTATGATATCCACACAATGTTACAATATTGTTGCCACTATTATGTTGATTTACATATTAGTAACAATTCATATTGTATGCATTAGGATAGAATTTTGATTTGAAAATAAATCTTTAAAATATATATTCCTGGTTTCCTAGTGTTCTTGAGTGTCCCTTTCCAAGATGAAAGACGGTTTGGGTTCCACTAACTATCAGTAATATCTCACAGTAACTTAGAGCACATATCACTCAAGAAGTGCTCAATAGGTGGAGAAGTGATTGCAGACCAACTGACTTTCCTTCTTGGGTTAGCACATAGGCCAAATCCTTGGTGCTCAGCGGGCTAGAAAGCCCAATACTGGACCATGCTCTAGAAAGAAAATCCAGAAATCATATCAGTTATACAAAAAACGTGACAGTGAGGGACTACAGTAAAATAGTGGGTTTTATAAGAGAAAGTAATGGGATATTGACGGTGACAGAGTATTTGATTTAAGACAGGCAGAACAAAGGCTTTACTAAAAAAATGCCAGGACGTTTCAATACAGAAGAAGGACTCCATGAAATCTTTGCTGCAGTTAAATAGCTGTCACTGCCTCAATATAACATAATTTTCAGAATGAAGTATGTCTTTTTCTGAAATAGTAATACATTTTATTTTTTTCTTTGCAGGGAAAATAACTAATTTCCTGAAGATTACATTATTTTCAGTGTTTTAAGACAGGGCCATAGAATCTGGATTTATATATATTACTTTACTTTCATGTGAAATTATCATTACTCAAAACGGTGCTGACTGGTGATGAGGATGAAAAAATAATCTTCTGTGTTTATTGAAACTATTTTGTTGGAGGCTTTGGAGTAATCAAATATAGAACAAAAATTGTGCTCAGTCGGATTGGCGCATAAGTATTCATATGTGGTGATTTTGTTAATGATCTTTGTTCTCTAATTATTCTCCAATTTTCTCATCTTTAAGGATAAAGCATTTTGATTCTTTATTTGCCCCTCCTCCATTATAGCATTTGTATTCTACCTTTGAAAGAGGCATGAGAACCAGCAGAAACATGTTAAACACTTTAATCATTGCTTAATCTGCACTAGCATCATGCACTTTATTTTATACTAAAAGTAACATTTTTAATCCCATGTTAAGATGACATCTTTAGAAGCCTGTTGAAGCTTATGGAGCATCCAATATTGACATGGAATTGAGGTGTTACACTATATTTTGTATTTCAGTAAGTCACTTCCGTTTGCTTTATCACAGGGTTCCTCACAATCAATCACCCACTGCCTATGGGCTTTGGTAACCGGGCCTATCAAGCACACCAGGTGAGTAAAGAGCTAGGAGCCTAGTCACAAACTGCATTTTATCATACAAAAACAGTACTACTTATGTACTACAAGAGCACAAACCTACCTCTGCCTCCCGTATCCCTCTTGTGCAACCATTGCTGCCCAACTCCGAGATCTCTGCACATGTATGCATATGTTTTAGTAGTAACTGTAGGCTGGATTGGAGAGTGTAAGAAAAATGGGGAAAATGTACAAATAAATGGCAGGATTAAAGGAGGAGAAATGAGGGGTTAAGTGAGGGTTAGGGAGAGGTTTAGACAGGGGCCATGGATCCACCTAGAAAAGAATAAGCTCATTGTTATTCACACACTTCCCTTCTATAGTTACAGCCCAAAAGGACCCATAACATTCATAAATGTACTCCATATCAGACCTAAAGTAAGTACAGGACCACACCTGGCCAACCACTGGTACTGTAGTACTCTTCCATCGAAAGTAATGGAGGTAGAGACTTAGAAATAAAGCCCTACAGGAAATAATGTTAAAATAAATTACATTATTTAGAAATATGAATACAGGTTCAAAAAGTGTCTATAAATGATATGGAATTATCATGTTATTTTAAAATATTTTATTAACTTTTTTTAAATTTAATGTAAAGTAAATATGTATTTAAATAATTTTAATACATAATAAAACACATATATTTCTTAATTTAAACTTCAGAAAGGTTTTCAATGTAACATATTCAAAGTAATTAATTTCAGATTTTAAAATAAACTGATGAATGCCGAAACGTTTTTATTAAAGTTAATTGACAATTAATATAACTTTTATATTGATTAATACAAACGTTTAAACGTTTCCCCATACTTTTCTATAGGGAGATCTGCACCTCGATTGCAGAGGTCTCTGCCAAGTGTGCAGAGCACCAAATAGGGTTGTGAAGTCACTACTATGAGTAACATTACAGTTGTATTTGATGTTTTTACTTACTCCACCCCCTATTTCAGGAGGTTGGGATATACACTTTTAAGCAACTTTGCACTTGTAAATAGTGAACAGCCAAAAGTAGTAAAGTTACTGAAAAGCGTAAGAGTAATTTTACTTGTAGTAAATCTACACATGTAGATTTACCTTTGTGGATAGGTCCCTTACTGTTTTTCTACCGGAACACTGTTCACATGCAAATACACAAAGGTTCTCACAAAGCGGGGGTATGCATCCAAATATTCTCCGCAACTGCTGGTGGGGTAGTGGGAATCAGATGCTGTGCGCAAGGCTCGAAAGCTTACAAACTCACTGACAATCCCAGGCCAGGGAGGCGGACTAAGCTTGGGACAAGGTCTTGTTAGTGGGCAACCTGAGTCACACACACAGTTTTAGGGACAGAGAGGGCTCACCATAGTTTGTTTATGGACATAATGCTTGCCCTAGGCTCACAGAGATAGTTCAGAGATAATTCCTTGGTCCCTCCACACAACTTTCAGGAAGCGGCGTGGCTGTAATCTGGTCTTCCGGACAACATTTCCTCCTGCAAAGCCACACGCCGAGTATGCCCTTCCACAGTAGCTGTCTTACTCCCTCAGACAAAGTTAGGAAGCACTTCCAGTAGATTTCAATACCCTCAAGTGTCATGCACAGCTGTTAGCCACCCCGCAGCCTGTCTGATGGCAAGAGCTCCCCTGAGACCTGATTCAACAGGCAGTTTCTCCCTCACCTTTGTAGTCTTAAGCTCTCCTTCCAGGCCCTGTTTCAGGTTCTTTTGGAAACCTGGCAAGGTAACTATCAGTCACCAGCCCTGGAGCTGAGAAATCTCTTCTCCCACACTTACTGTGGGGCAGGCCTAGATTCCAGTCAGTGAGAAATCCCTGAGATGTTGACCTGGGGTTTCTGTCTAATAGCTATCCGTGTCATGCATAAGCAAATGTGAATCCTAGAGCCCTGCTCTGTTATGGAGGATGTTTTGTTTTCAAAATGTTAGAAAGCTGAACATACTCTGCTCCAGTCAAAGCCTTTGTCTTGCATCATTAGCAGAAAGAGGGGAGGAATTTGGGATGGATGTGGCCCGACTGGAGGTGGAAGACAAGCTCCAGGGAGGGAGAGGCATTCTTACTGTCTACTATCCACCACATCAACCTGTCTGAAGTGACAATACCAGGAAGAGGGGACGCAGGATTGGAAACCTTTGCACTTCAAAGAGGACTCACTCCCACCCTCAAGCGACATAGACCTGGAGTATCTCAAAAGCCTGACCAGAATGACCCTAGGGATCACTCAGACCATAAAGGAACCTAAGCGTGCCTAACCCTGTCTGCTGAGATTGGGAATAGGAACCTGATGATAACAGAAACATTTGAACATCATTAACCTGCTAAACTACCTTAAATACATCATATGACTTCCAAGTTATATTTAGATAAATAAAGAGGTTAAAGTAAAGCTGAACTTTCTATCATTGAAGCGTGTAACCTGCAGGTTAAAAAGGTATATCGGAGATCGTAGCCTGTAGGTCACTCATGGAACCTTGCAGGAGGTGATCTACTCTATAAACTATTTCATCATCTTGTATCAGACTTTTTCCTTCATTACACACAGCATTCCAAGTTTTGGTACGACTGAAAGTCTTCCACACAGTTTTATGTAAAGGCTTGGAGTGCAGAGTCGAAATAGAAAAGATGTGTGAGTGGATTTGGCATTCTATGATCAAAGCCCCTTTTAATAAGAGATTAAAGTATGCTGATGACGATATGGATCCCATTGTCTCATTTTAAGTAGTTGATGTGAATTAAGTATGCAGAAGAAGGCACGAGTTTTTTCCCCAAGATGATTTTTTTTGTCTTAAACTGCTAATCTAAGGAACACAACCTTTAGACATATGTACTATCTCTACTGTTTTCCATCTCCATCATACTCCTGAAGATCTTGTTGTTTCAACACCTGAAAGCTCTACTTTATATTAATCCAGCTAATGTTGATTTCTAGGACTGTGAAATCACCCTGCGATAAATAGGTAAGCAGATTCGGTGCTAGCAATGTAAAATAATCACTCTATGGAATTTGGGGCGTGCCGAAAGGCGTAGCTAATAGGACTCGGTGACAGGCTATTTAATGTGAAATGTCCTTCAGGAACCCATCGTGTTCATCACCATCATTCACAACAGGACTTCTACTCTAGCAAAGTACCTGCAGTGTTCAGCAAACCTGCTAAAATTTATTAAAACAGTATCCCTCCTTTTCAGCATGGCAGTTATCCATTTACTGGGACAGTAGCAGCAGGTCTCAGCAGTCTGCTCAAGCTACTAAAGAGGACGACCAGCAGTTCTCATCGTAGCTGCTACACTTGTAATGAAGGATACGAGCAGTTCACATTAGGTTTGCATTATCAGTATTGAACACCACTAGCACTTATCAGTGCTGCCAGCGAAACAGCGCCCACACTGCTCTTGTATTTTTATTGGGATGGCGCTTGCACGAGTAATATTGCCTAACATTCAACAAAATACTGCTCTGCTGGACTTAAATTGTAAAAGGACAGCACTGACGTCTGTTTACAGGGTTGTAACAAGTGTAATGTGGCAGTTACTGCACTTCTCTGCAGGAATGCCAATCTTAAAATGGCACAGTGCACCCCTTACCTACAACATTACCTTACATGTATTAATATTTAGTACTCCTTCAGTGAAAGATCAGAACACAGAAACCGAGAAGTCCACCTCCTCAGTTCACTCTCTCTCTCCAATTACATTAATAGAATCAGTTCAATATAGATTGTTATTTATTTGCTACTAGCAATGGTGAGGGTTGAATGGATTTAGGTCGGTTGTTACTATTTATCTATGATAATGGCTATCCTCTGTCTCTGAAACACTCAGGCTCAAATTTATCAAGGTTTTGCGTCATCCTGCAAAAGCATTCTATGCGGCTTAGTTAATCTGGTGTAACGCAAGGCACTGCAAGTTGCTGCCTTGCATTACACTGCACTGGAAAGGCACTATGTGGGTGCATCATGGGTATTCCTATGCATCCACCCATGTATCCTGAAGCATTCCCAGATTTACCAACACTGGTAGACCTGAGAATGTGTCAGAGTTGTACATCTTCCCAGGAGTGGAGCAACAAAGAGAAGTATCTTCATTTCTCTTCGTTGTTTTCTCTTTGTAAGAGTGATGCATTGTGCAGCTCACTTAGAAAGAGGAAAATGCTTCTGTTTTCCTACAGGAAGGTATCTCTACCTGAGCGAAAACAATCCTGCATGTCATGTGTTGGTGCTAGGCTGCACAGAGTGCACTAGCATAAGGAGAGGGCAGGAATGTGTCATATTCCTGCACTCCCATTTCATGCAGCTCAGTACAGCAAGTTGTATTGCTGCCTTGCGTGAAAAAAATTATAAGTTAAAATGCGAAGTCAGCCTAGCCAGAATTCTAACCTACGAACTTGGGCACCTGTTTACAAGAAGATGATGCAGTGTGGTGCCGCAAGCAGGCTTGCTACGCCACACCATCAGGAAAGTGCAGGGATGCGTCGTATTTACAGCCATACAATGCATCCCTGTACTTTCCTCTGCGCTGGCACGCAATTGGCTGTCCAGATCTACTGCAGGCACCCTTGCACCATAGTGCAAGGGTGCCTGCTTTGTAGGGATGATTGTTTATGTGCAGGAAGGGGAACCGTCCTGCACATAAACAATTATTAATGGTGTTTGCCTCCTTCTATGTGTGCTGCAGAGTGCAGCACACATAGAAAGAGCAGAAAACGAGGAGATATAAAGGTATTTCTCTTCTGTGCATCACTTTTACTCTACCCTGGGGTGGAGTAGGAATCTGACATATTCCCAGGTTTACGAAACATTGTAAATCTGGGAATGCCTCAGATACCATGGGTGTTGTGCAGGAACATCCAGAGCAACACCAATGGAGCACCCCTTTCAAGCATAGGTGTACGTGAAAGGGGGCCATATTTAAAGGACATGAAAATCCACACAAGGTGGCTTTATGTGCCCTTGTAAATATGTGCGGTCACACTGCACCCCCAGAGCTTCAGAAAAGTGACACTCAGGCGGCGTTATTGTACCGCAGGGGTGCGGCAAATATGCCCTTTGATGTTACACGTAGATCCATTACCTTGCAGGTTACACACAGATGAGTACAAAGCCACCAAACACCTTTTGTTAGCACTATAGAACATTATTATTTGAGATATTCAACCAGATTTCTTGTGCAATCTAGTCTATTTTCCTCCAAGCAATTGAACTATTTCCAGCATCTTGATTCTTGCTATACCTTTGTACTCCTTAAGTACATTTGAAGCCAATTTGGTGTATATTTGGTCTTCTCATGGTCATGATTTGGGTCTGATCAAGTCCTGTGTGAAAGGCCTACCAACATACGTTGGTTACTGTTTTTATAAGATGAAGTGTGGGAAGAGAGGATGGTGAGAGTTTTGATGTTGACTGGGGTTTCTTTATCTTTATGATCAAATTTGCAAGGCATTCAGGGCAGGAGAGCTTTCTAGGATCAATAAAAGCTACACCACCTGGAGACCTATTCTCCTATTCCTCTAATTTTCAGAAAAGCCAGGAATTGGTATGACTCTGTGGGTGCGGACAGACCTCAGACTCAAATACTGCTGCCATTCATCATGAAAGCTGAGTGCAAAGTGTTTTCTAAGGTATAGTTTTGATGTTTTTTAAGCAATTTGGGTAAGAAACTATGCAGAGAGCCAACCACCCTAGATTCCCTGGGTCTCTGGTTTTCAGAAATACCTGTTTTTTTTTTATTACTTTATTAGGAGTTAACATAGCAAGTACAAGCATATGTAAGCAGTGCCAGTGATCATGTTGATAATATGGTTACTCATAGACATTGCAACAAGGAGTGAGTGCATTGTACATCCCTTCGGCTGATGAGGCGTCTCAGGAACATTGACGTTCCAGGCACGGTTCTGTGGAACGGATGCTAGGGCCGACTTCAGGTCTCCTGCCATGCACCTCGTATTTGAGTAGGCTTCCCTTGCTGGTGCGCCTTCAGTACCCACAGGGTTGGCAGGGGCCTCATCAGATTCCACCCCAGTGGCTTGGGCCTCAGCACCACTGGGGACTCCTGGATCCGATACCTGATCTGGAACAATGGCGAGTGCACACTGTCAACCTTCTCCGGCGTCGTTCCCACCATCGATGTTCTGCCGGTGCCCACTGGTGATGCACACCCTATCCTCATTCCAGATGATCCAGAGTTGGAACAACGTCGTACGATGCTGATTCTGACTTCCACGGCGCCGACAGGGGCCAGATCAGTGCCTGAGGATTATTTTGATCAGCCAGGTACAAGTGAGGAAAAGGAGGGCTCCCATTACCCTTTAAAATATAGTTGGGAGCATAGGGACTGGTATGAGGAACTAGGGGAAGCCAGTGGACTGGATACTTCTCCAGATACTGGTATGCTCTCACCTCCTACTGTGGCCACGGAGGAGGGAGCTTCAGATGCTATGGTGGTGCGTAGGGCAACTGAGATCTTGGACCTAGATTTGCCTATGGTGTCAGTCAGGACTAACCTCCTGGCGAGGTGCTTCAGCCAGGGGTTTCCACATTGGAACTGATGTTACCTTTTAATGAAGGCCTCACAGATGTCTTGCTGGGGACATGGACCAAACCCCGCACAGGGGCTCCTGTAAATAGGACAATTGGCAGCCATCATAGACCAGCTCCTAATGATCCTAGTTTCCTCACCGACCCCACCCGTGAGAGCTTGGTGGTCCAGGCCTCCATTTCCCCTGGTGCCTTCCCTTCCGCTCCCCCGGATGGGGAATCCAAGAGGTTGGATCAGCTTGGAAAGAAAATGTTTTCTTCTTCCAGCCTGGCAATGAGGTCTGTAAACACCTTATGCCTATTGGGCTGTTTTTTCCATACTTTATGGGATACGATGGTACAGGTGCTAGCCCAAGTCCTGGAGGGCGTGCGCGACACTCTCTCACAAGCTGTTAAAGATGGGAGGGATGTAGCAAAGCTTACAATACAATGTAGTTTGGACACAACCGATTTGCTGGGTATGGCAATATCTCCTACGGTGGCCCTTCGTCGCCACGCCTGGCTCTGTAGGTCTGGCTTTTTGGGGGATGTCCAGGCAAACTTTATGGACATACCCTGTGATGGCTTGCGCCTATTTGGGGAGAAGGCAGACTCGCCGCTTGAGCAGTTCAAGAACTTTCAGGCTATGGCCAGATCCTTGGGACTCTCGGCGCCCGCTCACCAGCAATCTGCCCTTTGCCTCTTTCAAGGCATCGGAAGGGAAGCCTTAAATTAGCCACCATCCTCCATCAACTCAACATCCAGTGTGAGGACAAGGTCGTGGTACCTTCAGACCCAGAGGGTCTAGCCAGAGGTTGGCCACCACCCAGCCCCCCTCCTCCACAGTGCCCAAGTCCTCCTACTATGATACTGCAAGACCACTCGCATCCAGGTGGAGGGAGGATTCAATTTAACCTCCCTCACTGGCGGTCCATAAACTCGGACAAATGGGTCTGGCAGATCATACAGAAGGGCTATTCCCTCCCCTTCCAGTCTTTCCCTGCCTCTATGCCTTCATTAAAAAAACTGCTGATGGAGAATCATTTAGTCTTATTCCGCGAGGAAATTGCGCTCTCTTGGCCAAGGGAGCCATAGAAAGGGTCCCAATGTCAGAAGTAGGCAGTGGTTGTTATTCCCACTACTTTCTGATTCCCAAAAAGAACAAGGGTCTTCGCCCTATTCTGGATTTACGGGACATCAATCTCTTCCTCAAAAAGGAGAAATTCAAGATGCTCACTCTTGCTCAGGTCTTGTCTGCCCTAGACCAAGGAGACTGGATGGTAGCGCTGGACTTGCAGGATGCATATTTTCACATCCCCATCCTGCCTGCCCACAGGCGTTAGTTGCGGTTCAAGGTGGGCCACAAGCACTTTCAGTTTACTGTGCTTCCTGTCGGTCTCCCCAGTGCTCCTGGGGTGTTCACAAAAGTGATGGCGATAGTAGCAGCTCATCTGCGCAGGTTAGGGACTTCGGTCTTCACCTACCTCGATGACTGGCTGTTGAAGGCTCCTATGTCCCAGGCTCTCGTCACCTACCTTCAGACTATGGTGAACCTCCTGCATTCGCTGGGGTTCACTATAAACGTGCCGAAGTCACACCTGACTCCCTCCCAGAAGCTCCCTCTCATTTGGGTTGTTCTGGACACAGTGCAGTTTCGGGCTTATCCTCCCTTGCAGCGAGTCCAGGATATTCAGTTCTGATGTTTTGGCCTCTATCCTGGATTTCGGTGAGACACACTCTGAGGCTGCTGGGCCTCATGGCCTCCTACATCCTGTTAGTCAAACATGCCAGATGGCATATGAGGGCTCTGCAGTGGGACCTGAGGTTCCAGTGGGCACACCATCAGGGGAATCTCACCGACACAGTTCAGATCTCGAAGGGAACTGCAAAAGACCTGCAGTGGTGGTTAGTGAACTGCGATTGGGTCGGAGGCAGACTCTTCTCCCTTCGACCATTCAAGAGAGGTGGAGATCAGAGGCCTCTGGTCTCCGGCGGAATCCGGACTCCATATCAACTTACTGGATCTCCGGACAATCCGACTGGCATTGAAAGCATTTCTTCCTGTTGTAAAAGGGAAGATGGTGCAGGTGTTCAGGAACAACGCTGCCGCAATGTGGTACTGCAACAAGCAGGGCTGTGTGGGATCGTGGACCCTTTTTCAAGAAGCCCTGTATCTCTGGACATGGTTGGAACATCAGGGCATGACCCTGGTGGTTCAACACCTGGCAGGTCTCTGAAGGCCAGGGCGGACAAACTCAGCCGTCGATGCCTACCGGATCACGAATGGTGTCTCCACCCAGAGGTGGCGCAACAACTCTTCCAGCAGTGGGGAGAGCCTTGGTTAGATCTGTTCACCTCCGCAGAGAACGCGCAATGTCAGCAGTATTGCGGGTTGGAGATTCCAAGGCTGCAATTGCTCGGCGATGCTTTTTGTCACGAGTGGAGTTCAGGCCTCTTGTACACCTTTCCGACCTTACCACTTCTGCCCAGAGTTCTCAAGAAGATCAAGAACAACTGGGCCCAAGTAAGCCTAGTGGCTCCGGACTGGGCACAGAGAGTTTGGTATCCCGAGCTTCTGAAAATGAGCATTGATCCTCTGATCAGGCTGCCCCTTCAGGAGGATCTTCTGTTGTAGCAGCAAGGGAATGTTCTCCACCCGAACCTGTCAACTCTGCACCTTCATGTGTGGTGATTGAGCGGCGGCAGTTGATGGCTTTTGACCATCCTCCTCAAGTCTGTGAAGTTATTTTGGCAGCTAGGCGTCCCTCCATTAAAACGGTATACGCCTGCCGTTGGAAAAGTTTTGTATATCGTTGTGCAGAAAGATCTATTGATCCTCTTTCTGCTTCTCTTTCTGATATCCTTCTCTTTACACTATTTCTTGCCCAGCAGGTTTCTGCCTTGGGTACTCTCAAGGGCTAATTTTCCACCTTATCGGCGTTCCTTTGGCTGCCTGATCAGCCTTCACTTTTCTAGTCTTGTTTTGTACATAGATTTCTTAAATGGCTTATATGTTTCCCCCTGCGCCCTTTGTTATGCCTCATTGGGACTTCAATCTTGTCCTCACCTTTCTCATGTGTGCTCCCTTCGAGTCCTTACACAACTGTCCCTCGGGCTGCTCACCATCAAGACAGCCTTCTTAGTGGCAATAACATCTGCCAAGAGGGTGAGTGAGATGCAGGCTCTTTCGTCTAAGCCACAGTATCTCACTATGTTCCCAGACAAGGTGGTTCTCTGAACTTTTGCCTCTTTCCTCCCCAAGATGGTGACCCCATTTCATCTGGGTCAGAACATCATCCTGCCCACCTTTTTTGCTCCACCGCATCCCTGTAAGGAAGGGGAGAGACTCCACCGATTGGACCCAAAAAGAGCGTTGTCGTTCTACCTTGCCTGCACAGAAGAGTTCCGGGTGGATGACCAACTCTTTGTGGGGTACGTGGGAGCAAAGAAGAGTCTGGCAGTACAGAAATAAACCATTTTGCGTTGGTCATTCTGTGCATTAAAACCTGCTACGAACTGGCCAAGATGCAGTCTCCTGAGGGTTTGAGGGCTCATTCCACCAGGGTCAAGGCTGCTACCACTGCGTTAGCATGAGGTGTTCCGGTCCTGGATATGTGTCAGGCAGCAACATGGGCATCCTTGCACACGTTTGCAAAACACTGCTGCCTGGATAATCAGGTCCGGAGAGATGAACACTTTGCCTGTTCGGTCCTGCAGGCCTTTTTAGTGTAAAGAAGATCTATGCACAGCCCACCGCCAGGAGGTTATGGCTTGGGTAGCTATTCTAAGGTAAGGAATCTGCAGCTAGAAGTCTCTATCAGATGAACAAGTTGCTTACCTTTGGTAACGCATTATCTGGTAGAGACTCTATCCATCTGCAGATTCCTTACACCCACCCATGCCTCCCCGCTCTGCCGATATGTCTAAATAGGGTTTGGGTTTATCCCTTTCAGGGCCCTAGTTTTTGCACAGTCAAACTGTTGGTTCTATCCATGACTGCTCTAGTGGCGTGGAAGTTTGTGGGTAAAAGAACTGATGTGCGTGCGCTGGGGTGGTGCCTTTATTGGCGACTATGATGTCACAGATGGCTCCAATGCTGACACCACGTGGATCAGTACAACGCCACCTGACAGCACGCCCAGGGTACTGCTCAGCAAAAAATTCCGGATTCCAAGCTGATGCCAAGAAATTCTAATGTAAGGAAACTGCAGCTAGATAGTCTCTACCAGATAATGAGTTACCGAAGGTAAGTAACTTGTTCATCATCCTGATACATAGACAAAGAATGGAAGGAACTAATCCCATTACTCAAGAAATCACTGACACACTGGCAAATCATTACACAACCTAAGCAGACCCATTGGACTCCTGATAAAACAAAGGAAAACCACCAGCACTAACCCATCAAAAATCCCTTTCAATAGTAGGCTAACCCAGCCTCTGCATTTCTTCAAACAAATATCACAAAGTGGATTTATGGATCTGGTCAAAGCAAGCAGGCCTTCCAGCTGCTCATGTGACCCTTGCCCACGACAAATTTTAAAGCACATTTGTTTCTCTACCTCTGCTGCCACACCAGTAAGAAAAATCTTCAATAATTCTTGAACTACGGGAATCTTTCCAGAAGACCTGAAAAAGCCATACATACAACCATTATAAAAGGAAACAAACCCGGATGCGCATGACCCCAACAATTACAGACCAATTATAAATGGACCTTTCCTGGGCAAACGGTTAGAAAGAGCAGAATTCGCCCAGATATTAAAATTCATTGAAGTTAACTCCATACTTTCAGATTACTGAATTGGATTCTGCCCAGAAAGAAGCACAGAATCTGCTCTCATTGCCATCTGGGTTGACCTTAAAAACACAGTAGACCTCAATGGGGTTGCTGCACTACTTTTCCTGGACCTCTAAGTGGCCTTTGCCAGTTGACCATGACACCCTAATACAAAGACTCTAAAAAGCAGGCATAGAGGGGACTGCACTCAATTGGACTACATCCTACCTTCAAAACAGAAATGACCTCTCTGCAGGGTCACCCCCAAACTTTTTGCCTTCCTCCTCTTCTTTTTCTGACCTCTTTTTTGTTGGCTTTAGGACTCTATGCTAACCAGTGCCAAAGTGCATGTGCTCCCTCCCTAAAAACATGGTAACATTGGCTCATACCCAATTGGCATTTTGAATTTACTTGTAAGTCTCTAGTAAAGTGCACTACATGTGCCTAGGGCTTGTAAATTAAATGCTACTAGTGGGCCTGTTCCACTGATTGTGCCACCCACATAAGTAGCCCCCTAACCATGTCTCCGGCCTGCTGTTGCAAGACCTGTGTGTGCAGTTTCACTGTCACTTCGACTTGGCATTTAAAAGTACTTGCCAAGCCTTAAACTCCACTTTTTCTACAGATATCTCGCCCCTAAGGTAAGCCCCAGTTACCCCATAGGGCAGGGTGCTATGTAGGTAAAAGGCAGGACATGTACATGTGTGTACATGTCCTAAATTTGTTTTCCACTACTGTGAGGCCTGCTCCTTTCAAAGGATAGCATTAGGACGAACCTCATATACTGTTTGAGTGGTAGATTCTGATTGGGAAGGGGTAACCAGGTCATATTTAGTATGGCCAGAATGGTAATAGAAAATCCTGCTTATTGGTGAGGTTGGATTTTATATTATTATTTTAGAAATGGCACTTTTAAAAAGTGAGCATTTCTCTGCACTTAAAATCCATCTGTGCCTTACAGCCTGTCTCTAATCAACGTCTGGGCTGGGCCGGTTGACGGCTTCCTTGTGCATTTCACCCAGACAACCACCAACACAGGGCACTCAGTCACACCTGCCCTCATCTGCATACTGAATGGGTCTTCCTGGGCTGGAAAGGTGGAGGGCCTGACACTTACATTTCAAAGGCTAGTGGCCTGCCCTCACACAATGGACAACGAACCCCCCTACTGGGACCCTGGCAGACAGTCCTGTACTGAAAGGGGAACTTGTGCACTTCAAAGCCACTCATTGAAGTCTCCCCCACATCAAAGGCATTTTAGGTTATATAAACTGGGACTCTCACCCCACCAACTCAGACACTTTTGGACCAGAACCTGCAACCTGTCAAGAGGAACTGCCTGGCTGCCCAAAGGACTCATCTGGACTGCTTTGCTGAGAAGGACTGCTGCCCTGCTGACCTCTGACTTTGCTGAGAAGTGCTCTCCAAGGGCTTGGATTGAGCTTGCCTCCTGTTTTCTGAAGTCCCAGGACCAAAAAGACTTCATCTCTTTAGGAAACTCCTTGTGTGCTGAAAATGGAAGCACGGCCTGCCGAAAATGATGCACAGCCTGCCTTGCGACCGAGAAATTGCCGCACAGTCGAACCGGAACAACGCAGCCTGACTTTCCTAGTGGAAATTTGACACAGTGCCTGCCTTGCAACAGAATTCGACGCACAGCCCTACCAGACCGACACACAGCTGAACCAGAAAGACGCAGCCGATTTTCCGAGTGGAAAATCGATGCAGTGCCTGCCGTGCAACATAAAATTTGATGCATCGCCCTACCAGATCAACGGAATGCCTGTAACTTCTTCCAACGTGCCCAGGATTTCCCCGCATCATCCCTGGGTGTCAAAAAGATCCCCGCATGGCAGTGAGGAACTAAGACTGTGTTGCGAAAAACGATGCAAGCCCCTTGCAGCGTGGAAACAAACAAAGCATTGTCTGTGCCGCATCTGAAAATCCAAAACACACCATATTTTTCCACGCATCTTCCTGTCTGCGGTATCCGTGCATGTTATTTTTGTCGCAAACCAGGTATTTTATTTAATCAAGAGACAACTGTTGATTTCTAAGATTTAAGACTATTTTTAAACCTGCAAGGGTGATATTTCAACTTGTGCTTATTGAATCTTTATTATTTTTGCCTTATTTTCTAAACCTGTGTGGTGTATTTTTGTGGTGTTTTTACTGTGTTAGTGTATGATTTATTGCACAAGTACTTCTAGTTAAGCCTGACTGCTCAGTGCCAAGCTACCAGAGGTGGGCACAGGATAATTTGGATTGTGTGTGACTTACCCTGAGTAGTCCCTACTTGGAAAAGGGTGTATAACTCTGCCAACAAGAGACCCCATTTCTAACAACATGTACATGAAGTCATTACCGGCAAAGAGCAATCAATTTCAGCTCACGACTATCCAGATGAGACATAAATACTTTTTACACTGGAAAGCCCCAAAGACATTGGGAACACATAAATGTTCAGTTGCCTCAGAGCTGCTGAACGGTGGATGGCATGGAACCATCTCAAATTGAAGGCTTCCAAAAGGGAAATCCTCACATGTGGCGAATGCAAAATGATGACCCACTCTGCACCTGGCCTGACAATCTGGGACCACCTCCTAATGTATTTAAGGAAGTAAGTGTAGGAAAATGCAACTGTTGGCCTGGTTACTCCCCCCACGTTTTGCCTACTGCTGATGCCAACTTTGATTGAAAATGTGCTGGGAACCTGCTAACCCGGCCCCAGCACCAGTGTTCATTCCCGAAACTGTACCTTTGTTCCCACAATTGACACAGCCCTGGCACACAGATAAGTCCCTTGTAAATGGTACCCCTGTTACCAAAGGCCCTGTGGCCAGGAAAGGCCTCTAAAGGCAGCAGCATGTTTTATGCCACCCTAGGGGACCCCTCACCCAGCATATGTACACTACTCTGCATCGTGTGTGTGCTGGTATGGAGAAAAAGGACAAAGTCAACATGGCACCCCTCTCAGGGCGCCATGCCAACAAACCACTGCTTATGGCATAGGTAAGTCACCCCTCTAGCATGCCTTATAGCCCTAAGGGAGGGTGCACTATACCACAGGTGAGAGCATAGCAGCATGAGCAATATGCCCCTACAGTGTTGAAGTCCATTCTTAGACATTGTAAGTGCAGTGTAGCCATATTGAGTATATGGTCTGGGAGTTTGTCATTTAAGAACTCCACAGCCCCATAATGGCTTCACTGAATACTGGGAAGTTTGGTATCAAACATCTCAGCACAATAAACCCACACTGATGCCAGTGTGAGATTTATTGAAAAATGCACACAGAGGGCATCTTAGAGATGCCCCCTGTATGTTAGCCAAACTGCTAGTGTAGGACTGACTGGTCTGTACCAGCCTGCCACTTTCAGACAAGTTTCTGACCACATGGGGTGAGGGCCTTTGTGCACTCTGTGGTCAGAAACAAAGCCTGTCCTGGGTGGAGGTGCTTCACACCTCCCCCTTACAGGAACTGTAACACCTGGAGGTGAGCCTCAAAGACTCAAGCCTCGGGTTCCAGTGCACCAGGCACTCCAGCTAGTGGAGTTACCCACCCCCCAGACAAAGCCCCATGTTTGGTGGCAAATCCAGTGGGAAAATTAGGGAAACCAGAGAGGAGTGACCACCTCAGTCAGGGCCACTCCTTAGGTGTCAAGAGCTGAGGTGACCCCCTCCCTGCAGAATCCTCCATCTTGGTTTGGAGGATAGGGACCAATAGGAGTAGGTTTGTGCCCCCCTCCCCAGAGGAAGTGGGCACAAGGAGGGTGTAGCCACCCTCAGGGTCATGCTACTGTCCTCTGAACCCTAAAACGCCCCTAAATCTAGGATTTAAGGGCCTCCCTGAACTCAGCTCTTCAGATTCCTGGTGACCTACAAAAGGACTGCTAAGCTGAAACCCCCAGCAGAGAAGCAGGAAGACGACAACTGCTTTGGCCCCAGCCCTACCGGCCTGTCTCCTACTTCAGAGAACCTGCAAAACGACCAGCGATACGTCCAGCGGGACCGGGGACCTCTGCCATCTCTAGAGTACTGCCCTGCACCCAAAGAGGACCAAGAGCTCCCAAGGACAGCGGCTCTGTCCAAAGAAACCAACAACAAAGGACTCTTACCTCATTCCAGAAGCGTGAGTCTTGACCCCTGTGCACCCGCCCCCTACGGGCCTTGTTCACGTGGTCCATCCAGCAAGAGAGGGTCCCCGGGCGATTGCTAACAAGTTCCCTGCCTGGGTTGACCTCTCCACCCCTCCACGACGATGCCTGCAGAGGGAATCCCAAGGGTTCCGCTGACCATGACTGTCCCGGATGAAGATAACCGACCCCTGAAGAACCACTGCACCTGCAATCCCGAGGCATAGGAGAAACCAACCCCCGGTTCAGCATCATCTAGCAGGCGGCCCTCCTCCCTATCCAGCCGGTGGTTTGCCCGAGAATCCTCCCTGGACCTCGCCTGCAGTCTCTGAGTGACCCCCGGGGTCTCCTCAGGGACCAGCATTGGGAACCCGATGTCCTGTTTGCACCCTGCACCCGGCCACCCCCATGCCACTGAGGGTGCGTGTTTGGTGCCTACTTGGGGCCCCTCCCGTGCTCTACAAAACCCCCCGAATTCCGAGTGCCCCCTGTCTCCATAGGAGCCCACGTTAATTTGGCTCCCCTTTGACCTCTGCACCTGATCAGCCCCGTGTTGCTGGTGGGGAGTATTTGGGGTTACCTGGAACCCCCAACGGTGGACTACCTAAAACCCAGAGACAAGAACTGTAAGTTTGATACTTACCTGTAGAACTGTACTATCTTTTCTTCCCCCAGGAACTGTTAAAAAATGCAGTGTCCACTTTTAAAATAGCTTTTTGCAATTTTAAGTAAAACTGTATACATTGTCGATTCCATTCAAAGTTCTAACCATATACATGCAAAGTGCCATTCATTTATGTACTTAACTGCAAACTGAATCTTGTGATTCGAAAAATAAACTAAGAAAATATATTTTTGATATATAAAAACAATTGGTCTGGAGTTAAGTCCTTGAGTGTGTGCTTCTTCTATTGTCTGTGTGTGTACAGCAAAATGCATTGCCCATCCCTCTGATAAGCCTTCATGCTCGACCCCACTACCATAAAAGGGAGCATTAATATTATCTACATTAACCTCTGTTAAGCCTCTGGGGAACTCCTGGTCTCTGTGCACACTATATCTCATTTTGTTATAGCATATACAGAGCAAGCTTCCTACAGTAAGAAACCTTGGAATCAACATGGACTCCAAGTTAGCAATGAATGCCCAAGTGGACAAATTATCAAGATCAAGCTTAGTCACCATGAAAACTCTGTGATGCATCTTCCCCCACCTGGGATTGTCACACAGGCTCCAGGCTACTATCTCTTTCGTACTGTCTAACCTTGATGACGCCAATGGCCTCTACCAGCAACATTTGAAGGTCTGAGTTTATACAACTTTAAATCTCAAAATATTTTCTTCCTTATACATATATGCTCTTTCTATGTAGTCATGTATCTATATATTTTTTACTTTACTCCTTCTGTAGAAAAAAGATAAAAATAACAAACTCTCTCCAGTGCACTACTTTGTCTCACCCTATACTTCTTTTAATATATCCTCTAACTCCATTATGACTTATACCAAACCTCATTCTACCACTATGATCTCCAAAATACCCCTTTCTAGACTCCTCCCTCCTCTATACCCCATGGCACACCCCAAACCTCAATTTACTACTATGATCTCTTTTTCTAATTGGGTCTCTAGTTGGCAGCAGTATATGCCCTGTCCAAGTAGGGACCACAAAAGCGCTTAGAAACCACTAGCAGTCTAAAGGTTACTTGAGGTTGTGAGGGACCAGTGTCAGGCCGACAGCAATGAAGAGTATGCCAGCTACAGGAGCTAGACAAGACCCGCTGAAGCAGTACCTTCAATGGAGCTTTTTCAATGTTGAGAGTCCTCTGCATCGCTGTCGAACCGCACAGGGGTCCAGTGTTGTCATTGAACTCTGTTGAAGTGGATGGAAATGCATAAACGTTGAGCAGCGCGGAGCGTCGATGTCAAGGCGAGTACATCGTGAAACCGATGTTTGTTGTTCAGCTGCACCGGGTGTCAATGTGATGTCGTCGAACAGCCACTGTGCCGACATCAAAGGCGAAATGCGGCATCTCCGATTGGCATAAAATCCTTGATGCATTGACGTTGAGATAAAAAGGGCTGCAAAAACCCACTTCTGAGGCCCGAGACTGGAGGGGGGCATGCCAGGAATGCATAGGACTCACAGATGGATCAGAGTCCAGCAGCACTAGGAGAGTTGCAGGCAGTCTTTGATGTCCGTGTGACTGCAGGAGAATGGGGGCAAGCCAACAAGCCCTTGGAGAATCTTGGGTTCAAGGATGTAGGGAACAAGTCCAGCAAGTACCAAAGTTTCAGTCCCTCCTACAGCACAGCACACAGCAAGCAGTAGGCCAACATAGCAATGCAGTTGTACAGTGGTAGTCCCTCCTGGCAGGACATCAGTCCTTCTTCCTAGCAGAATGTCCTTGGTTCCAGCAGAGTTCTGATTTGGTGCGGGAGACTTCAAAGAGCCCTATGAAGATCACAAGGTCCCTGACATTCCTTCCCTGGGTCCAGACGCTCTACAGGGGGTTATGTAGCCCTTTGTGTGAGGAGAGGCACAGCCCTGTTCAGTGTAAATGTCACCTCCTCCCACCCATCTAACCCAGGAAGACCATCAACCTGGTGAAGGGCCATCAGGATGCAAATGTCACATTCAAGCTCCCTTTCTGTGTGACTGTCTAGAGGGAATGCAAAAAAGCTCAGCTGTCATCCCCCATGTATTCAGAGACAGACAGAGGCATAGAATGGATAAAGCAGGAAAATGCCAACTGGTTTGCAGTGGCAAAGTGCCCAGAATCCCAAAGCCAGCAAAAATGAGGTCAGGAAAAACCAGAAGTCAGAAGGCTTATCGAAAAGCACTTTGACACTTTATCAGGTGTAGTAAGAGCTATATAAATAGAATTGCAATTCATTACAATAATAGGTGGCCATGATGAAAGATTAAGTCCCTGTGTAGATGGTTTCCCTGTAGCTGTCTGGCGGTGCGATTCATAGACAATATGATCAGAAAAGGGGATAAGGGACAATCCTTTCCCTGTGCTGCTGGAAAGAGGTCGGATGTCAAGTCGTTCGTGCTAGCTTTGACCACACCTTATATATTTAACAGCATAATCGGAGCTGGAGTTTATTTGGCATGCTGTACCGCTTAAGGGTCTTGAATAAAATGGCCATTCTAATGAATCGAAAGCTGTTTCAGAACTGAGTAGTGCAACTGCTCCTTTGACCTTGGAGTTTATTTGGTTGATTATCGCAAATACCATGCGGAGGTTGTAGATTTGTGCAGGATGAATTCCAACACTGCAAATATTTTGTTAGAACAATTGCCAGTGAAAGGGGCTAATAAGAAGCACTTTTAGTGAGGTTTAGGAAGTAAGTATATAACTGCCTCATGCATTCAAGGTGGTAATTCCTCATCGCACAGCATCTCTGTGAATACATCTATAGCTGGGGCCGTGAGAATATGTTTGTAAAATCAGTGGTGAGCCCATCTGCACCCAGGGCCTTATTCCTACTAATTAATCAGTAGCAACAACCACCTCCTCTTGGGAAATCGTGTGATTGCTGTAGCATTTCTTCTCTCAGGGTAATGCTTTAAATGGAGTCAAATAATCTTTTGGCCCAGCATAAGGGTGTGGAGGAAAAGTAATTAGATTACGCAGCAAATCAATTCAAACATGGCAGTATGACCACTGTGGCCACACAAGGTAAACTCTAGTCTGGAATAAAAGTAGGGGGTTTATTACAAGCTCAAACTCAAAGTCATGTAGACAGTTCTCAAGATAAAATTATAAAGCTACAAAATCACCAAGGCTTGACCAAGGCGACAGAAAAGCTTCAAACAAACTAACATTAGCAGAACTAAACATTCAACAAAAACAATACCAAACATCAGAATAATCACCTGATGTACAGAGAACAAGTACTGTTCAGTTCTTACAAGCATTAAGGTATTTAAAAACATCTAAGTTTAGCTAGTTTGGGCAAGGGAAACCCTCCATATTAGCCAATCAATCGTTACCATACCATGTGCTGGGCTAAACACATGTGGGCAAAAAGATAAAAGCACTGTTAGAAATGTTTTTTTTGGTTCGCAGTCAGGTTACCCCTGTCCAAGCAAAAGCCCTCACTCTAGTCAGGGTAAGTCACACACAATCCAAGATTATCCTGTGCCCACCCTCTGGTAGCTTGGCACGAGCAGTCAGGCTTAACTTAGAAGGCAATGTGTAAAGTATTTGTGCAATAAATCATACAATACCACCATATAGCACCACAAAAGTACACCACACAGTGTTTAGAAAAATATATAATATTTATCAGGATAATTGTAGGTCAAAACGAATAAAGTTGCAATGTGAATTTGTAGAGATATCACTGAAAAGTGATATAAAGTGTCTTAAGTCTTTAAAAAGCAAACAAAGGGCCTCATTCTGACCTTGGCGGGCGGCGGAAGCCGCCCGCCAAAGTACCGCCGTCAGAATACCGCTGCGCGGTCAAAAGACCGCCGCGGTAATTCTGAGTTTCCCGCTGGGCTGGCGGGCGACCGCCAGAAGGCCGCCCGCCAGCCCAGCGGGAAACCCCCTTCCACGAGGATGCCGGCTCCAAATGGAGCCGGCGGAGTGGAAAGGGTGCGACGGGTGCAGTTGCACCCGTCGCGATTTTCAGTGTCTGCTATGCAGACACTGAAAATCTTGGTGGGGCCCTGTTAGGGGGCCCCACGACACCCGTTACCGCCAACCAGGTTCCGGCGGTCAAAACCGCCAGAACCAGGCTGGCGGTAAGGGGGTCGGAATCCCCATGGCGGCACTGCCTGCAGCGCCGCCATGGAGGATTCCTCAGGCCAGGGGAAAACCGGCAGGAAACCGCTGGTTTCCCTTTTCTGACCGCGGCTTTACCGCCGCGGTCAGAATAGGCCTGGTTGCACCGCCAGCCTGTTGGCGGTGCATCCGCGGGCCCCCGGCTCTGGCGGTCCATGACCGCCATGGTCGTAATGACCCCCTAAGTCTCTTTCAAGCACAAAGTACCTGGTTTGGAGTGGAAAATCTCCTCAGAGGGCCACAGAAGAAGAGATACGTGGAAAAAGGGTGTGTGCGTCGATTTCTCCCCAGCACACACGGACTTGCGTCGTTATTTTTCACGCGGGGAAGTCGTGCGTCGTTTTCCGGCGCGCGGACAGTCTCTTTCTGTGGATCGCGGGGATTACCAGATGTCCCGGGTCTGTGCGTGGATTTTCCTGCTTGTTTTCCGGCTGCACGTCGTTCTGCGGGGCTGCGCGTCGAAATTTCGATCTCACGGCAGGCATTGCGTCGATTTCTCCTCTGGAGGTCGGGCGGCGTTGTCCTTGCGAAGCCATGCGTCGAAGTTCCGGTCGTCCCGAAGGTGTTGCGTCGATCAGCGTGAAAAAGAGAAGTCATTTTGGTCCTGAGACTTCAGGGAACAGGAGGCAAGCTCTATCCAAGCCCTTGGAGAGCACTTTCACAGCCAGACAGGAGTTCAGCAAGGCAGCAGGCCAACAGCAAGGCAGCAGTCCTTTGTAGAAAGCAGACAGGTGAGTCCTTTGAGCAGCCAGGCAGTTCTTCTTGGCAGGATGTAGTTTCTGGTTCAGGTTTCTTCTCCAGCAAGTGTCTGATGAGGTAGGGCAGAGGCCCTGTTTTATACCCAAATGTGCCTTTGAAGTGGGGGAGACTTCAAAGAGTGGCTAAGAAGTGCACCAGGTCCCCTTTCAGTTCAATCCTGTCTGCCAGGGTCCCAGTAGGGGGTGTGGCAGTCCTTTGTGTGAGAGCAGGCCCTCCACCCTCCCAGCCCAGGAAGACCCATTCAAAATGCAGATGTATGCAAGTGAGGCTGAGTACCCTGTGTTTGGGGTGTGTCTGAGTGAATGCACAAGGAGCTGTCAACTAAGCCCAGCCAGACGTGGATTGTAAGGCACAGAAAGATTTAAGTGCAAAGAAATGCTCACTTTCTAAAAGTGGCATTTCTAGAATAGCAATATTAAATCCAACTTCACCAGTCAGCAGGATTTTATATTACCATTCTGGCCATACTAAATATGACCTTCCTACTCCTTTCAGATCAGCAGCTACCACTTCAATGCTGTATGAGGGCAGCCCCAATGTTAGCCTATGAAGGGAGCAGGCCTCACAGTAGTGCAAAAACTAATTTAGGAGTTTTACACTACCAGGACATGTAAACTACACAGGTACATGTCCTGCCTTTCACCCACACAGCACCCTGCTCTAGGGGTTACCTAGGGCACACATTAGAGGTGACTTATATGTGGAGAAAGGGGAGGTTTAGGCTTGGCAAGTACTTTTAAATGCCAAGTCGAGGTGACAGTGAAACTGCACACACAGGCCTTGCAATGGCAGGCCTGAGACAAGGGAAAGGGGCTACTTAAGTGGGTGGCACAACCAGTGCTGCAGGCTCACTAGTAGCATTTACTCTACCGGCCCTATGCACATAGAGTGCACATTACTAGGGACTTATAAGTAAATTAATTGTCCAATCAGGTATGATTCCAGGTTACCATGTTTTAAGGGAGAGAGCATATGCACTTTAGCACTGGTTAGCAGTGGTAAAGTGCGCAGAGTCTAAAAGCCAGCAAAAACAGTGTCCAAAATGTGGAGGGAGGCAGGCAAAAAGTTAGGGGTGACCACCCTAAGGCTGTCAGGTCTAACATGTGTCCCCCCCAGCTGAAAGTGGGGAGACCTACCCGACCTCCTGGGAGCTCTCATTGCTAAGGCGGAAGTATCTGGAGAGACCATCAGCATTGGCGTGGTCAACCCCTGGGCGATGTTCCACCGTAAAGTCCATCCCCTGTAGGGAAATGGACCACCTCAAGAGTTTTGGATTCTCACCCCTCATCTGCATGAGCCATCTGAGGGGCCTGTGGTCTGTCTGAACCCGGAAGTGAGTCCCAAACAGGTAGGGTCTTTGCTTCTTCAGTGCCCAGACCACAGCAAAAGCTTCTCTCTCAATAGCACTCCACCTCTGTTCCCGTGGTAATAGCCTTCTGCTAATAAAGACTACTGGTTGGTCTAGGCCCTCCTCATTTAGCTGTGCTAGGACTGCCCCTATGCCATGCTCTGAAGCGTCTGTCTGCACAATAAATTCCTGGGAGTAGTCAGGGGCCTTGAGCACGGGGGCCGTGCACATGGCTTCCTTCAGGGAGTCAAAGGCTTTCTGACAAGCCTCTGTCCAATTCACCAACCTAGGTTGTTTCTTGGAAGTGATTTCTGTCAAGGGTGAAACAATTGTACCATAGCCCTTGACAAATCTGCGGTAGTATCCTGTGAGGCCTAAAAAGGCTCTCACCTCAGTCTGAGTTCTAGGTGGTTGCCAGGCCTTGATAGTTTCAATCTTGGCCTGGAGTGGCTGCACCTTGCCACCACCCACTAGGTGTCCCAAGTACACCACAGAACCCTGCCCAATCTGGCACTTACTAGCCTTGATGGTCAGGCCTGCCTGTTGCAGGGCCTGAAGCACCTCCTTGAGGTGGAGCAGGTGTTCCTCCCAGCTGGAACTGTAGACAGCTATGTCATCCAGGTAGGCTGCACAGAAGGCATCCTTGCCAGCCAGGACCCCGTTAACCAACCGTTGGAAGGTAGCGGGGGCATTTTTCAATCCAAACGGCATCACCCGGAACTGGTAATGGCCATCAGGGGTTGAAAATGCAGATCTTTCTTTAGCCCCCTCAGTCAGGGCGATCTGCCAGTACCCTGAAGTAAGATCAAACGTACTCAGGAACTTGGCAGCGCTCAACCTGTCAACGAGCTCATCAGCTCGGGGGATGGGGTGAGCATCAGTCCGTGTGACTGAGTTGAGACCCCGGTAGTCCACACAGAACCGGAGTTCTGGCTTCGCACCTGGGGCAGTAGCCTTAGGGACCAACACCACTGGGCTGGCCCAGGGACTACTGGATTTCTTGATAACCCTTAGAGCTAACATCTTGGAGACCTCCTCCTTGATGCTGGCCTTCACCTTATCCGATAACCTGTAAATTTTGTTCTTCACAGGGAGACTGTCACCGGTGTCAATGTCATGAACACAGTGGTAGATCAGTCCAGGAGTAAGGGAGAATAGGGGGGAGAACTGCTCCAACAGCTCATAGCAGTCTCCTTTCTGGTTTAGAGTCAGGGAGTCAGAAAGAATGACCCCTTTCACTGACCCATCAACTTCTTGGGCAGAGAGGAGGTCGGGGAGAGGTTCACTCTCCTCTTCCATTCCTTCATCTGTGACCAGAAGCATGTTGACCTCAGACCTCTCAAAATGAGCCTTTAGTCGGTTAACATGGAGCACCCTTAGGGGGTTCCTAGGGGTTTGGAGGTCCACTAGGTAAGTGGCCTCCCCTTTCCGCTCCTTTACTTCAAATGGGCCAGACCAGCGGTCCTGGAGAGCTCTAGGCTCTACTGGCTCCATTACCCACACTTTGTCTCCAGGTTGAAACTCTACCAGGGTGGCCTTCTGGTCATACCAGCGTTTCATTACCTCTTGACTGGCCTCAAGGTTACTTTGGGCCTCTTTCCAGAAGCGGGTCATCTGGTTGCGGAGGGCCCACATGTAGCTGACCACATCCTGAGGGGTTGCCTTTGGAGCTTTCTCCAACCCCTCCTTGACAATGCTTAAGGGTCCCCTGACAGGGTACCCATAGAGAAGCTCAAAGGGACTGAACCCCACCCCCCTCTGGGGGACCTCTCTGTAAGCAAAGAGAAGGCATGGTAAGAGGACGTCCCACTTACGCCTCATGGCCTCAGGGAGGCCACCAATCATGCCTTTCAAGGTCTTGTTGAATCTCTCCACAAGACCATTAGACTGGGGGTGATAGGGTGTGGTGAACTTGTAGGTTACACCACACGCATCCCACAGAGACTTCGTGTATGCAGACATGAAGTTAGTGCCTCTGTCAGACACTATCTCCTTTGGGAATCCCACACGGGTAAATATCCCCATCAGAGTTCTGGTCACCACCGGTGCAGTTACGGTCCTCAGAGGGATTGCCTCTGGGTAACGGGTGGCATGGTCCACCAAAACCAGGATGAACCTGTTGCCTAAGGCAGTTTTGGGGTCCAATGGTCCAACAATGTCGATGCCCACCCTAAGGGGTGCCAACGACAGGAAGTGGAATCAGGGGGGTTTTAACCCTTTTTCCTGCTTTACCCCTGGCCTGGCAGGTAGGACAAGATCTGCCGAACTTATCTGAGTTTGTCCTCATTCTGGGCCAATAAAAGTGGGTGACAAGCCTGTCAAAGGTCTTGCCTTGCCCCAAATGTCCTGCCAGGGGAATGTCGTGAGCCAGACCCAGTAGGAAGATTCGGTAACACTGGGGGACCACAAGCGTACGCCCTGCCCCAAAGGCCGGAACCTTAGGCTCACTGTAGAGGAGATCATTCTCCCAATATATGTGATGATCGCCAGAGGCTTCACCTGCAGCCTGGTCTGAGGCTTGCCTCCTCAGACCCTCCAGAGTGGGACATTCTTTCTGCGCCTTGCAGAATTCATCCCTGGTGGGTCCACCCTCAACTTGCCAGCCAGCAAGCTCAGGTAGGTCACCTAGGGTGGCAATGTCTTCCTCAGTTGGCTCGGGAGCCTCCTCCTCAGGAGGCCCGTCAACCACTGCGGGAACTTCTTGGTCCGGTTTCCCGCGCCCCTTGCCCCTCCTCTTGGCAGCTCTCTGGGCCATTGTTCCAGGCTCCAGATGCCCTTGACTTCCCTCTCGGTCAGGCATGGACCGTGTGGTCATGCAGACCCACTCAGGTAACCCTAACATCTCCAGGTGAGATCTGAGCTCCACTTCTTTCCAAGCAGTATGCTCAAGATCATTGCCTAACAGACAATCTACAGGCATGGCAGGACTCACAGCTACTTTCAGAGTACCAGAGACCCCCCCCCCACTCAAAGGGAACCAGAGCCACCGGTAGGTGACTCTCACGATTGTCAGCGACTATGACCTGGTGGAATGTATTAGGGACTATCTGCTCTGTTGACACCAGCTGACTCTTGATAGTGGTCATACTGGCTCCTGTGTCACGCAGAGCCTCCACCTTCTGCCCATCAATGGTGACCCACTGCCTGTACTTGGAAGTATTTTGGGGCATGTGGGCTTTGGGCACCAATTCTCCTTCTCCCAGGGACACTAGGGAAATCTCTACCTGTTCCCCAAAGCTATCTGGGTCCATCTCCCCCCCGAGCGCTACACTAGTCAACCCTGGTGTCTGTCCGGTAGTGGACAGTGCTCTCTTGGAGCACTGGGGGTCGCCTTTATAGTGACCATACTGGTAACACTCCATGCATTTGGGGTTGGATTTTCCTGACCTATCATATGTCCCTGGCTTTTTCCCAAATCTGGAAAAGGAATGGTTGCCACCCCCTCCCTGGGAATTCTTTTGGGGGCCTTTGGAGAGTTCCTTATCTGTAAGTTTATCTCCCCCCTCTTTCTTCTGTTGGGAACCCTGACCACCTTTGTGGGTGTCCCCCCCAGGTACCTTCTTGGACACTCTGGTGCTAACCCAGAGGTCCGCCTCCTCAGCAAGCTTCCTGGGATCAGTCAGCTTACTATCCACTAAGTGCTGGCGCAACTCTGTAAAAGTAGTATTAAGCATATGCTCTCTCAGAATCAAGTCATATAAACCTTTATAATCATCTACTTTGTTGCCCCGCACCCATCCATTCAGTGCCTTACTGGAGAAGTGAAAGAAATCTACCCATGTTTGTGTGGTTTGTTTGGTGCTGTCCCTGAACCTCTGACGGTATCCCTCAGGGGTCAGCCCAAACTTGGCAAGTAAAGTGGCTTTCTGAAGTGGGTATGTGTTTTGATCAGGTTGATCCAATGTGAGAAGTGTGTCCCTCCCCAATGGCAGTACATAACCCCACATAGCTACCCCCCATTGCCCTTCAGGAACCTCATGAGCCCTTAGTGCAACTTCATAAGCAGCTAACCATTTATCTATGTCATCTCCCACCACAAAACTGGGCACCACATTTTTGGGTATACGAACCTTCTTTTCTCCAGCAGGTCCTGTCAGTATGCTGCCACCATTATTGCCGGATTCAGACTGCTTTGCCTTGAGATCCAGCTCCTTGAGACTCAGTTCATGAGCCAATAACAGTTTCTTTTCAGCCAAGGCTCTCTCAGCTGCAGCTTCAGCTCTTTCAGCTTCAATCTGTTTGGCTGCTCTTTCAGCCTCAGCTTGCTTGGCTTCTCTCTCTGCCCTTCTTTCCTCCTGTTGAGCCTCAATTTTCAGTTTTGCCATTTGCAATTGGAACTCCCTTTCCTCTCTCCTTTCCTCTGCGGTCAGGCTTTGCACAGAGACACTGCTCCCTGGTCTGGAAGGGGGCACAATAGCAGTGGTAACACCATCCACAGATAGTAACAAATCCTCTGAGGGGCCATTTTCTGGCTCCTCTTCCTCATCATCCTCTTCTAAATGGGCTTCTGCCCAGGCCCTCAGCGCCACTTGAAAGTCCTCCTTTTTGGAGGCCCCTTGGGTGGGTACCCTCATTGCCCTGCAGAATCCTTTTAGTTGTTTGACCGTATATGTATCCAACAGGACTAGGTCAAAGTCTCCTATCTGAGACCCAGTCAGAGACATGTTGAGTGAGGATTTAGTTTTTGAAAATTGTCAGGAAAAAAACGAATTTGCAAAAAGAGATAAAAATCAAGTTGACCTTCAACTGTGGGTAGGTAGTGAAATACTTAGCTACTGTATGCCACTGCACAAATACAAGTCCTATCCTCACCGCTGATCACCAATGTTAGAAATGGGGTTTTTGGTTTGCAGTCAGGTTACCCCCTGTCCAAGCAAAAGCCCTCACTCTAGTCAGGGTAAGTCACACACAATCCAAGATTATCCTGTGCCCACCCTCTGGTAGCTTGGCACGAGCAGTCAGGCTCAACTTAGAAGGCAATGTGTAAAGTATTTGTGCAATAAATCATACAATACCACCATATAGCACCACAAAAATACACCACACAGTGTTTAGAAAAATATATAATATTTATCAGGATAATTGTAGGTCAAAACGAATAAAGTTGCAATGTGAATTTGTAGAGATATCACTGAAAAGTGATATAAAGTGTCTTAAGTCTTTAAAAAGCAAACAAAATCTCTTTCAAGCACAAAGTACCTGGTTTGGAGTGGAAAATCTCCTCAGAGGGCCACAGAAGAAGAGATATGTGGAAAAAGGGTGTGTGCGTCGATTTCTCCCCAGCACACACGGACTTGCGTCGTTATTTTTTCACGCGGGGAAGTCGTGCGTCGTTTTCTGGCGCGCGGACAGTCTCTTTCTGTGGATCGCGGGGATTACCAGATGTCCCGGGTCTGTGCGTGGATTTTCCTGCTTGTTTTCCGGCTGCACGTCGTTCTGCGGGGCTGCGCGTCGAAATTTCGATCTCACGGCAGGCATTGCGTCGATTTCTCCTCTGGAGGTCGGGCGGCGTTGTCCTTGCGAAGCCATGCGTCGAAGTTCCGGTCGTCCCGAAGGTGTTGCGTCGATCAGCGTCAGTGTGTGGCGTTTTTCTCGCCGCGGAACAAGCTGTGCGACGAAAATTTCAGGGTAGGGCAGAGGCCCTGTTTTAGACCCAAATGTGCCTTTGAAGTGGGGGAGACTTCAAAGAGTGGCTAAGAAGTGCACCAGGTCCCCTTTCAGTTCAATCCTGTCTGCCAGGGTCCCAGTAGGGGGTGTGGCAGTCCTTTGTGTGAAAGCAGGCCCTCCACCCTCCCAGCCCAGGAAAACCCATTCAAAATGCAGATGTATGCAAGTGAGGCTGAGTACCCTGTGTTTGGGGTGTGTCTGAGTGAATGCACAAGGAGCTGTCAACTAAGCCCAGCCAGACGTGGATTGTAAGGCACAGAAAGATTTAAGTGCAAAGAAATTCTCACTTTCTAAAAGTGGCATTTCTAGAATAGCAATATTAAATCCAACTTCACAAGTCAGCAGGATTTTATATTACCATTCTGGCCATACTAAATATGACCTTCCTACTCCTTTCAGATCAGCAGCTACCACTTCAATACTGTATGAGGGCAGCCCCAATGTTAGCCTATGAAGGGAGCAGGCCTCACAGTAGTGCAAAAACGAAGTTAGGAGTTTTACAATACCAGGACATGTAAACTACACAGGTACATGTTCTGCCTTTCACCCACACAGCACCCTGCTCTAGGGGTTACCTAGGGCACACATTAGAGGTGACTTATATGTGGAGAAAGGAGAGGTTTAGGCTTGGCAAGTACTTTTAAATGCCAAGTCGAGGTGACAGTGAAACTGCACACACAGGCCTTGCAATGGCAGAACTGAGACAAGGGAAAGGGGCTACTTAAGTGGGTGGCACAACCAGTGCTACAGGCCCACTAGTAGCATTTAATCTACCGCCCCTATGCACATAGAGTGCACATTACTAGGGACTTATAAGTAAATTAATAGTCCAATCAGGTATGATTCCAGGTTACCATGTTTTAAGGGAGAGAGCATATGCACTTTAGCACTGGTTAGCAGTGGTAAAGTGCGCAGAGTCTAAAAGCCAGCAAAAACAGTGTCCAAAAAGTGGAGGGAGGCAGGCAAAAAGTTAGGGGTGACCACCCTAAGGCTGTCAGGTCTAACAAGCACCAAAAGGACAAAAGGAGATTTGAAAAAGGAAATCTGGGGTAAAAAAGTACTAACTAAAGTGGGCAAAAAGTAAGTAAAAATGGAAGGCGTCAGTATTTCAGAAGCTCGGTCAAGAGTCTTCTTCTCTGGGTTGGGGAAAATCTCTAAATCTTAGCAAAACATTTCAAAGGGGCAAGAGTAGAGAGGATTATTTTATTATTCTATGTAGTCCCTTTAACTTGCTACATGTATTTTCAACTCTACTGAGTGATTTAAGAGAATCCGATACTTTGGCCCAGAGTTCCGATGAGTCAGAAAGTGATTTGGCAGGGTACACTTAGGTCAACATAACTTTCAAAGGAAGAGAAGCATTATCAAGCTACATATGGCAGAAAAGGGAGTCAATGTATTGGAGGTGGAGAGACCAATGGAAATTGGGCATTATGCTTAATCCATGCAGTAAGGAACCTGTTCTTGTGGTTGATGAACAGGACAATAGGGTTAAAGTCGGATCTCAGTTTCAAGAAGTTTTGTCTCCGTTTTTGGGTAAGTTAGGTGGTTATACTCGTCGCATTAAATTCAAACGTGGAGCTCAACCAGTCAAACAAAAGTTAAGAAATGTGTTTATAAATATGAGAAATTAACTTAAAAGTGTGTTGGACCAAATGCTGAGTGGTGATATTATTGAAGAAGTAAAGTCTTCTGAATGGGTGTCTCCCATAGTTTTGGCACGTAAGGCAAACAAATCTTTGAAGCTGTGTATTGATCTTAGAGCTCTAAATGCCAATATTGTTGTTGATTGTTATCCACTACTGAACATTAACAAGGTGGTGAGTATGTTGGAAGGGAACACTTGAGCTGATATCACATATCATCAAATTGAATTAACTGAATACTCTAAGAGTTTAACTGCTTTTATCACTCCACAAGGTTTATTTCAATTTAAGACGATGTTGTTTGGCCTTCAGTCGGCGGGATTCGTGTTTCACAGAGTAATGCTCCACATGTTCGGTAAAATGAAGTGTTTGTTAAGTGTTTTCAGGATAATATCCTCATTTTCTCCCCAAATATTTGGGGCACTCTTTGTCTAAAGAAGGTGTGGTACCAAACAAATCTTTGGTTGATGCCATTATCAAAGCATCAGCACCGGACAATAAAGAGAAGTTACTTTTGTTTGCTGGGTTGTGCAAATACTATAGTAAATGTATGGAATACTTTCTCACTAAAATGGAACTGTTAAGTCAACTGACAAGAAAAAACACAGAATTCATTTGGACTGAAAGACAGCAACAAGCATTTGATCTCATTAAGACAGAGATGACAAAGGCAACCACGATGGAACCTTTTCATGTTAAAACATCTTGTATTATTACAGTACATGCAAGCATGTATAGTGTGGGAAGTGTATTATCGCAGCAGAGAGGAAAAGAAGAATGGAATGTAGCATTTGCATCTCACACACTAAGTGATACTGAAAGATGCTGAGCTGGGATAGAAAAAGAATTGTTAGCGTGTGTATGGGCTGTGAAACATTTTCAATATTATGTCTGGGGATCTCACGTCACGTTGAGAACTGACCACAAGCCCCTTGTAGGGATTTTATCTCCTGCAGGGGGGTGTAATGCCAGAGCACGAATTGCACGGTTAATGTTGAGGCTCCAGGAGTACAACTTTAATGTATTATATGTACCTGGAAAGAAGAACATTACAGCAGATTGTTTGTCCAGACTTCCTTATGCTACTAATGATGATACTGATGAAACGAAAGAAAATGAAGTAGTAGCTAACATAGCTGATGTGATATCTGGATAATGTAAGGGTGAGTCTGAAGACATGTTGAAGGTTGCTATAGTAAATGATCTTCTGTTGAAAAAGGTCATGGAACATGTTAAAGGTGGATGGCCGTCAAGGAAGGACGTTTCTGATTAATTGTTCCCTTTTTGAAAGGTTTTGGGAGAGCTAAAGGTTGAGAAGGAAAGTATATACCCCCTTCCAGTTTGAGGGATCAAATGCAATCTGTAGCACATGAAGGGCATTTAGGAATGTCATAGATGAAAAGATTAGTAAGAACAGTTTTTTGGTGACAGGGTAATAGACAGAGCGGTCAGAGAATGTGATGTGTGTGCCAATACTGAGAAAATGTTAAAAATGTCACTGGCACCTTTGAACCTAGTGGATTGTCCTGAATTTCCATGGCAGAAAGTTACATTTGATATCTTGGGACCCTTCAATGTTTTGCCCCAAGACTGTAGATTTGTCATGGTTGTGGTAGTCTACCATTTGAAATGGCCTGAAGTAAAGTTGGTGCCTCAAGTCACCACAGAAATGGAATTTATCAAAGAGTTGTTTGCTGGAGAAAGGTATCCTGAAGTTCCTATCATAGATAATGGAGTGCAGTTGAAGTTTTTTTAAATGAAAAGTTTCTTCAGATACTGTAATATTTGTCATGTCACTACTGCTTTGTATCAACCTCAAGGTGTAATGGTCATGTAAAAATATTTAACTGTGTGTTGAAAGATTACATCTTGTGGGCACGTGGATTTGGAGGGGGGTGGAAAAAAAAAGCTGAGAGAAGTTATGGTTGTATTGTATTACTCTTCACACCACTACGGATGTTTGTCCTTTCAAATTACTTAAAGGGAGAGATCATGTTTCCATATTATGCCCATGGTGATTTTTAAAAAAAGGTAAATGTTAAAGAATGAGGAAAGGAGTAAGGAAGAATTGGCATCGAGAGTGGAAGAAAAACAGGAGACGATAAAGCAGGCATATGATGCCAAATGGAAAGTCAAAAAGCACATTTTTGAAGTTGGTGATTGGGTCAGAATTTACAAGCCTGGTATTGTAGGAAAGGAAGATTCCAAGTTTGGCAAAGTTGTTTGGGTGGTCAAGGTCAATAAGACCAATGTAGTCACTTGAGATGGAAAAGTATGGAATGTCAGGAGAGTGGCTAAATGTGAGAATATAAATACATTTGGAAGTACAATAGTGAAAGATCATATTCTCAAAGCGGAGAGTCACCTTGTAAAGAAAGTCAAAGTGAGTCTGTGGCATCCAGAGTCAAATGTGGAGCTCGTGCCAGCCACGTTCCTTGCAAATTTGTTGATTATGTCTAATTCCTTGCATTATTATCATCTATCTTTTATATTTTTATTTTATGTGCTCCCTCCCTGTATATTTTTTGTGATATTTTTTCTTTTATTTTTTTATTCCTAAAGAGGAAAGGTGTGTAATATTCTGTGTTGTTCCCTTTAACTTGCTTATGTGTATTTTCATCTCTGGTCTCATGCCAGCTCTCTTTTCTGGGAGTTCCGTTATAGAATGTCTGAGGGCTGATTGGCTGTGCTGCCAGTCTGAGCAGACTGGTATTGTGCTGTCTCCAATAAAGAAAATGTAACCACATATTGGATTATTTATCCTTTGATGTTACAATTATATCTCTCAGAATCAAAGGGGTTCATCAAACAGGATAGGATGGAGATGTCTCTCAAAGGGGAAAAAGGGGGGTGAGCCACAGATCTATCTGGGAAACGGTATATTAAAGTTCATAAGGCAAGATGATTCATTAATCCATCAATCCACATGATGCAGAAGATGTACATGTCCAATGGCAATCAGTCATATGACTCAGACTGCAACGTAAGTGAAAGTTCTCAGGATCTTCATATGAAATGGCTTCTATTGTGGTCTCATCCATGTGAATTGAAACATTTGTATATATTGTCAGCTCCACAGTTCCTGAATGTACTATGCTCAAGGCTAAGTTCACAAACTCTCTATGCGTAAAACAACAGAACATCTATTACCCTGCTAGCTTCTTCATGAGAATTAAGTCTAACAGAAATGTTCATGTTAGCAAGAATGACTAAACATTTTCTGAATGATCAGGAAACGTGGACTTGCAGACCTCACTTAGGCTAAGAAAAGTGAATTAAAATGGCACATTCATTTATACAATACACATTTAACATTCTAAATCATAAACTCAATATTATTAAGCTCTTGTCAGTGTTCATTTACAGTAAATTCAAAATGAAAACTGTTAACCCTTTCATATAACTGTAACTCATAACTGCATTGTCTAGATTTGCATGTCACTTTTAAAATATTTCTAACATGAAATGTATATCAATTTACTGCACACTGTTAATTTACATCATGACTTATACTATAAAAGCAAGTAAATTCTCATGAAGTTAAAATGCTATACCACATAATTTTCAACTATTGCCCTAGTGTGAATGCACATTAATATGTCTTTCCAGTGCACCACTTTACATTAGAACTATCAGTACTTTGATTAACATAATGCATAAACTGTCATTTATAGATGCTCACTGTGACATGAGGGACAATACTACAATTTCTGCTTCATCAGTCCCCCCTCTATTGGCAAATCAAGACATCACACAAACTAAAATCTCTCATTTACAATGAGACAGCTCAAAATTTCAGAGGTCATTCCAGGCTAGAACTTCTAGATTCCTCTAACTGCTTGATGTCACTGTAATATAGGCCTTGTCTAGTCTCCATCTCAAACTCTTCTCTCCTTCCAACCCTACTGGTTCTCACTTTTTTCAGCTTCTTGAACAACTTGTAAAGACCAACTGCAACTAAGGCACACAAGGCTATTATCAATATAGGTTTCAAAATGTTTCCAACAATACCTTTTTCCAAACTTCCAAACCACTTTCCAACTGCTGAAAAACCATTACCTATTGCTTACCAGGCACTTGTCGCTTCTAACATCTTCAGGTCCCTTTTCAATTTTGTAGTGTGGAAATATACTTCCTCAGCTCTTTACTATTATCAGGGATAGAAGTGCAGCACTGTTAGACTTGTAACACTTTGCAAACTCTGCCCTCTTTTGCAAGAAGAATTTCTAATGCAAGGCGATTTTGCAAAACCATTGATTACATGGCAACCATTTCTGTATCAACTAATAAGAACACACCTGCTGTATCTGTAGAAAACGTATCTACAACACCCCCTGATGGAATTGTGGCACCAAAAGTATATCCCACTATCTCTGAAGCACTGGCACCTCTTTTAACTCTGGTGTTTGAGCTCTCTTTCCAAACTGGATCATTGACATTTTCCACATGATAAATCTTTGGAAAGACAACTCCTAGGTAATGGGTACCATACCAGCTTTTTGGCAGCTTTTAGTAGGCTTTTTTCCCCACAGATGAAATAAACACCAGGGGCCTGATTTATGAAAAGTTAGCACCGCCTTTGCATCATTTTTTTATGCAAAAGCGGCACAAACTTACAAAATATAATTACATTTTGTAAGTTTGTGCCGCTTTTGCGTCACAAAATGATGCAGAGGCGGCACTGACTTTCATAAATCAGGCCCCTGGTTTGGCAGGGTCTTGTCCAGCTAACATAACAGTCCACATAATTTTAAACAAAAGCACACGCCTACATTCACTAGTCCCTACAAAAATTATGTCAGTCTTTGATTTAGGCCTATATACACATACTTTCCCTACATGCTGCCAATCGAAGGCAAGGGATCCTTAACTCCCTGCTAATGAATGTTTTTCTTCTCTTTCCAAACTTGGTAGCACTATTCCCTTTTCTACTTTAGCTTTCATGGCTATTCTCCTATCTTCAGCTTACCCAATGACTTATTTTCTACCGGGGTAAGAATACAGGTCAAAAATAAAAAATAAAAAATACAAAAATAAAAAATACAAATGCGATTGCATAATATCACTGTTTTTTTGGTCTTTTTTTATTTATGAGTAATGCAAATTATCAAAAATAGTAACATTGAAACAAAAACTAAAATCTTGAGTTCAAATGTCTCTAATAAAAACACAGCTCATAATCACTAATAATCACTTACAGTATATATTGTCTTTGTTCATCAAGCGGTAATGAGACTTCAAAATTCAGTTCCACCACAATAACAAACTCAAGAATGTTGAACTGGATTGATATTGTTAAAACAAAAGGTTGCAAATTCCTTCTTCCATTTATTTACCACAAAGTATGTCCATTCAGCTGAGCACTTTCAACTAGGAACTATCCTTCTTTTTAATCTCTGAGTTATCCGGCTCTCACCATCACTGTCACTTTGACTTGTGTCCTCAGTTTCTTCAGCAATCGTTTGAGGCACTTGTGCAGCTGACACAGTTTGCTCACTTGGCCAATTGTCTCCTGGTACAGCTCTTTTTATTACAACATCTGGTCCTTCATCAGCATCTGAGCTTCCATAAGTCAACTGATTCTGTCTCCACCCTTCTGTATCAACCACTGCTGACAACTCACTCAGAACCCCATCAGACCACAATTGTGCTGTATCAGCTACTATTCCAGCCCCCATTGCTTGACTAACCAGATCCTTCTCACTCACTTTAACTGACCCTTCGGGGACAGGTGCTGTATTATCTAGGGGACCTGGAGCTTTGGGAGTGTGGCTTGCATGTACCCAGTTAGGGAAACCAACACACTTCACAGCTGTTGTAGTGACCAAGTAGTGTTGGACCATTCCAATGCAGTTCCAAGTAGGATTTCCTCACATGCTTCTTGACCATGACCCCGCCACCTGGACACAGATGATGGCAGAGCTCCTGCTGCGATTGTGCTGTAGCTTCTCCAACCTGATGAGACACAGAATGAACCACATCAGCTAGTCCTTTGCAATAATCCAATACTAAGCCATCTGTAATGTTCAAAAGTGTATTTGCAGGCACATGTCATGGCTTTCCCAATGATTAGTTTATGAGACGACAGCCCAGTCTTTCTGTGAGGCGTACCTCACATACTAATCAAAATCAGAGGCAATGCTTCTGGCCATTTCAAAGTGGTGGATGAACATACTTTTGGCAGTCTGAACTTCAGAGCACCATTAACTTGCTCCACCGTTCCAGAAGCCTCAGGTCTGTAACTGCAGTGTAGTCTTTGCCCAACTTGCAATCCCTCACATAACAATTTTAGGACCTCGCGATTGAAGTGTGTCCCTTGGTCTGACTCTGGAGAAGTTGGGAAGCCGAACCTTGGAATCAGTTCCTTAAGTAACAGCTTTGCTACTCATTTCTCCTGGTCAGGTAAGATTCAACCCAATGAAAGAAAATGCACACAGTGACCAAGATGTATCTCAGTCCATTGCATACAGGTAACTCAAAAAAATCCAACTCAATTCTGTTGAATGGTCCTCTTGATTTGCCTATGTGACTCAGTGTAACTACTGTATGGTTTCCTACGTTCATCTGCTGGCATGTGACCCATCTGTGACACACGGCTTATGCTATCAATTTGAATTTGGGATTAAGCAATGTCTGCCTAAATGTTCTAATCATTGTGTTGCAAACTCCATGTGCTTGTTCATGATAGTGTCTAGCCCTGGGTGGTATCAAACTTTTCATTAACACAGCTCTTCCATCACCTTAAACCCAAATATCATCCTCATTTCTCTTGACACATCCTGCTCTAACCCAACACTGCTGTTCCTCTTCTGTCACTTCTTCTTGCAATCTTTTAACTTCTTCCCAGGTATAATGGCAGTTAATAACATTTTTTGACTTGTCTCATCACTTAATTCATTGTTCCACTCCCCATTAAAGAAAGTGCAGTTTAGTGCGCAATATCTTGCCACTTCATCTGCATATATATTTCCCAAATTTACATAATCACTAGACTTTCAGGGGCATATTTATACTCTGTTTGCGCCGGAATTGCATAGTTTTTTTTTACGCAAATCCGACGCAAAGCTAACTCCATATTTATACTTTGGCGTTGGACCCGTCTAGCGCCAAAGATATTGGAGTTTGCGTCATTTTTTTGCGTGGACACCTACCTTGCGTTAATGATATACAAGGTAGGCGTTCCCGTCTAAAAAATGACTCCAAGGCATGTGCGCCTTATTTAAACTCCCGTGCAAAAATGGCGCACGGGAGTGGGCGGGTCAAAAAAAATGACGTCCAGCCGCTTTTGCGTCATTTTTTAGCGCCTGGTCAGGGCAGGCGTTAAGGGACCTGTGGGCTCGGAAGGAGCCCAGAGGTGCCCTCCCATGCCCCCAGGGACACCCCCTGCCACCCTTGCCCACCCCAGGAGGACACCCAAGGATGGAGGGACCCATCCCAGGGAACTTAAGGTAAGTTCAGGTAAGTAATTTTTTAAAAAATTTTATGTGGCATAGGGGGGCCTGATTTGTGCCCCCCTACATGCCACTATGCCCAATGACCATGCCCAGGGGACATATGTCCCCTGGGCATGGCCATTGGGCAAGGGGGCATGACTCCTGTCTTTGCTAAGACAGGAGTCATGTCAATGGAGGGTGGGAGTAAAAAAAAATGGCGCTAATCGGGCTGAGGCAGATTTTTTGCCTCAGACCGACTTGCCCCATTTTTTGACGCCCAAGCTCCATTTTCCCCTACGCCGGCGCTGCCTGGTGTGGGTCATTTTTTTTGACGCACACCAGTCAGCTCCGCCGGCTAACGTCATTCCATAAATAAGGCGCCCGCATGGCGCTTTGGAATGGCGTTAGCCGGCGTTAACATTTTTGACGCACAACTGCGTTGGTGCAGTTGTGCGTCAAAAAGTATAAATATAACTTACCAAAGTCATGAACGATACCAAAGCCATACTAACTATCAGTGAAAATTCTCACTTTCAGCTGTTCGGAAACACAGCATGCTCTAGTAAGAGCAACTAATTCTGCTACTTGGCAAGCAATTCTGCTAGTTGACTAGACAAGACTCCTTGAAGCCAGGAAGCTTTGATTACACCTGAGACTGTGCAAGCAGCATAACCAGCTCTCGGCGTACCATCCTTGTCTCTTAAAGTGTAGCCATCAACAAACATGGCATAGTCATTTTTGGGTAGGGGAATATCTTGAATGTCAGGTCTTGGCCTTGTGCATAGTTCAGTAACATCGAGACAGTCATGCTCAAGCTCATCCAAAACAATCATTTACATTTTCAACAGGGGCAGGTAATACATTTGCAGGATTCAATAGTGCATCTCTTCAAATTGACATTGGGTGCAGGAAGATGACTTGTTCCTAACAAGTCAAACTTGTACTGGTGAGATGTTGGGTCTTGGTTTGGCTGAACAATATCTCCACAGAGTGGGGCACAAAAGCTTTCAGGGGATGACCCATAACAAAGCCTTAGCATTTTTCTATGCTTACGCTCACAGCAGCAATGGCTTTAAGGCAACCTGGCAAAGTTGAAGCCAGAGGATCAAGAGTGGCAGAAGAATAAGCCAAAGGCTTGTGTGCATTTCCATGCAATTGAGTCAAAACTGAGAGAGCGCATCACTTCCTCTCACAGCAGTACAAAGAAAAACATTTGTCATAATCAGTCATTCCCAGAGCAGAGGCACAACACAAATTTTGTCTCTGCTCTGTGAAGACATGTTTGCAGTTGCCATCCAATGATACTGGATCAGACACATCTTTGTGTGTCAGCCTCTGTAAAGGCATGGCCAAAAGTGAAAAGTTTGGAATCCACTGATGAAGATAGCCAGCCATTCCCAGGAACATTCTGACTTCTTTCTGAGTGGTAGACTGATTCCTTTTCAAAATTGCTGAGATGTTTTCTTGCAACACCTTCCATATACCTTTTTCAATGTGGTGACCTAAGTACAGAACTTCCTTTTTACCAATACTATAATTTAGTCGGTGAAACTTTATTTCCATTCTCTCCTAAAGGATTCAAGAGATCAATTGTGTCTCTCCTACAGGCTTATTGCATGTTTGATGCTACGAGTAGATCATCAATGTATTAGACTACGACTGAATGATAGGGCATTTTAAGGGACTCCGGATTGTTTCTCAAGATCTGGGTGAAAATTGAGCTACTCTCAGTATATCCTTGTGGAACTCTGCGTCATGCCAAAAAACGACTGCAAAACCAAAATGCAAAGAGAAATGGACTCTCCTCAACCAACGGTATGGAAAAGAACACTTGGCAAAAGTCAATCACCATTCTGCTTCACGTAAAATTTGAAATTATATTACTACTGGATTCTTTACCATGGGACAACATGGGACGGCTATCTTGTTAATCTTTTCTTTGGTCCTGGACTATGCAGTATTTTTCAGTGGGCTTCTGCAGTCCCATAATGAGAGAGTTACATGGACTTCCCATTATCTCTTTTAGAATACCCTGTTTGATTAAACAGTTTATCAAGGGAGTAATTCCTGCTATTGTCTCGGGTGTCATATTATATGGGGTAATTTTCAGATAAACTGCATTTAGCTTCACTATTATTTTTACAGGTTCATCCCCTTTAATTATTCCTATATCTTTTCCAGGAAAATTCAACACTTCAGTTGAAACATTCTGTTTTAAATCCTCAGGCAAATCATTACATGTCATCATTTGTACAATGGGACAATCGGGTACTGCTTCACAGTTTTACATGGCACATGCTCATCATTTGTCTGAATCTCAATTCCATGGGCTGTGTAGCCAATGGGGCAATTTAATTTACACAGTAGATCGCATCCAAGCAAGCTTACAGGACTTAAATCACAGACTACAAATTGATGCTCATCCTCAAAGGAATTTTACTGGGACAGATTCTGTTACTGAATTACACAATTGTTTACTTGTGACTCCTGTAGGAAAGTGCCCCTTTTGGTATGGTTACCCCCCCACACACATTTTGCCTGATATCTGATGTTAACTTGACTGAGTGTGTGCTGGGATCCTGCTAACCAGGCCCCAGCACCTCTGTTCTTTCCCTAAATTGTACCATTGCTTCCACAATTGGCACACCCCTGGCACCCAGCACATGCACACTGCCATTGCAGATTGTGTGTGTTGGTGGGGAGAAAAAGGTAAAGTCGACATGGCATCCCTCTCTGGGTGCCATGTCCACAAACTACTGCCTGTGGCATAGGTGAGTCACCCCTCTAGCAGGCCTTACAGCCCTAAGGCAGAGTGCACTATGCCACGGGTGAGGGCATATCTGCATGAGCAATATTCCCCTACAGTGTCCAAGTTCATTCTTAGACCCTGTAAGTGCAGTGTGGCCATATTGAGTACATGACTTGGGAGTTTGCCATTATGAACTCCAAAGCTCCATGATGGCTTCAGTAAATGCTGGGAAATTTGGTATCAAACTTTTCAGCTCAATAACCCCACCGCCAGTGTTGGCTTTGTTGTAAAACATACACAGAGGGCATGTTAGAGATGCCCCATGTAATTCACCCAACCCTCTAATGTGAGGCTGACCAGTCTGTGCCAGCCTGCCACTAACAGACCAGTTTCTGACCCCCTGGGGTGAGAGCCTTTGTGCTCTCTGGGGTCAGGGACAAAGCCTGCTCTAGGTGGAGGTGCTTCATACCTCCCCCCTGCAGAAACAGCAACACTTGGCAGTGAGCCTCAAAAGCTCCTGCCTTTTGTTACACTGCCTTAGGGTACTAGAGATGCCAGTCCCCCTGAACCAAGCCCCACTTTTGATGGCAGGTCCGGTGGAAAAATTAGTAAACACCAGGAGGAGTGCCCTCCCCGGCTAGGAACACTGTTCCAGTGCCCGGAGCTGAAGTAAACCCCTCCTGGCAGAATCCTCCATCTTGTTTTGAAGTATGTTCACTAATAGGGTTAGGAATGTGCCCCCTCCCCAATGGGAGTGGACACATGAAGGGTGTGCCACCCTCTGGGACATAGCCATTGGCTACTGACACCTGTAACATCCCTAAATCCAGTATTTAGGGGCACCCTGAACCTTGCTATTCAGGTTCCTGGCAACCTAAAAAGAAGAAGAAGGACTGAAGGGCCGCCCCAGCAGAGAAGACTCCAGATGACAACTCACCTACCGGCGTGTCTGCAGCTTCAAAACTCCTGCTACAAAAAGGTGACTAATCCTGCAGAACCAGCGACCACTACAAACCCGCCGAGGACTGCCTGCCTACCCAAGAACCATAATCTTCCGAGGGCAGCGGCCCTGTCCACAAAGAAATCCCTAAGAAGGACTCCAGAACTGCCCGGGTCCGCAAGTCCTGCCCACTCTGCATCCTATGTCCACGGCCCGTGTCCAGATGGCCCACCACTCCAGAGAAGGTCCCCAGGTGATTCCAACCTCGAGTCCACCCTGGTTTGACCTCTCCTGACCAACACAACGACTCCTACAGTCTAAATCCAGAGGACCCCCCTGACAGTGTCCGGCCCCAGTGAAGATTTCCTGACGCCTAAAGGTACCCCTGTACCCCGCACCCCCCTGGCCATGGGGAACCTAACCAACAGTCCAGCAATGTCCTGTGGGCTCTCTACTTACCTGTCCAGCCATTGGTTTTCTTCAGACGACTACCTGAACCTAGCCTGCAGCATTGTTGTGACCCCTGGGGTTCCTCCATTGAAAAGCATTGGGCACCTGACGCTGTGCCTGCATCCTGTACCCGGCCACCCCCATGCCGCTGAGGGCGCACAGGGTGCGTGTTTGGTGTGGACCTGTGCCACCCCCTCAGTGCTGATCTAAACCCCCCAGGTCTGTGCCCTGAAGTCACGGGTACTTACCTGCAAGCTGTTTCTTTCTAAGTGCCCCCTGTCTCCATAGGATTCCATTGGGCGCCCAACAAAACTTTGACCTCTGCTCCCAGCTGACCCCTTGTTGCTGGTGATGCACCCTTGGTTTCTTCCAAAACTTTGCCCTGTGGACACCCTAACCCCAGAAAACTGGGATCGTAAGTTTAGTTTTTACCTGCAAATTGTGTTGTTACTTTTCCTCCCCTAGGACTGCATTGCTTTCTGTGAGAAATATAACTGTGCCTACTTTTGAAATTGAAAAGTATTACTTACCTGCATTTGATGCTTGAAAGTGATACGTTCTTGAAGCTGTACTTACCTACAGCAAAGATCCTTTTGGTTCCAGAGGTAAAATAACAAAGTCGTTTTTTGATACATAAACCATTGGCCTGGAGTCAGTCATTGAGTGTGTGCCTCATTTCTTGACTGTGTGTGAACAACAAATGCGTACCACTACCCTCTGGGAAGCCTAACTGCTCGACCACACTACCACAAAACAGAACATTAGTATTATCTACTTTAGCCTCTGTAAAGCCTCTGTGGATCCACTGGTCTCTGTGCACACTATACCTTACCTTGGTATAGTGTATACGGAGCCAGCTTCCTACAACTCCTACAACCTGAATTTTCCTTCCTGAAAGGGGTAAATTTGGTACTTCTGCTGTTCTGACAGTGGAGCGTGGAGCCCTAATGTCAACCAGAAATGAATCATGGTAACTCATTACATCAGCATTTACATAGGGACCACGTTGATTTAGCTCTAAGGAAGCACTTAGCATGCAATCTTCGTCATCTGAACAATCCGCTTGAAGAATTTGTGAAAAATTCTCATCACTGAAATCCATTAAAGAAAACTGTGATACCAAGCCATTCACATCTACATTGGCAACTTGATTCAAAGTCTCTCTGGCAACAGCTATCTGCTGTTGAGCCATAAGAGCATGTGGTATCTGCATTTGTTGTCCTAGGGGCATATTCACATATGGCGCATGGGGTCTTTGAACTCTCTGTATTTGAACCTAATTATTACCTTGTACTTGAATAGCTCATTACTCCGTACTTGACTATTCTCATTATTAAGGGGACATTCCCTCCTCCAATGTCCTAAAGTTCTGCAAGCATGATACAAATCAGTTCTCTGGACATCCCAACATCAACAACACCAGTCTGATCTACCTGAACACCACGTCCTACACCACTTGGTTGAAAAACATTGGTTCCCAGCTGTTGCACTCCTTGCATACCCCCAGTATTCACCACCATCTGCAGACTTTAACCAGCTGTCTGAGCAGCTTTCAATTGCCTCATCATTACCTCCTGAATTTCTTCTGCTTCAATTCCAATTCATAGCTGCAGTATTTGGCATACTGCAGGATTTCATCAACCGGTTTGTTCTGCCAACAAATCAAATGCTGCTGGATTATTTCACTTTTCTCTGGTTTCAATCTTTGCACAAATCCACACACAAAATGACCCATATTTTTAACATCTATTGTTTCTGAACCACTGTAACATTTGAAAGCATGCAACAATCTCTCATAATAGGAATGAATCAACTCCTTCGATTCCTGAGTCATTCTGTTAATTCTCACCCAATCAATTACTTTCAGGGAGACTTTGGGATATATTTACAAGCCCCTAGCACCACCACAGAGTCACTTTATGTGACCCTCTAGTGATGCTGTGCACTGGTCATATTTACAAGGCGGTGCTAAGCAAATTGGGGGCATATTTATACTCCGTTTGCGCTGAAATTGCGTCGTTTTTTTTTACGCAATTTCGACGCAAAACTAACTCCATATTTATACTTTGGCGTTAGACGCATCTAGCGCCAAAGTCCATGGAGTTAGCGTCATTTTTTAGCGTGGACACCTACTTTGCGTTAATTATATGCAAGGTAGGCGTTCCCGTCTAAAAAATCGACTCCGAGGCATGTGCGTGGGATTTATACTCCCGGGCAAAAATCATGCCCGGGAGTGAGTGGGTGAAAAAAAATGACGTACGGCCGCTTTTGCGCCGTTTTTTAGCGCCTGCAAAAGACAGGCGTTAAGGGACCTGTGGGCTCTGAAGGAGCCCACCAGTGCCCTCCCATGCCCCCAGGGACACCCCCTGTCACCCATGCCCACCCCAGGAGGACACCCAAGGCTGGAGGGACCCATCCCAGGGACATTAAGGTAAGTTCAGGTAAGTGTTTTTTTTTTGTTTTTTTTGTGGCATAGGGGGGCCTGATTTGTGCCCCCCTACATGCCACTATGCCCAATTACCATGCCCAGGGGACAGAAGTCCCCTGGGCATGACCATTGGGCAAGGGGGCATGACTCCTGTCTTTGCTAAGACAGGAGTCATTTCTATGGGGGTTGGGAGTGAAAAAAAATGGCGCAAATCGGGTTGAGGCGCAAAAATTGCCTCAACCTGACTTGCCCCATTTCTTGACGCCCAAGCTCCATATCCCCATACGCCGGCGCTGCCTGGTGTACGTTGTTTTTTTTAACGCACACCAGACGGCGCCGGCGGCTAACGCCGGCTAACGTCATTCAATAAATACGGCGCCCACATGGCGCTTCAGAATGGCGTTAACCGGCGCTAATTTTTTTGACACAAAACTGCGTTGGCGCAGTTTTGCGTCAAAAAGTATAAATATGGGCCTTGATGTTTCAAAATTTGCTAAAGCAGATTCAGGGCATGTTAACTGTCTACAGATGTCCCTTGGAACTCCTGCATGTTTCGCTAAGGCCTGCTCCATATAAAGGCCCTTGAAAACCTAATGTACGGTGGCATGTTTCGGGACAGTTGCCACATCGACCTAGAATTATTCTATTATAGACAAAAGGAGCCCATCTTTGAACACTGGGTCTAATAATGATATAACAGTGAATCTCCAACTCAGGCTACAAAATATGGAGGTCTGGAGGGCTAACTTGAATGTGACTAGGAAGTGATCGGATAGCATGCGGGGCAACTGTGAGAAACCTCAAATGTGAGTAATTTAGTCCGAGGACATTTTGTGCGGTGCTTAATAGAAAGTAGAGTCTCACGCTGTAGGGGTGCGCAGAATGCTGCACGTCTTTACACCCAAAAAGGTGAATGATTGTGTAGTATTTTCGCTACATGCGTGTTGTGTCAGCTACCATATCAGAACAGTCCGACTGTGTGTCAAACACCAAATGCAGATCTTTCCCCCTACCCCAAATCATGGTATCTACATGGGAATTGCAAAATGTTGTAAAGATGTCTATAAAGAGCCGATGGGTGTCAACATTTGGTGTATACGTACCAACGCTAGTTTGATATTTTCAAACATCCTCATGAGGATAAGATTCCAGCCATCCCTGCCCTCATATTTCTGATGCAATCTAAAATCTATATGGGGTATCCAAATATGACAATACCATGCTAGCCTAACGATGGTCATTAAGACCCCTAATTATTTCAAGTGAGCCAATTAGCCGCTTCATCACAGGATGTCATAGAGTGAGATAAAAAGACTAACAAAATTGCTGTGTGCAATCCAAGTGAAAAACAGTATTCTACAACGAAAGCTGGAATGTTCTTATTACCACTGTTGCACACAGAATACTACACACCCACCTCTCCCTTTTCCACATTGAGGCCCCCAATATTCATTGCCAATGCCCCTGGAACAAAGACCTGAATGTAGGAAAGAAGAGGAAGAGAAAATGCAAAACCATCACAAGGTGATACAGACCATGACACCTGACATCGCTCCATGTCAAGCGCGATGAGATGTCCTTCATAATAGTCCATGTAGACATAGGGGAAAGTCCAGTGTTCAACAAAGTCTGAAAGAGATGCCAAAGGGTGAAAGTAATACACATAACCCATCCATTTCAATAGGAACATTTATGGAAATCATACCATATAAATGGTGAGAAAATGGAGCGTTCAGGTTTACCATCAACATGTCAGTCCTCTCCTATGGAGGTCTGTCCTAGCTCACTGGGGCTGTTACTTCTTTTGGATCCATCTGTCGATTTAGGAAATCTCCTGAAGGAGTAAAGTTTTTTACAGAATTTGGCTGTTGCAGTGACATCAGGAAATAGAAGCGCTTTACCATCTAGGTCTACCTATTGTTCCATATATGGCATAGAGTACCTGATGTACCCTTAAAGCATGTCTCACCACTGTAAACTTGCAGCAAGGCTCTTGAACTGCAGCCATGAAACCTGGAAACATGGATATCTCAGAACCCTGATACTGGATTGATCCTTTTTTGTGAGTCAGTGTTAGAACAGTATCTCAATCGCAGAAGTTGAGCAGCTTGGTTATAAGTGGTTAGCACCAGGTACGCACTAACAGCCGTCTGCCTGGGCCCATGGTAAGCATCAGGAAAGATGCCAAAATATATATATATAGACCACACCAAGGGTTAATTGTCTGCGAGTGGAAAGCAAAAAGGCTACACAGAACTCCCAAACCTCGCATGCCTCATGCAATCATAAGGTTGAAGGAATCAGTGCTACAGATCCGGTAGGGGGCTGGCGTTATGACCCAAAATGGCAGTCCTAGCATAAGACACTATCTGGCTCTGAAGGTACAATAAGCCAATGAGAGGGTCAATGGGCAGACCCCCAGGAAAGGAAGCATTGCCCGGTGTTCACCAGAGACCCACATAACCCCATCTGCACAGCATACCACTGTCACCCATCTGACCACTTGGATGACCCACTTACTTCTTCTTAAGGCCGGGGGCCAACCACAGTGTAGTCATGTCACTTGCGTGACCGGATAACTTTGACTGGAACTTTTTTCTATTGTGCATATATCACTATCAATAGTCTCATACTGGTTAGCACTCAAACCATTATGATACAAATATGACGTGCCAGTTGAGGATGACACTTTTGCAGTGCATTGTGATCTTCAGTTCTTTTACATATTAGGAAGTAATGCATTTACTCAACATATGATGTGTACATGGAATTATGGGTAACACACACTGATGGAGTCTATGCAGGCCACAAGTCCCTGTACTCCCCTGGTGTTGAGTCTTTAGATATATTTGAGGTTGGTAGGGTTCCATGGAGGTATGTACAACTCTGACCAAAGACTCCAGACATACCACTTGTTAAAAGTCTCAACAAAAGGATCCAAATTTAGTTTAGCTGTACATTGTTGTATGTCTAGCTATGCATGATATTTCATTTTGACTTAATGAAGTTTGGGATGCTGGGTGAGGGGGCACAACTATTCCGACAATACAAAAGTGGACAACTCTAGTCAATTTCCTAGTTATTTAAAATGAATTGTCCATTAGGGCTGAGGATGGGAGGCAAGTCACTTGATCAACTCTTCAATGACAGTTGAAATGCAGAAGGTGGGTAGATGCCACAGAGAGGTACATCTTGTGTCCGGACACCTATTAGAAGGTATTAGTGACCACAATATAGCAGGATTATCACAATAAAATAACATAACAAGTAAAGAAGGATGCCCTTATGCTCCTAAGTAGAATACTAGGTCAGACTCCTGGAGGAGTCATTACCAGGGCTTGAAAGCCACTAGATGCTATGAGAACGCAATCATACACACCCATGTATTCACAAAACCGTGCACGCAGAGACACACATACTGATCTCTTTCCTGGATTCTCCTCAAATAATCCAAGCCCACAAATCTATGTCCCCCTGTGTAGTCCAATCCCATCAGTGCTGTCTTCTTTTCCTCCATACCACTAGTACCACCAGTAACCTATTAGCTGGCCCGGGGTCACTAGATGTTCCTAAAACAACTGCATCTTTAATGCAGAGGTGTGAGGGCATAATGGAGGCCTCTGAGTGGCCAGTGCCAGCTGGTGACGTCAGACACCCCTCCTGATAGGTGCTTACCTGACTAGGTAGCCAATCCTCCTCTGAGGGCTATTTAGGGTCTCTCCTGTGTGCTCCTCTTGAGATAACGAATGCAAGAGCTCACCAGAGTTCCTCTGCATCTCCCTCTTCGACTTCTGCCAAGGCTCGACCGCTGACTGCTCCAGGACGCCTCCAAAACTGCAACAAAGTAGCAAGAAGACTACCAGCGACATTGTAGCACCTAATCCTGCCGGCTTTCTCGACTGTTTCCTGGTGGTGCATGCTCTGGGGGCTGCCTGCCTTCACCCTGCACTGGAAGCCATGAAAAAATCTCCTGTGGGTCGACTGAATCTTCCCCCTGCTAACGCAGGCACCAAACTTCTGCTTCACCGGTCCTCTGGGTCCCCTCTCATCTTGATGAGCGTGGTCCCTGGAACACAGGAGCTGGATCCAAGTGACCCGACAGTCCAGTGGTCCATCTGTCCAAATTTGGTGGAGGTAAGTCCTTGCCTCCCCACGCTAGAAAGTAATCCTGTGTACTGCGTGAACTGCAGCTGCTAGGGCTTCTGTGCATTTTTGCAAGGAATCCTTCATGCACAGTACAGCCCAGGTCCCCAGCACTGCGTCCTGCATTGCTCAACTTGCTGAGTTGACCACCGGCTTCGTGGGACCCTCCTTTGTGGTGTTGAGATGACCGCTGTGCTCAGTTTTCTTGAACCCGTGTTCAAGTACTTCTGTGGGTGCTGGCTTCTTGTGCATGGGCTCTCTGTGTTGCTGAGGGCCCTCTCTGTCTCCTCTTTCAAGTGGCGATCTCCTGGTCCTTCCTGAGCTTGGGCAGCACCCTTTTTCTTCAACTGCAACCTTTGCAGCTAGCAAGGCTTGTTTGCAGTCTTTCTGCACAGAAACAACTTTTGCATCCTCCAGCATTCCGTGGGACATCTTCTGTGCAAAGGAGAAGTTCCTGACATCCTCCGTTGTTGCAGAATCTTCAGCTTCTTCCACCCTGAGGCAGCCATTTTGCACCTTCATCCAGGGTTTAGTGGGCTCCTGCCCCCCCTGGACACTTTCATGACTCTTGGACTTGGTCCCCTTCCTTTACAGGTCCTCAGGTCCAGGAATCCATCTTCAGTGCTTTGCAGTCAGTTGTGGTCTTTGCAGAATCTCCTATCACGACTTTAGTGTGTTTCTGGGGAAGTAGGGTCACTTTACTCCTACTTATCAGGGTCTTGGGGTGGGGTATCTTGAACACCCTTAGTGTTTTCTTACACTCCCAGCGACCCTCTACACACTACAATAGGCCTTAGGTCCCTAAATGGTTCGCATTCCACTTTCTTAGTGTATGGTTTGTGTTGCCCCTAGGCCTATTGCATCCTATTGTATTCTACAGTGCTTGCACTACTTTTTCTGTTTACTTACCTGATTTTGGTTTGTGTGTATATTTTGTGTATTTTACTTACCTCCTAAGGGAGTATATCCTCTGAGATATTTTTGGCACATTGACACTAAAATAAAGTACCTTTATTTTTAGTAACACTGAGTATTGTGATTCTTATGATATAGTGCTATATGATATAAGTGGTATAGTAGGAGCTTTGCATGTCTCCTAGTTCAGCCTAAGCTGCTCTGCTATAGCTACCTCTATCTAACTAAGCTGCTAGAACACTACTAATCTACTAATAAGGGATAACTGGAGCTGGCACAAGGTGTAAGTACCATCAGGTACCTACAATAGGCCAGGCCAGCCTCCTACAGCGGTGCCTTTGATGTTGACTAGGGCTAAATCACCCATCTGCCCTCAAGACAATTCTGAAAATTAGAAGTGTTTGTAGGTGACCCACATCTAAAACATAGAATTGTACCAGGAGAACAAATGTAACTCCTAACTCATGTTATTGATAATCTGGAAGCTTGCAATTTATTAGCTTGAATGACCTGCAATATACAATGAGGAGTCTCCAGTTGTCATGCATTTTCTTGTAAACTTTCAAAATTCAAGAGCTAGATCATCACACCTCTATCACCACTTCCCTGTTTTCCGAATATTGTCTCTCTGAAGTTATAATTTACATCACAAGCAAAGACAATAGTGTATGCAGTCCTATAAGGTACAACGTATTACTTGCAACATAACTATAGCACTTACATAACAACTGAATCCTAACACCAGACCTCCCAAAGGTCTCCTCTTACTTGAAAGTTTGACAGCTGAACTGAAAAAGGTCTCATAGCCTGTGCCACTGGGAACATTCATACACTTGGACCTACATTTACTTAGGCGTTGCACTAGCATTATACAAGTCAAGGTGTTTTGGGTTAGAAAAGTGCACTTCTCAAAGTCAAAAAAAGCTTTGCACCACTTACTTAGCAGTTTTATAGAGCACAAACGTGGCCCAAGGATATTATAGCACTTTCAATGGAACCAGGGTATATTACGCATTCTAGGCACAGGATATAAAGTGATTTGCTTTAACTTGCTTTGTGTCAAGGGAGCTACTGAAATAGATATGTGCCGATAGCTTTTGACATAAACAATGATTTACTAAGATAGCCAGACCAGGCTTTGCATCAAAAAATAACAACACGCAGCAGGAGTAAACATTAGTAAATATATTAATTTATTCAAAGAATGACACATTGCATACTTGCTGCAGTGTACGTAAAGCAAACATTCAGGCCCGTATTTATACTTTTTGACGCTAAACTGCGCTAACGCAGTTTAGCGTCAAAAATTTTTGCGCCGGCTAACGCCATTCTGAAGCACCATGCGGGCGCCATATTTATTGAATGGCGTTAGCCGGCGCAAGCAGACCGGCGCTGCCTGGTGTGCGTGGAAAAAAACCACGTACACCAGGCAGCGCCGGCGTAGGGAAAAATGGCGTTAGGGCGTCTTAAAAATGGTGCAAGTCAGGTTGACGCAAAAAAATCGCCTCCACCCGATTTGCGCCATTTTTAACGACGCCCAGACGCCATTTACATGACTCCTGTCTTAGTAAAGACAGGAGTCATGCCCCCTTGCCCAATGGCCATGCCCAGGGGACTTCTGTCCCCTGGGCATGGTCATTGGGCATTGAGGCATGTAGGGGGGCACAAATCAGGCCCCCCTATGCCAAAAAAAATTTATTAAAAAAAATATATATATACTTACCTGAACTTACCTGAATGTCCTTGGGATGGGTCCCTCCATCCTTGGGTGTCCTCCTGGGGTGGGCAAGGGTGGCAGGGGGGGTCCCTGGGGGCATGGGAGGGCAGCTGTGGGCTCATTTTGAGCCCACAGGTCCCTTAACGCCTGCCCTGACCCAGGCGTTAAAAAGAGGCGCAAATGCGGGGTTTTTTGCCCCGCCCACTCCCGGGCGTGATTTTTGCCCGGGAGCATAAATACGACGCATTTGCGGGAACGCCTACCTTGCATCTCATTAACGCAAGGAAGGCGTTCACGCAAAAAAATGACGCTCTTTACTCATACTTTGGCGCTAGACGCGTCTAACGCCAAAGTATAAATATGGCGTTAGTTTTGCGCCGAATTTGCGTCGAAAAAAACGACGCAAATTTGGCGCAAACGGAGTATAAATATGCCCCTCAGTGCTTGGGATATTTCATCGAGTGTCTAGGCACAGGAATTGGTACTAGAGGGGTATGCTTCAAGTACAAATCTTATGCTAGAAAGCACACACTCACCTCTGCACCATAGCTTTATGAAACACAAAACAGAATTGTTAACAGAAGGAATGACATCAGAAGCAGGCCAATCTTATTAAATATGGTTTTGTACCGTTCCCCCTCAGTGCCACACAGCACAGCAACTGTAATTATAGTCAGTGCTTTAAATGGGACGGTACTCACCGGTACTGAGTACCGGCACTTTTTTATTTTGAGAGGGAGAGTACCGGCATATCTCAAGATATACGTAATACTTTTAATTGGAGAGTACCGGCACTTCTCGGAAACAAGCAGGTACTCTATCACAGAGTACCTGCACTTCTATTTTTCCATTTAAAGCACTGATTATAGTGCTGCGTTGCGTAAAAAATAGTAAATCTAGGACCGAAGCCAACTTCCAATAAAAGGGGACCTTTTTGACGGGAGTAATAAATGATAGCCAGCTACAACATTTTTGGAAATAACATGCAGATTTTGGTGCTTACCCACCATGATTTGCAATTTCCAATAAATACAGGGCGTTTTCCATGATAAATATCAGAAGGCTTTACCTGTTGCGATTTATCACAAAACCCATAATTGCCATATGTTCAGTAACTTTGTACTAAATCTTTGGAGACGGACTTGGGAGCTTTCGTGAGGAAGTGGCACAGTAGATTGGTGTGAATCACGTCACAGAGGACAACTTCAGCTTTCATTAAAAAGCTAAATTCCATAGAAGCTAAACTTGATCACATTCCTATACAATTTGGGCTTTTTTATTTTGGTGAATTTCTGCAACATTACAGAGGAAAGAGCGCTGGCAATAAGTGTCACTCTTGCGACTATGAAAGTGCAGCCGCATGTTAGGATGCTCCCCAGCACTGACATCGGAATGAAATGGTTATCAGCTTTTCCTAAAATGGGCATTTGCACTAGTCTAGATACTACGCGGACTTGTTTTCATTGGCTGTTGCTGAGGGGATTTGTTACATGTTTAAAGGCTGTTGTCTGTGTAATTGCACACCTGGTTGTACATTGTACTTTGTATGAGACTTTAATGTTTCTGGACAAAACGGTGACTTCAATTGCTTCAGATGTTGTGGCTGAGTCTGGGTTATGTTGAGAGAGAGAGAGAGAGAGAGAGAAAGCGAGAGAGAGAGAGAGAGAAAGAGAGAGAGATTATTCATTCTTTCACAATGATTGTCCCCGGTCTCGTGCATTTATTCCGGCGCAGAATAAGCTTTTGACACACGCTTTCGTGGTCGGCACACCGGTGCGGAATAAGAGGGCAGGGGAATCGGATATTAACGTGCAGAGGCGAGGCTGACAGACGTAGTAATGCTAGGGGAACATTCCAGGGTGATTGCAAAACACACCTTAAACTGAGGGATGACAGATTAATTGGAGTACAACAAATACAAATAAATTACGTTATTGTAACATTTAACCCAGCGCAGTCACAGCATGCCACCTTTGAATTTCCTATGTTGAGGAAAAGTGTACAAAAGCTGGCAGGGCGGCTTTTTTCTATGACTCCAACCACAGAATTGTGCTGCTCTGGTGAATGACGCTAGCAGATCTCTTGGAATCCACAGGACAATGGTTTTCTGGTGATTACTTTTTTTCCCTACTAGTGCGGTGCTGATAAGAGCCCAAATGAAGAAACAAAAGATTATTATGCAGAAAGTACTGAAAAGAAACGGACAATTAGAACGCGAATTCGATGTTTTAACGAAGGGTGTTATTTTCGAGGTTTCAGCTTCTTTACAAGGCGGCATTCTTTTCCCTGTACTTTGCAGTAGGAACATTAATTTGAGTGCAACTGCAGAATATTTTGGCCCAGAATGAAACAATTGTTCTAGGATATAACACCCCCCGCCCCACACCAATTGTTTAGATCTCATTTATAGAGGAAACCATATGAACTGGACTGATCTGGAAGCAGGCAGGCCATTGCAAGACACCCTGGATTAGATGTGTGGGATTCATTTTGTCTCTTCAAAATGGACAACTTACTTTATACTTGGACCGGGGAGAGATAAGCTGTCGTTTGCCAGCTACAGCCTTATCTTAAATTGTCTTGCTTCTCATCTCATACATTTCAATGGCATTTCAGATGTGGCCCTCGATAATGTCACATATTCACAATGATATCCTTAAAAAGGTGCTCAGAAAATAGAAAAACTGGGAGAGAACAACAAGAGACACATGGGGGATGCATTTACTAAGTTTTTATGCAGGCACAAAGGGGGTCATTATGATTTTGGTGGACGGAAAAGCCCATCCGCCGAAATCCCGACAGGAAGGTTGCTGCCATTGTGGTTGCCTCCACACCGGGCCCATTACAAGTTACAAGTACCCGCTGGGTCAGCAGGCGAAATCCTCAGTTTCCACCCGCTGGCCCAGCGAGAAACAGCCTGCAGCATTGTCTCTGGCTCATAATCGAGCCGGCGGCAATGATGTAGTGCGGAAGGTGCACCAGGACCCTTGCAATGTTCATTGTCTGCTTTGCAGACAATGAACATTGCGACAGTACTGGCCAGGGGGTGGCCATGCCAAGTTCATGGGCAGTGCAGGGGCCCACCTGCACTACCACCATGAAATAGCTGGGGGAGAACAAATTAGTAATTCCCAGGGCAGCGCTGCCCAGGCAGATTAGGACTGCCAGCACCACCAGGCCTTGAAGACAAAATCTAGTGATGCTGGTGATCTGACCGCAGGGCTACTGCTGTGGTCATAATATGGCGATCGGACCGCCACATTGGACTGCCAGGTTCGTAAGGAGGCCCAAAGTCACTCAAAGTAGCTCCAAGTCTTGAAAGGGCATTTACTTTCTAACACAAAATGTATTTTGCTCTGTAAAAGTTTCCTATTCTTGGCACAAAACGCACTTCACAAAGGCATCCATTGAGTACAGATCTGGGCCCCGATTTACTAAGCCCTTGTGTTGCTACTGCGTCATGCAAGGCAATGCAAAGGCTTCAGTGATACTTAATACGCCACGCAAAGCCACCTTCTTTGGCTCTGTGTGGCTTAGTAAATCCAGAGTAGGGCAAGGCAGAGCAGAAATGCTGCCTGGAGCCTCTCATGCATCCACCTGTGGATTCTGGCACATTCCCAGTTTTACTGAGGGTGGAAAACCAGGAAATGTATTAAAATAATACACCATCCCAATAGAGGCATAACAAGGAGAAATATCTTTATTTTTCCTCGTTTGTTCCTCTTTCTTTGTCTGCTGCATTTTCCAACACACAGAGAAAGAGGAGGAAAATACCTCAGAGAATTGTTTTTGTGCAGGATGTTGCCCCTCCTGCACAAAAACAATCCTGTCTGCATCACACGGTGCAAGGGTGCCTGGGTTGGTGCTAAACAGCATACTGTGTGCCAGCGCAAGGAAAGGACAGGAATGCACCATATAGTGTTAAATACTGCACATTCCTACCCTTTCCCTTTCACGCAGTGCAGCAAGGTTTATTGAATGTGACTCAATATGGGGAGGTGTGTGTTGCTATTGTTTTGGCTAAGGAAACTATGATATCATCTCTATTGTTAGACAATGGTCACAGTTTCTGTTTCTCCTTTTTGACAGAACATTTCGATTTAGAAGTGTCCAGGATAGTCTGTTGGTGATTTAGCAATTCAGTATTTTGTTTTTTTTCTTGTTTGAGAAAGTCGTGATGAAAAAAATGATAAGGCATTCAAAATATTTTCCTTGGTATTTCCTGGAAAATTGCCTTTGTTGCCATATCTCTTCCAGGCCTCTCACTGACTTCCTCTGTTCATTGAGGACCTCACAGAACCACACTGATGATTTTTTGGATCTGGAGATAACACAGTCGGTGCCTATTCATCTAAAACTGAAGCTGGGAAGTAGTAAAATATTGCTGTGTGGTTAGCATCATTATTGTCTGACTGCACAATCGTTTTATGTCTGATGCTGTCACTCAGAGCATTTGGGTCAATGCATTTTACGTCCCTGCCTTTCATCATTGGACATTTATTTTAGTATTAAAGAAGGGTATTTTATTTGGGAATCTATGGGATGAACATCAATCTGATATAGCGACAGTGATTGTTAATTGACCTTCTTTGGCAATATCAGATCTAGTAAAGAGCTTTTGTTCTTGTTTGGTTTGACTAAGTACCAAATAGGAAGTACGTGTTTTGGCTACAAATTTGCTATTGTCTGCAGGGTAAATATGAAAGACACCAATCATTATGTGACATCTGTGAGTTTTGTGGAGAGTGTGTTTACATGAGTTCAAGGAAATTGTTTTTTTGCCTGTGGTTGTGGTAGGTCTCTGTTTTAAGGCATTGCAAATATTGGACTTTATACTAAAGGGGTCTCTAAAGTTTAGAGCTAGACTTCTATTCTGTTTTCTCTGTCTTTATAGGATTGAGCATCCACGTCAGAGAATGAGCCCAATCATAGGCTGAGAGTGGTTAAACCAAATCTCAGTGAGGGACAAGATATCTAGTCAAAAGGAGAGTGAGTGTGACTCTTGCTTAAATATTGTGTGCTGTTTAAATCTGCAGTGCTGCCATAGTTATTTATTCTGTTGGTTGAGCGGTTATTTCTAGTTTGAGGTATCATTCACTTCACCAAACTGTCAAAAAATGATTTGTTCCAAAAGGCCTGCAAAAATCCCAATCTATCATCCAAAGGAATAATAGTTCTTGGCAGATGCAAATGGCTATGACTTCTTGTAAACAGCTTCATGGAACCTTTTTTCCATACACTGAGGAAGATGAGGCAGATTTAGATCTTCTCATTGAATTTTGGGCTGTTGATGCACCCCTGCCCGTTGTAATTCGAAGACATTGGTTGCCCATGGAATGGAAGGAGTATTTCCCGTTATTTTTTGCATTTTTAGGTCTGACCTCAGGATGATTTTAACTCTCCTGCCATCCTCATGTTTTCCAAAAGATTCAGAATCAAAGCACATGCATACAGGGGGCTTTTAGTCAACCATCTTTATCCTTTGGTCTCCCCAAATGCCACTCAAAATGCATTCCCTTTCACCATAGCACAAGATTTAGAACACTGGGTTATCCTACTTCAGCCCTTGGATACCATCCCTTTGAGTGACTAACCATGGGAGTTGCATGGGAACACCCCTGCAACGCCCATGCGATGCAAAGTAAAGCAAGACTGAGAGTGAGAAAATTGTGTAGGCACTTGGTAGAGGACTTTTTAACACTTTTGCTGCTAAGCCTATTCCCCCTCCTGTGCTAAGTCTTTTTGTGGCTATTTGGGTTAGTTTGCTCTTAGGCCCTCCATAACATTTTGTCCACATACGCTATCTATGTCAAATTTTTGTCCTGTTTTCAACATTCTGTGAATTCTAAAGGTACCCAAGGTTTGTGGATTCCCCTCGAGGGGACTGAGAAATTGAAAAAAAAAGTGCTGCAGAAGAAAGCTTCTGTTTTTTACCTGCAAATTGAATCAACAAAGCGTTTACGATGTTAAAATCACCATCTTCCCAGCTTTCAGGAGCATGCAGCAACATGCAGACTAGAATAAGAAAACCACCAAATTTTTCAACACAGATTCCAAGAATTTCCATCACAGAAATGTGGGGAAAATGCTTTTTAGACAAATGTTGAGGTTTGCAAGGGATTCTGGGTAAAAGAATTGTGGTGACAGCTACACAAGTCAAACCGTCCTTGATTCCCCTAGGTATCTAATTTTAAATAATTTACCTGTTTGCAAGGTTTCCCTAAGTGCCAGCTGAGCTAGAGCCCAAAAAACGGGCAGATTCCAAAAAACTAGTCAGTTTTCAGTGGTAAAATGTGATGTGTTCAGGTTGCGTTTTGGGGTGTTTCCTGTCACTGCAGTAGGCGTACCCACACAAGTGAGGTATCATTTTTATTGGGAGACTTGGGGAAATGCTGGGTGGAAGGAAGTTTGTGGCTCCCCTCAGATTCCAGTACTTTCCATCACAGAAATGTGAGGAAAATTAGGTTGTTTAGACACATTTTGAGGTTTGCAAGGGATTCTGGGTAACAGAACCTGGTGAGAGCCACACAAGTGACCTCATCCTTGATTCCCCTAGGTTACTAGTTTTTAAAAATGTACAGGTTTACTAGGTTTCCCTAGGTGCTGGCTTTGTTAGGGCCCAAAAGCCACAGGTAGGCACATTGCAAAAAATGAGTCAGTTTTCAGTGGAAAAATGTGATGTGTCCACATTCCGTTTTGGGTCATTTCCTGTTACATATACCAGGCCTACCCACACAAGTGAGGTACCATTTTTATCAGGAGACTTGGGGGAACACAGAATAGAAGACAAATGTTACCACCAATTGTCTTTTTCTGCATTTGTGCCTTCCAAATGTAAGACAGTGTTAGAAATGGGGTCTCTGGTTGGCAGTCAGTTTGCACTCTGTCCAAGCAGGGACCCTCACTCTAGTCAGGGTAAGGGAGTTGCACTCCTAAGACAACTCCTGCTCACCCCCTGTAATGCTATCTGTATTTAACCACCGACTTCAAGTTGACCACTGACTCCATTTTGTGCTTAACTTAGCTCCAGATGCTGTCAAATTGGTGGCGCAGGTATTTTTCCACCAAGAGTTGTTTCTACACTGAACATATTTTTGCTTCTTCTCACCAGCACCGGGTTGCATTGTGCAGGAATATAACATGGGGGATGTGGACAGTATACGTGATAAGACAGCCTCAGCTTGGGAATGTTTTCAATGTTTGCATTACAGAAAAGTACTGCTTCTCTGCCTCTGGAATGCGGATTGGGGTAGGGCCCGTTCCTTTGTGTGTTTTCGACACAGGCGTAGTACAGTCAGTGCTTGAATTTCATAACTTACGCGAAGGGAGGGTGAGCTTGCCAGAACCTTCCTCTTGGGTTTGTTTAAGGTGGAGAAGCTTAGCGCTGAGGCAGAAGGAACTTATTTTGGGGGTGGAAGCACTGCCCAGAACAAAGTCCCCTCAGGGAAGCTTCTCCTGTCTCAGCTGTCCAGGGTTCCACAGCGTGACGTTGGCAACAGGATGATGTTGTTGGATTCGATCCCCATGGTGAAGCATTTTTATTCTTAATTATATAGCTTGGCTGTGCACATACATGTACATATATACATATATACTCACTACATACATAATCATTGTATGACTGCTGTGAGTATTCTAGCATTTGCACGTTTTTTACTGCATTCAAATTAAATGCTCATGTTTATATTTTTTGTGTGCTATCATTTGAAATCTGGGACGCGCCTTAATAAATTCATTACTCAAACTAGGAGTTCTGCATTCCTTGGCATTGTTTTCCACTTAGCTTGAAGCAAAGCAGAACACCCCCTTGGTATTTATCAAGATCAAACAAGACCAAAACAACAAAGATCCAACATCCACAAGGAAAGTTATGACTTTTAAAATTAAAAAGAGTCTTGAGCCATAGAAATCAATGGATGTGTTGTTTTCACACAAAGTATCTGGTTCGCATCAAAAATAAAGCTGCACGGGTGAGCGTTCGTCGGAAAAGTCAGCGATGTGTCGATTCCATACTCGCAAGTGAGGCCGTGCGTCGTTTATTTTCCGGTCGGGTAGGCGATGTGTCGTTTTTCTCTCTTGCAGAAGAGTGATGCGTAGATTTCCAGGTGAGAAACCTCAGATACACGCAGGTTCACACTGATTATGATGCCAAGTGCGAAATTCCGGTGCACGGTGGGGAAGAGCCGTGCTGCGTGGGTGATGCATCGATTCTGGCAGCCGCACTCGGGTCTTGTGTTGACGCACATGGTGCATTGATTTTTCAGCCACAAAGCAGGTGCTGCTTTGATTTTTCTCCCGCACAGCTCCTGTGCATGAATTTCAGTCTTGGTTCCACCAGCCTATTCTTTCAAGGGCCCATTGACTGGATTAGGCACTACCCGTCCTACTTGGTAGGGTAGAAGTCTCAGCAAGAGAGTCCAGGTGCTGGCAGAGGAAGTCTTTGATGGCCCTGAGACTTCAGAACAGGGGGCAAGCTCGGTCCAAGCCCTTGAAGACATTTCACAAGCAGGAAAGCACAGCAAAGTCCAATCTTTGTTCTCTCAAAGGCAGAAGCAGCAACTGCAGGCCAACCCAGCAAAGCAGACTCGCAGGCAAAGGGGCAGTGCTCTTCCTCCAGCTTTTCAGCTCTTCTCCTTGGCAGCGGCTCCTCTTAATCCAAAAGTAACCTAAACATATGGGGTTTTGGGTCCACTACTTATACCTCTGTCGGCCTTTGAAGTAGACAAACTTCAAAGGAAAGTCTCTGTTGTTCACAAGATCCTACCTTGCCCAAGACTGGCCCCAGACACACACCAGGGGGTTGGAGACTGCATTGTGTGAGCACAGACACAGCCTTTCAGGTGTAAGTGTCAGATCATCCCTCCACACTCTAGCCCAGGAGACTCATCAGGATATTCAGGCTACACCCCAGCTCCCTTTGTGTCACTGTATAGAGGGAATTCACAAACAGCCCTACTGTCTGTCCCAGACGTGGATGCCACAGGCAGGCAGAGGCACGGACTGGTTAAGCAAGAAAATGCCTACTTTCTAAAAGTGGCATTTTCAAACTGACAATCTAAAAAACAACTTTACCAAAAGATGTATTTTTAAATTGTGTGTTCAGAGACCCCAAACTCCACATCTCTATCTGCTCCCAATGGGAAACTGCACTTGCAGGATATGGCAGTCCCCATGTTAACTTATGAGAGAGACAGGCCTTGCAATAGCGAAAAACTAATTTGTGAGTATTTCACTATCAGGACATGTAACAAACATCAGTACATGTCCTACCTTTAACATACACTGCACACTGCCCATGGGGCTAGCTAGGGTCTACCTTAGGGGTGCCTTACAAGTACAAAAAGGGAAGGTTTGGGCCTGGCTAGTGGGCACACTTGCCACGTCAAATTGGCAGTTTAAAACTGCACACACAGATACTGCAGTGGCAGGTCTAAGCCATGTTTACTGGACTACGCATGTGGGTGGCACAATCAGTGCTGCATGCCCACTAGTATCATTTGATTTACAGGCCCTTGGCACCTCTAGTGCACTTTACTAGGGACTTACTAGTAATTCAAATATGACAATCGTGGATAAACCAATCATCAATACAATTCAGACATAGCATATGCACTTTAGCACTGGTTAGCAGTGGTAAAGTGACCAGAGTCCTAAAGCCAACAAAAACTGGTCCGAATAAATAGGAGGAAGAAGGCAAAAAGTTTGGGGATGACCCTGATAAAAGGGCCAACTCTAACAGACAGTGTGTAAGCAAGACGTAATTTTGAGACATGTCCCCTAATTCACATGCTAGTATGTGTACACCCAAGTTCAAAGATGTGCAAATAACCACTGCTTCTAAACTCCATATCTTGTGCCCATTTCTGAAATACATAGGTTTCGTTGATATGTACTTTTCACTCTTGATATTTTACCAAATAAATTGCTGTATACCCGGGACACAATGTAAAACCATTGCAAAGTGCAGCTGGTTCTGGGTACCCTGGGTTCTTGGAGAACATACAAGCCCTATATATCCCTGCAAGCAGAAGGGTCCAGCGGATGTAACAGTATATTGCTTTAGAAAATCTGCCATTTAAAAACAAAAAGTTACAGATGAAAACTTAGACACAAATGTCTGTGTTTTTTCAACTTTGAAGGATCTACAGAATGACCTCTTGCTGAATTTAGAATGTTGTCTAAGTTTCAGAAATGTATAGTCTTTTGGGATCCACCATCGGTTTCATACCTATCTCTGCCACTAACTGGAAGGAGGAGGAAAGCACTAAAAATAGGAAACATGAGGTATGTCCCATTATAATGCCAAAACTGTGTTGAAAATTTTGGTTTTCTGATTCTAGTCTGCCTGTTCCTGAAAGCTGGGAAAAGGAAGATTTTAGCACCTCAAACCCTTCATTGATGCCATTTGCAGTGGAAAAAACAGATGCTTTCTTCGGCAGCACTTTTTTCCTATTTTACCCAAAACACCCAAACCTTTGCTGTATTTAGGCTAGTTTACCTTTAGAATCCCCAGGATGTTGGAAAAAAGGTCCCACATTTTCTGTGGATAGCTTATGTGCAGAAAAAGGTATGGGGATGCCTAAGCTCGAACTACCCCAAATAGCCAGAAAAGGCTTAGAATAGGGGGGGGGGGAGGGGGGGGTTTAGCAGCAAAGGACTTAAAGAAACTGGGGCTACTTTAAAAAGCAAAAGGTTTTCATTTTTGGAAAACGTCAGTGAGAACAGGCAGCAGTCCCCTGGACCACTGTCTACCCCCCTCTAAAACTCCAAGCCTGAGTCCCAAAAGCAAAGATGTCCAAAGGGGACCACTTCCTCTTTCCAACTCAGTTACCACCCCAAATTGGGAGTTTGTAACAGATCAATGGTTTGTGACTGAAATTACAGTTGCAAACCATTGCCACATATCAAACTGACTTTCAATTTGGAAGGAACACCTAGTACACATAGAATGTATTCTACTAGCAAGAAAAAGTTTACAACTTGCAAAATAGCTATTGTACACATGCATACGTTATTTAGGGGCCGCACAGCCTGTAATTCACTGAATAGCAGGATTTTCAAACACTAACTTACCTAGTACATCTGGCCCCTAATGCCTTACAAATTACCTGAACTAAAGTTTTTTTGCAACTGTAAAAGTGTGTGCATGAGACAAAGGTTAGGCTTCCATCCAGCCTAAGAACATATAGACTATTACCAAAACATTAGGCAATGAACAACATTTAGATATTTGGATGAAGTTTACCTATGGATTGACAATGGTCTCCCTCGGAGGTGGATGAGCAGAAGAAGCAGTTTTGATTCCAATGTTGTAGGCTTAGCACAGGAATGGCAAAATTAATGGGCAAAAGAAGGGAAAAATAGATCAAACTAGTGGGTACTTAAAGTGCTAATCATGCCATTTCTGCTGATCTGGATGATACGATGTTACAAACAGCTGAGACTGGAAAGGAGAAATTAAATTTCTGGGTAACCACTCTCCTGGTGCTGTCTCTTCCACACTCAGTCGGGATCTCTTTCATACTTCTGCTTCATCCACATTTGTTTCTCCTTCTCAGGAGCACAATCCTGCAATTCAGACAGTTCTTTAAGTGTGGGTACAAATGGTACAGCAGTATGAGTAATTTCAGATTTAGAAGACATAATAGCTTTCTCAGCTGAGTCAATACCCCTAGACACTTCAGCCCTCTTTACAACTTTGGTGGTCTTTTTCCAAGACCCCCAAAACCCCGGTTGCCGAAAAAAGGCCAATGCTGGTGGTCCTAAGACTGCCACATTATGACTGCCGTCAGATATCTGCCTGAAACTGGGCAGAAATCCGATAGCAGTCATGCTGGCGGTTGGGGGGGGAAGAGGCGTACCACCACTGGCACCGCCATGCCAAAAGGACACTGCACGCCGCATTATGACCCGTAATACGGTGTGGCAGTGTCCGGATGCTGCCGGCGGTGGAAGCGCCAGGACTCGTTCCCTCCCGGACGACCTCCTCGATGGACGAGGTAAGTGATCGTCCAACAAGGGAGGGTGCTGGGGGGTTGCATGTGTGAGTGCGTGTGTATCATGAATGCAAGGGGAGGTGGGTGTGTGTATGTTGGTGGATGGGGTGAGTGTGTGTGCACAGTGGGGAAGGGGTGGAGTGAATGGGTCTATGCGGTGCAGAGGGTGTGTGAATGCAGGTTTGATCTGGAGCGGGGAGTGAAAGCGTGTGTGTCAGAGGTGTTTGTATGTCAGCGTGAATGGGTGTGTATGTCGTGTTTGCGTGGGTGAGTGGGGTGTGTTTGTGTGTAGAAGTGTGTGAGTGCATGTGTGCAGGTATGTGGAAGTGTGTGCGAGTGTATCTTGGTGACAGGAATGCTGGAGGTCTCCTGCATCGTAATACCACTAGCGGTATTAAGGCATCTGCTGTGCTTGAGGTACTCACCTCCAGCCCGGCGGACTGCGGAAAAGCAGTGGGATGGGTGGAGTATCGGCGGTTTGGCATTCATCAAACTGGCAAACTCGTAATTTGCTGCTCTTCACCGCCGACCCGTCGGTGGTGAGACCGCCACTGTAACCCTAGTGGTCTTCGGACCACCGGGTTCGTGATGAGGGCCTTCATCTGGAGAAGACAAATAGGCAGCAATGAGTACACTGAACAATTGCAAGTTTAAGAAATAAGACATGAGTGCATCAAGTAAACATTTACATAAGGAACATTTTTAATACGGCTTGACGCTGAAGTGAGGAAACCCTTTGCAACCAGAGTAGTCCAAAGTCGTGGGCTACCACAAAGATGTACTTGAGGTAAATCAAGACAATAACAATCATTTGGGTTGAAACCATACAAGCAATCAATAGAAATAGCAATCAATCTGGCAACATGAGAAGAACATACTTGAAGCAAACATAGGCTTACAACGACTTCATACATTGACCTAACCAGCTACTGAGAAACAATGGTTATTTCGGAGGCAAGAATAACAGCACACAAGGTGGCAATGGGGGAATTGACACATCAAAGAGATCAATATGTGGTTTCATTAAATAGGTGGTTACAATGAGCCAATGGTATGGCCCCCCGTTCTAGAACAACATTTAGATATTTGGATGAAGTTCCCCTATGGATGGACAATGGTCCCCCTTGGAGTAGATAAGCAGCAGAAGCAGGGTTGATTCCAATGTTGTGAGCTGGGCACAGGAATGGAAATCCAATAGGATCAGTAATATAGGGCCAGATGTATGTACGTTTTGAATTGAGAGTTCCTATTTGCGATTCTGTGTGAATCGCAATTAGGAAATCGCAATTTCAAATGTTTGAAACTCGTTTGAGTTTCATTTGCAGTTCCCAGTTGGTTGCAAAAAGACCTACCTCATTAATATTCATGAAGTAGGTCTTGCTGTGCGACCCACTGGAAATCGCAAAACATCTCAGGGATGGTGACCTGCTTGGGTCAGCAGACCACTATGTCTGTGATTGCTTTGCAATAAAGCAATGTTCTTTTTTAATGTAGCATGTTTTCCTTAAAGGAAAACAGGCTGTGTTTAAAAAAGAAAATAAGTTTTCTTTTCATTTTTGAAGAGTAGGCAGTGGTCCGTGAGCGACTGCTAAAAAGCTTTGTTTATCTGGCCGCGAACCCGGAAGCTACCCTACCCTTCTGGATTTGCGGTTGATCAGTAGGTTCCTAAGACTGGACGTGACGAACAATAAGTTTGCAGCAGTCCTACGGCTCGCGAATCCCCAAGGGGCCCTTTCCTTATTGCAGGAAGGGCAACTCAAATAGGGAATTCACACTAAGTTACATTTACACACATACATATTGCGGATACATTTTACTTTCCATTGGTGAGTACTAGGTATATCACATTTTTGGTACTGAAGAAACGCTGCTTGATCCGTTCAGACAATTAAAGTTGTGAAACATGTCAACCAGCACACTGGGATGGAAAAAACATTTTTCTTAGTTTGCTTATGGCGAGTGTAGGAACATTATCCTACTTATTACTCCCCTCTTTGTTTTTTAACCTTGGGATAGGCTCTTGAGGGAATAATAAATGTGTTAACTTATTCTCCCAGTCCCCCAATTATTTAAAGTATTTGCACAGAGAGACATAATGACAGGAATTCAACATTTTCTAAGCACATCAGATGCCACCAATATCAATAAGACACATTGGGGGTCATTCTGACCTCGGCGGTAAAAGGCGCTTACCGCCGGTCAGAAGACCGCCATAACACCGCCGCGGCCGCAGAAAGCCGCCACGGTCATTCTGACCCACAACGGCCAAACCTCCAAAAATCCGACCTCCACTGCAGCCCGCCACATCAGCGGGCAGCGATAAACTGGAAATGACCAAACCTCCACCGTCACGCCAACAGAAAAACGCCTATGCCATTACGACCCACGAATCAACGCGGCGGGCTTTCCAACGCGGTATTCCATTGGCGGTACACACCGCCGCGGTCAAAATACACACACAGCACCAAAACACAGGCACATTGGACAATTACAAATACACACACCTGATACACATACACAACCCACTCCCACACAATCAATCAACTATAAAACACACCCCCACATCACCCACAAACCCCTACGACCACAATTACTGAGAGAAGGAGAGAGAGACACAGCAGACAATCCATAGCAATACACACTGAGGCACACTACACCATCACACACACCACATAGTAGCACAAAGCACCACACACCAACATACTCATCATCACATACACCACCCCACACCTCACCCACACCACCCCATGGCACCCCAAAGGCACCCACGCTTTTCGGACCAAGAACTCCGGGTCATGGTGGAGGAAATCCTAAGAGTGGAACCCCAGCTCTTCGGCTCACAGGTGCAGCACACCAGTATAGCTAGGAAGGCGGAGCTATGGCAGCGGATCGTGGACAGGGTCAACGCGGTGGGACAGCATCCCAGGAATAGGGAGGACATCCGCAAACGATGGAACGACCTACGGGGGAAGGTCCGATCGATGGTCTCCAGGCACAACATCGCGGTCCAGAAGACTGGCGGCGGACCCCCACCCACCCCTCCCGAATTTACATCATGGGAGCAAGAGGTCTTCAACATCCTGCATCCTCAGGGCCTCGCAGGAGTAGCCGGAGGAATGGACTCTGGTAAGTCCAATCTCAACTACTAGATCCCCCCCACCAGCATGCCAACCCACACCCCCACCCTCACCCCCAACCCCCCAGCACACATCCTCCCTGACAATGTCTCACCAGCACAACCCACCCATCCCAACACCAACTCCTGCATGCCAACACAATCCATGGACACCCATCACCCAAGCATGACCACTGCACTTACCTCCCCCCCCCACTAACTACCCTCACAACACCTCCCTCAAGGGAATGCCTGCACTGGGGGACGAGGGCACCCATAACACGCACGCTATTGCACACACAGAAACAATAACCAAACTCTCTTACCCCATGCAGGACCCGAACGCCAAAACACCAGCCAGGAGGGTCCAGAAATGTCCATCCCACCCCCGGAACAGGCCCACAGTGAGGACAGCAGCTCTGTCGACACTGAACCTGATGACCAGCCCGGACCATCGGGGACCTCTGGGCAGTCGGTTCCCCTCACCCAGACACAGGCCGCACCAGACCTGACCCCCTCTGCCAACACCAGCACAGCTCCCACCCAGCGGGCCCATGCCTCTGTCTCTAGGACACGTCAATCAGCGGTGTGTCTGCCACTACAGGGCACCCAGGCTAACCCAACACCCCAACAACAACAGGGACCTGGGGGCAGTGGGAGCGGGCACACCGCCCAGGAGACAGAGGCCGGGGGAAACCGGGCAGCTCGGAGGGCTGCTGTGCGACAGGGGGGGGAGGAGAGGCCCAGGGAACCCACTCTCCAAGAGGCCCTCACCACCATCATGGGGGCCTACCACCACTCCCAAGAGACGATGGCGACGGTACTGGCCAGGTTCACGGAGATCCAGGCACAGCAGGAGGAACGCTACATGGGGTTCAGGGAGGAGCTGAGAATCATCGGGACCGCAATGGGGACCATCGTCCTGGCCCTCAACAGGATAGAAGACGCGTTGCGGGACCATGTGGCACCACACAGGGCCCCTGTCACTAGCCCAGACCAGGAACAGCCTACCACCTCCGCCGGCGCTAGTGGACAGGAGGCCCCAACACCACGGCAGGCCACCAGAACCCCACCTCCTGCTGAAGAACAACCACCCCGTAAGAGGAGCCTGAGATCCAAAAAAAAGACAGAGTAGGATGTCAAGACCCCCGCCAGCAGGACATACCCCCTGAACTCTTCCCACTGTCCCACATTGCCACCCTGTCCAACCATGAACTGCCTCTGCTCCATCCTTCCACAGGCAAAAGGACAATGCACCTGTGAGACTGAGAACTGGACTCTGCCATGGACATTACTCCACCCCCACCCATCACCCTTATAATCACATGTACCAATATCTAGCCCTGTAAATAAATCACATATTGCACACAAATCAGTTTGGAGTCATGCTGTATTATTAGCAAATGTATTACATATTACTGTTCAATATCTGTTCTGTCAATTAGTGATGACAACATACCAATGTCAATACGCTGTAGTTCATGGGCAAACCAAGCAGAAGTCAGGCACTGAGTCATACAGCACTGAGAAGGGAAGGGAAAAACAAAAATTACCCAAAAAGATCTGGTGGGAACTACAGAAAGTACAGATGCAGGAGGCTAGAAGCAATTGTGAAATGGCGTGGGTGATTCTTACCTGGGTGTTACTGGAAATACTGTTGTATCACTCTGTCCCTATTGTCTGTGTCGTCCTCTGAGTCTTCCTCCTCTTCACTCTCCACAGGCTCCACGGCTTCTACAACACCACCATCTGGACCATCCTCCTGCAGGAAAGGCACCTGGCGTCGCAAAGCCAGGTTGTGAAGCATACAGCACGCCACGATGATATGGCACACCTTCTTTGGTGAGTACATTAGGGATCCACCTGTCATATGCAGGCACCTAAACCTGGCCTTCAGGAGGCCAAAGGTTCGCTCAATCACCCTCCTAGTACGCCCATGGGCCTCATTGTACCGTTCCTCTGCCCTTGTCCGGGGATTCCTCACTGGGGTCAGTAGCCACGGCAGGTTGGGGTAACCAGAGTCACCTGTTAGCCACACACGTTGTCTCTGTAGCTGCTCCATCACATAGGGGATGCTGCTATTTCGCATCACATACGCGTCATGCACTGACCCTGGGAACTTGGCATTTACATGGGAGATGTACTGGTCAGCCAAACAGACCACCTGGACATTCATCGAATGATAACTTTTTCTGTTTCGGTACACCTGCTCATCGTCTTTTGGGGGTACCAAAGCCACATGGGTCCCATCAATGGCACCAATGAAGTTGGGGATATGTCCAAGGGCATAGAAATCACCCTTCACTGTAGGCAAGTCACCCTCCTCTGGGAAAATGATGTAGCTCCGCATGAGTTTCATCAGGGCAGACAACACTCTGCTCAAAATCTTAGAAAACATAGGCTGAGACATTCCAGATGACATGGCCACTGTGGTCTGGAATGACCCACTGGCCAAAAAATGGAGGACTGACAAAACCTGCACCAGAGGGGGAATCCCTGTGGGTTGGCGGATGGGGGACATCAGGGCTGGCTCCAGCTGGGCACACAGTTCATGGATAGTGGCACGGTCAAGTCTGTATCGAAGTAATATATGGCGTTCTTCCATTGTCGACAGGTCCACCAGCGGTCGGTACACGCGAGGATTCCTCCTTCTCATCGCAAGTCCCAGCGGACGGTGCCTAGGAAGGACAACATGGAGCACAGAGTCAGCCAAACCACAGGTACGTACAGACAGCTTGCACAGTTAAAGAATGGCAATGGGTTGAAAGGCGTGTATGTGTGGCAATGCAAGGCCTAGGCCTGTGTGTCGCAGTCAAAATTAAGCCATGTAGGCCCTTGAAATGGCGGCTGCCTGACCTGTGAAGTGGGACAATGGGATGTGAGGTCAATGCGCTGGCGGGGCACACCGTGGCGGTAGGCGGTCGAAGACCGCGGCGCAAAGCCGCATTGGTTAACATTGAAGCCTATGGGTTTCAGGAGCCAATGACGAAGTGCGCCGGCGGTCGCGGTACGCACCGCCGCGGTACGCACCGCCGCGGGCGTGACCGCCATTTTCTATCTGCTTAATCACTCGAGACCTGATCATCCACAGGAGAGGACCTATACTGCAAGTGCTGCTGTGACCTCGGTCTGGAAGATACAAAGGCTGCTGCGACTGGGGAAAGGGCCCCTGCCTTCACGTCTGAAGAGTTGGAGAAGCTCGTGGATGGGGTCCTCCCCCAGTATGCGCTACTCTACGGTCCTCCAGACCAACAAGTGAGTACACCGGGTGCACATGGAATGGGCTATGCCTGTGTGGATTGGGGTGGATGTAAGTTGGTGGGGTGGGGGGCGAATGAGGAGTGCAACGCCCGACAGATGAGAGCATGTGCCATATGGCAAAGTTGGTGGGGGGGGGCAATCACATCTAACATGCAGGTCATTCATGATTTCCTCCTTTCCACCCTGTACATGTCAAATAGGTCAGCACCCATCAGAAGATCGAGATTTGGAGTGCCATCGCCAAGGAAGTCCGGAACTTGGGGGTCCACAACAGACGGGGCACCCACTGCCGCAAGAGGTGGGAGGACATCCGCCGCGGAACAAGGAAGACCGCAGAAACACTGCTGGGGATGGCCTCCCAACCTAGGAGGGGTGCCAGTCGCACCATGACCCCCCTGATGTCCCGGATCCTGGCGGTGGCCTACCCTGAATTGGATGGGCGCTTTAAGACATCACAGCAGACACAAGGGGGTGAGTATCAGCACATTCTCCTATCTTTCTGCGCAGTGGAGGCGTCTGGGTGGGGGAGGAGGGCTGTGGGTGACATTAGGCCAGGGCGCTTTCTGTAGTGTAGTCCTCTCCCTTAGGCATGGCCCTGTGCCCCCGGCCCCCACCTCGGTAGGGTGACAAGTACAGCCATTGAAGGTCCAGCATCTCCCATGTGCGCGTTTGACGTCTCTTGGCCTGTTGTCTTAGTCAGTAGTACTGAGTAGTGTACCCCGAATGCGCGGCTTAGTGCATTAGGCACCTGTGTCTGTCCTCTCCGCCAACGGTGTTGACATTGCATGCACTCAACCTGGTCTTCTTTTTTCTCCCCCCACCCTTTCTCTTCATCTTCTTGTGCATGTGTGCATTAGCATCATCAGGCGGAGGAGATTTGGCATCGGAGCACGAGGGAGCTGCAGGACACAAGGCCCCGGTGGGCCCAGGAACAGACACCGAGGGCACCAGTGATCCGGAGGGCGAGGGGAGCACCACGACGGGGACCGCTGGTGAGAGCAGCGAAAGCGACACGTCCTCGGATGGGAGCTCCCTAGGGGTGGCGGCAACATCCGTGCCCCCCGCCTCTACAGGTACAGCCGCCACCCAGCGCACCAGCCCCGCCCTCCCAGCAGCCCCTCAGTCTTCGCTCCGTGCCGGTTCGCCCAGGAAGGCGCGCGTCTCCTTCGCCCCAGGCACCTCAGCCCCTGCCCCTGTTGCCCCTGCTGCCCTCAGTGCGGAGCTCATTGACCTGGTAAGGACGCTCATTGTTGGGCAGACGACCCTTTTGAATGCCATCCAGGGTGTGCAAAGGGAGGTGCAACAGAGCAATGCGTACCTGGAGGGCATTCATTCGGGTCAGGCTGCCCATCAACGAGCGTTCACTGCTCTGGCCTCAGCACTGACGGCAGCCATTGTCCCTGTTTCCAGCCTCCCTCTTCTTACTGCCTCCAGCCTTTCTCTGTCTCCTGTTCCTCAGCCTATCCCATCCACACCATCAGACCAGCCTGCACACACCTCAACACCCAAGAGCAGCTCATCCAAACACAAGCACCACAGGTCCCACAAACACTCACCTAAGCAACACCCAGATGCAGACATGCCAACAGCCACTGCCACCCCTGTGTCCCCCTCCTCCTCGTCTCCCTCCTCCCTCCCTGTGACGTCTACACTCACACCTGCATGCACCCCAACATCAGCCAGTGCTTCCATCACCACCTCACCCTCCAGTACAGTCCACACTCGTGCAGTCACCACCCCCACTGCCATTTACACGTCCCCTGTGTCCTCTCCCACTGTGTCTGTCACCCCCTCTACCAAGACACACAAACGCAGGCAGACACCCACCCAACAGCCATCCACCTCACGACAGCCTACAGCACCAGCACCTTCACCCAATGACAGCACACCTGACTCTCCTACAACCACCTCCTCTACCTCCACTTCCATCTCCACTTCTCCTACCCTTTACCTTGGCCCTAAAAAACTTTTCCTGGCTAACCTTAACCTCTTTCCCCCGATGAGCTCCCCCATCCATCTTCAAAGAGTCCCAAGAGCACCGCAGCCACCACCAGCCCAGCTTCGGGTGTCACTGTTGTGCCTGGGTTCTGGAGCCCACCCTTTGCCAGCAGTGACACATCGATCAGCAGCAAGGACACGTCCAGCCCCCCCCCCCGGCAAGAGGACCCGCAAAAACAAGGGCCGCCGTGCGAGGACCGACAGGGCTGCCCCCAAGGAGCAATGTGCGGCCACTTCACCACCCACACCATCTAGGGGAGGCAAGGGCCCGAGAGCCCCATCAAAGGGGCGGAAGGGCAGCAGGAGCGCGGAGAAGGTGGACCCCACATGCCATATCCCAGCTGGGAAGGAGGACACTAAGGAGGCCAGGAGTCCGTCCCCGAAGGGTCCAGAAACGTCACGGTCCGAGGGCGACTGAGCAGGGAGTCCAGGCCAGGTCTGGCTCCCTTGACCTGCTGGATGAGCACCACTGAACAGGGCCCGCGGTGCAGAAGAGCACCGCTGAACAGGGCCCCGCCGTGGAGAAGAGCACCGCTGAACAGGGCCCGCGGTGCAGAAGAGCACCGCTGAACAGGGCCCGCCGTGGAGAAGAGCACTGCTGAACAGGGCCCGCCGTGGAGTAGAGCACCACTGAACAGGGCCCGCGGTGCAGAAGAGCACCGCTGAACAGGGCCCGCCGTGGAGAAGAGCACCGCTGAACAGGGCCCCGCCGTGGAGATAGGCACCGCTGAACAGGGCCCGCGGTGAAGAAGAGCACCGCTGAACAGGGCCCGCCGTGGAGAAGAGCACCGCTGAACAGGGCCCCGCCGTGGAGATAGGCACCGCTGAACAGGGCCCCGCCGTGGAGATAGGCACCGCTGAACAGGGCCCGCGGTGCAGAAGAGCACCGCTGAAAAGGGCCCCGCCGTGGAGATAGGCACCGCTGAACAGGGCCCGCGGTGAAGAAGAGCACCGCTGAACAGGGCCCGCCGTGGAGAAGAGCACCGCTGAACAGGGCCTCGCCGTGGAGAAGAGCACCGCTGAACAGGGCCCCGCCGTGGAGATAGGCACCGCTGAACAGGGCCCGCGGTGAAGAAGAGCACCGCTGAACAGGGCCCGCCGTGGAGAAGAGCACCGCTGAACAGGGCCCCGCCGTGGAGAAGAGCACCGCTGAACAGGGCCCCGCCGTGGAGATAGGCACCGCTGAACAGGGCCCGCGGTGCAGAAGAGCACCGCTGAACAGGGCCCGCCGTGGAGAAGAGCACCGCTGAACAGGGTCCGCCATGGAGTAGAGCACCGCTGAACAGGGCCCGCCGTGGAGTAGAGCACCGCTGAACAGGGCCCGCGGTGCAGAAGAGCATCGCTCAACAGGGCCCGCCGTGGAGAAGAGCACCGCTGAACAGGGCCCCGCCGTGGAGATAGGCACCGCTGAACAGGGCCCGCGGTGAAGAAGAGCACCGCTGAACAGGGCCTGCCGTGGAGAAGAGCACCGCTGAACAGGGCCCCGCCGTGGAGATAGGCACCGCTGAACAGGGCCCCGCCGTGGAGATAGGCACCGCTGAACAGGGCCCGCGGTGCAGAAGAGCACCGCTGAACAGGGCCCCGCCGTGGAGATAGGCACCGCTGAACAGGGCCCGCGGTGAAGAAGAGCACCGCTGAACAGGGCCCGCCGTGGAGAAGAGCACCGCTGAACAGGGCCCCGCCGTGGAGAAGAGCACCGCTGAACAGGGCCCCGCCGTGGAGATAGGCACCGCTGAACAGGGCCCGCGGTGAAGAAGAGCACCGCTGAACAGGGCCCGCCGTGGAGAAGAGCATCGCTGAACAGGGCCCCGCCGTGGAGAAGAGCACCGCTGAAAGGGCCCCGCCATCTCAAGCACCGCTCCGCTGGGCCCTTCCTCTCAAGCACCGCTCCGCTGGGCCCTTCATCTCAAGCACCGCTCCGCTGGGCCCTTCCTCTCAAGCACCGCTCCGCTGGGCCCTTCATCTCAAGCACCGCTCCGCTGGGCCCTTCCTCTCAAGCACCGCTCCGCTGGGCCCTTCATCTCAAGCACCGCTCCGCTGGGCCCTTCATCTCAAGCACCGCTCCGCTGGGCCCTTCATCTCAAGCACCGCTCCGCTGGGCCCTTCATCTCAAGCACCGCTCCGCTGGGCCCTTCCTCTCAAGCACCGCTCCGCTGGGCACCGCCGTCTCAAGCACCGTTTATGGTTCACTGTGCCCACCATGCCTCCTCCTTGACCAGTGGAGACTGTCATCCACCTGATGGACTGTGGCTTTGCACTCCCCAGGATGGTCCAGTGGGCAGCCCACCCACTGTAGAGACATTGAGAGACTGTGGCTTTGCACTCCCCAGGATGGTCCAGTGGGCAGCCCACCCACTGTAGAGACATTGAGAGACTGTGGCTTTGCACTCCCCAGGATGGTCCAGTGGGCATGGTGGCTCCTCGTGGATCTGGCGTCGTGGACTCATGTGGCTGTGGTGCCCCCCCCTTCCCTTCCCCCTGAGGTGCCTGTAGTTTTTACATCTGATGCCCCTGCAGTGTTCTCTCCAAAGGACTCAGGTCTCCTGTGTGGGCTTTGCCCTTATTTCTCAAGACTTTGGCCCACGGACATGCTGAATTCGTAGGATGTGCAGGACTTGGTACTTCAGTTATACACTGATGTGTATGTCATTAGTTTTGTTGTGAATATCTTTCATGGTTGTACGATAATTTTCTGGAGCTTTTTGGTACATAAATATTTATTCCAAATTTGATTATGTCCTAGCATTTTTCAGGGGTGTTTGGGTGGTGTCACTGTGACTTGGTGCTCTGCATTGGTGAGTACATAGTTGGGGGGGGGGGTCGCATATGTGTGTGCCCGTAACCTTTCGTCCTCCCCCTCCCGTGTGTCGTAGGTGCAGTACTCACCGTTGTCGTCTGCGCCGGACTTCGTACTCGTGGTAGATGAGAAGGTAGACGAGAGCAGGTAGGATGTTTAATTCGGGTTCCATGCTGTCCTCCTTCCTCCTGGAGTGCGTAGTGGTGATCGTTTTCCCGTCCGTAGTCTGTTTCCGCCGTGCTTTTATCGGCGGTGCTCCCGCCCCGGAAAAGGTGGCGTATTGGTGAGTTGGAATAGTGTGGGCGGTACATTGTCTGCCGCCTGTCTGTTGGCGGTGACCGCCGCGCTGTTTGTTTGTACCGCCGTGGCGGTCGGAGTGTTAAGGTGGCTGTCTGTGTTGGCGGTTCCCGCCAGGCTCAGAATCCCATTTTTTTTACCGCCAGCCTGTTGGCGGGTTGGCCGCCGCTTTAACACCGACCGCCAGGGTTAGAATCACCCCCCTAGTGTCCTTGTCTTTAAAGATGTTTGCAGCTTCTGCGCCAAACCTCAGTCTCACAGCACATCCGGTTTATATACCTTTCATGGCTCTTCTCTTGAATGTTTATAAGAATAACAATCAACATTTTACTTATTATTGAATGTTACAAAGTGCAACAATCAGTATGACCTTTCACTGAATTTGTGACTCTGCAACACATTCTTGACTGCTGAATGCAGATATGAACAGTGCCTGAATCAACCTTAAGAATAGGAAGCACCGGTGTACACTTTAGCTGTGCATGGCAAGTGTAGGAAAGTGCCCCATTTTGACATGACAACCTCCCCACGTTTTGCCTGATATTGATGCTGACTTGACTGAGAGTGTGCTGGGAGCCTGCTAACCAGGCCCAAGCACCAGTTTTCTTTCCCAAAAACGGTACCATTGTTCCCAAAATTGGCACACACCTTGCACACAGTTAAGTCCCTTGTAAAAGGTGCCCATGTTACCAAGGGCCCTGTGGCCAAGGATGGTTCCTAAGGGCTGCAGCATGTATTATGCCACCTGGGGTACTCCTCACCAAGCACATGCACACTGCCATTGCAGCTTGAGTGTGTTGGTGGGGAGAAAAAGACAAAGTCGACATGGTACCCCTCTCATGGTGCCAGGCCCACTAACCACTACCTGTGACGTAAGTAAGTCACCCCTCTAGCAGGCCTTACAGCCCTAAAGCAGGGTGCACTGTACCACAGGTGATGGCATAGCTGCATGAGCAATATGCCCCTACAGTGTCTAAGTCTATTCTTAGACATTGTAAGTGCGGCCATAATGAGTACATGAGCTGGGAGTTTGTCATTACGAACTCCATAGCTCCATGACGGGTTCACTGAAGTCTGAGAAGTTTGGTGTCAGACTTCTCAGCACAATAAACCCACATGGATGCCAGTGTTGGATTTATTGAGAAATGCCCCCAGAGGGCATCTTAGAGATGCCCCTTGTAATTTAGCCAAGCTTCTAGTGCAGGACTAATTGGTCTGTGTCAGCCTGCCATTTCCAGACAAGTTTCTGACCACATGGGATGAGAGCCTTTGTGCTCTCTAGTGACCAGAAACAAACCCTGCACTGGGTAGAGATGCTTCAGACCTCCCGCCTGCAGGAACTATAATACCTGGTGATGAGCCCCAAAGGCTCAGACCTGTTGTTACAGAGCCCCAGGGCACTCCAGCTAGTGGAGATGCCCGCCTCCCGGACGAAGCCTCACTTTTGGCACCAAGTCTGGCAGGAAAATTAGGAAAAACAAGGAGGAGTGACCACTTCAGCTAGGACCCACCCCTAAGATGCCCAGAGCTGATGTGACCCCCTCTTGCAGAATCCTCCATCTTGGTTTAGAGGACCGGGACCAATAGGGTTAACTTTGTGTTCCCCTTTCCAAAGGGAGTGTACACTGAAAACGTGTAGTCACCCTCAGGGACAGTAGCCATTGGCTACTGCCCCCTGGCCCTTCTAACACCCCTAAATCCAGGATTTAAGGGCCTCCCTGAACCCAGCTCACCAGATTCCTGGTGACCTCAAGAAGAAAGAAGAAATACTGCTAAGCTGACCCCTAGCAGAGAAGACTGAAGACATCAACTGAGTTGGCCCCAGGCCTATCGGCCTGTCTCCAGCTTCTAAAGCCCCTGCTACAAAAAGGCTATGCATCCTGCAGGACCAGCAACCTCTTGAAAGCCCCAAGAAGACTGCCTGCACACCAGAGGGCCAAGATCTCCAGTGGACAGTGGCCCTGTCCAGAAAGAAACTCCAGCAAAGGACTCCAGAACCACCCCGGATGTGTGAGTCCTGCCCACTCTGCACCTGACGCCCACAGCCCATGTCCAGGTGACCCAGCAGTTTAGAGCAAGTCCTCAGATGATTCTGACCTCGTATCCCTCCTGGGTTGACACCTCCTGACTAAGACAACAATGCCTGCAACTAAATCCAGAGGACACCCTGCCTGCGAAGGATCCGGACGATGGTACCAACACCAAAAGCTACCTTGCAGCCACGGCCCCCTGGCCTTGGGGAACCTGACATCTGGTGCAGCAGGCAACCCTCTATCTGGTCAAGCCTGTGGTTTCCCTGAATCAATCCCCTGGACCCAGCCTGCAGCCTACTTATGACCCCTGGGATCTCCCTATTGGAAAGCATTGGGAGCCCGACTGAGTTTGCACCCGGCCGCCCATGCCATTGAGGGTGTGTGTTTGGTGCTGACCTGTGGCCCCCACAGTGCTCATCTAAACCCCTCAGGTCTGCCCTCTGAAGACTCGGGTACTTACCTGCAGGCAAATCTAATTCTGAGTGCCCCCAGTCTCCATAGGAGCCCATTCTAAATCTTGCAGCAACTTTGACCTAAACACCTGGCTGATCCCGTGTTGCTGGTGGTGGGTGTTTGTGGTTAACTTGAACCCCATCCTGTGGACATCCTAACCCCTGGAGACTGGAACTGTAAGTCTTGTACTTACTTCAAAAGCTGTAATAACTTTTGTTCCCCCAAAGAACTGTCTTTGAAAATTACAGTGTCAACTTTTAAAACAGATATTTTCTATTTTCTTGAAAACCGTTTAACTTGCCAAATTGAAACAAAGTGGTGTTGATACACATGCTTGCTACTTACTTGCAAATGTACTTACCTGCAAACTGAATCTTGTGGTTCCAGAAATAAAGTTAAAATATATATATTTTTGCTGCATAAAAACAATTGGCCTGGAGTTAGTCATTGAGTGTGTGCTTCATTTATTGCCTGTTTGTGTAAAACAAATGTTTTGCACTACTCTCGAATAAGCCTAACCGCTCGACCACATTACCACAAAAAAGAGCATTATTATTATCTACCTTAGGTTCTATTAAGCCTCTGTGGAATCCCTGGACTCTGTTCAGACTATGACCCTCATTATGACATGGGCGGTAAGTACCGCTTACCGCCATGCAGACTGCCTCCAACATACCACTGCCGCAGCGGATTACAGCTACCCATATTATGACACACATAGCATTCCGTCACTATACAGCCAGGCACACAAGTCCGCCAGCCCAAAGGTCAGTGATAAACTGGCGGTAGCAAAACCCACACTGTTGTGCCAACAGAACTACGCCAACAACATTATGATCCACGAATCACGGCGGCGGACATTCAGTAGCGGTAAACCATTGGCGCTACATACCGCTGCGCTCAAAATACACACACACACACAAAACAACACTACTTTGGACAATTCAAATAACACACACCTGACACCCATACACACACCACATCCCCACACCACTATAAAACACACACCCACATTACCCACAGCCCTTTATGAATACAAACAAATGCCAGAAGAGAGATAGCAAGACCACAGACAAGATCACAGCCACACACCATCATCACCTATACACCATCCACGCACCTTACATCACACACTCCAAACACATCACCCTACACACCCTCACCCACACCACTCACACTACACCCATGGCACCACAACGCCACCGCAGGTTCTCTGAGGAGGAGCTAAAGGTCATGGTGGGGGAAATCATCCGGGTAGAGACACAGCTATTCGGATCACAGGTGCAGCAGACATCCATTGCTAGGAAGATGGAGCTATGGCAGAGAATCGTGGACAGGGTCAACACCGTGGGACAGCACCCAAGAACAAGGGATGACATCAGGAAGAGGTAGAACGACCTAGCGATAGGTGAGGATAATGTGCTTGTCCTCCATTGTTGCCAAGTCCACCAGGGGTCTGTACACAGGGGGATGCCTCCATCTCCTATTCATCCACAGTGGTTCCAATCTAGGGGGCAAAACGGTGAACAGCTGTTCAGTATCCCATATTTCCAAACACTACACTTCATTGCATGTTGTGACTGTAACAGTATATTGTTGGATAAGCCCAAATGGTACTTATGTGTACTGTGACGCAGTTAGGTGCCATGGCCTGCCCCCCCCCCAAATGGCATCTGCCTGTCCTGTTAGGAGGGACATGTGGAAATGAGGTAATTCCGCTGACATTGTGTGCCGTTGCAGGAGGCAGCCAAGAACCGCTGTGCAACTCCTCATTGGTTACCATTGGGCCCTGTGGGTTACAGTGGCCAATGGTGATGTACGCCAGCGATGACGGGATGTGACCACCATTTTCTATCTGTTCACTCACTTGCTACCTGACCTTCAACAGGAGAGGACGGACACTGCAAGTGCTGCTGTGACCTGTGTCTGGAACCGACCATGGCTCGTGTCACTGTGGAAAGGGCCCCTGCCTTCACCGCTGCAGAGTTGGAGAGACTGGTGGATGGGGTCCTACCCCAGTACCAAATGCTGTATGGGCCTCCAGACGAAGAGGTGAGTACATTGTGAGCATGATGCATGGGGCATGAATGTATGGATGGAGCGGTGTGTGTGAGGGCCTTGTGTAGGGGGGTTGGTGGAAGGTCCCTGGGCAGCGTGCTGCATGTATGGTGGGCAATGTCTGTGCGTAAGGGGATGTGAGGGCTATGGTGGGCCATGAGTGTAACAGGCAGGATGGTCTGACTGATACCTTTTCCTATGTGAATTTGTCTGCAGGTCAGAGTCCATCAGAAAAAGGGTATATGGCGTGCCTTCGCCAAGGACGTGCGGACCCTAGGGGTCTACGGCAGGAGGTGGACCCATTGTCGGAAACGGTGAGAGGACCAGAGACACTGGGCATGGAAAACAGCAGAGGCCCAGTTGGGGATGTCCTCCCAACGAGGAAGGGGTGCCCTGCGAACCCTGACCTCCCTGATGGCCCGCATACTGGCGGTGGCATATCCGGAGCTGGATGGGCGCTTGGGGGCATCACAGCAGCCACAATACTATCTGCCTGTGGTGGGGTGGCATCCGGGTGGGGGATGTGGGCCTGTGGGTGCCCCAAGGCCAGGCCGGATACTGCAGGGTAGAATCCATGTTGGGCAGTGTCTGATGTAAACTTCCTCCAACCAAGCTAGTAGGCATCCACTACTGGGAAGGGGTCTGTGGGTCTCAGGTATGCCGCAATTGGCGCTGGGTATCCCTATCCATGGGCTGGTGACCAGCATTGTGACCGTTAGTGCATTGCCTAGTGCGTAGGGCTGTTCCCTGTGTGTTGTGTACGCCAAAGGTGGTGGTGTTGGCTCCATTGACCAAGTGTATCCTTTGTCTCTCCCCACCTTTTTGTTTTGTCACCCTGTCCTTATGTGCATTAGCATCATCTGGCGGAGGAGCGGAGGCACCGGCGACGAGGAGAGCTGCATCCCACAGGGCCCAGGATGCCGAATCCACCGACGATGAGGGTAGCAGTGGGACAGAGGGCAAGGGGAGCACCACGGCGGAGACAGGAGGGGACAGTTCTGACAGTGATACCTCCTCCAATGAAAGCTCCCTGGCTGTGGCGGACACCTCTGTGCCCACCCCAACTACAGGTACAGCTGCCACCCCCGTACCAGCACTGCCCTCCCAGCAGCCCCTCAGCGTGTTTCCCGAGCCCGCTCACCCAGGAGGGTGGGCATCTCCTTTGCCCCAGGCACCTCAGTCCCTGCTCCAGTTAGCCCTGCTGCCCTGAGTGAGGATGCTATTGACCTCCTGCGATCCATGTCTTTCGGGCAGTCAACCATTGTGAATGCCATCCAGGGGCTGGCAGCCCATTTGCAACAAACAAATGCATTCCTGGAGGGCATTAACTTTGGCATGGCGGCCCAACAGAGATCAATACAGGCTCTGGCCTCCTCCCTGATGGCAGCCATTGTCCCTGTTTCTAGCCTCCCCCCTCCAACTTCCTCTACCCAATCCCATTCCCCTCAATCCCAACCTATCCCAAGCACACAGGCAGACCAGCATGCACACAGGACAACACACAGGAGTGATTCAGGCAAATACAAGCACCACACATCATCCCACAGGCACTCACACAAACACCATCCAGATGCAGACACACCAACATCCACTGCCTCCACTGTATCCCTCTCCTCCTCCTCGTCCACCTCCCTCCCAATAGCGTCTACACTCACACCTGAATGCACTACATCCTCATCCGCTACAACCATCATGCCTATCACTACACGCCCTTCATTGGCAGTCACCACCCCCACATCCATGCATACGTCCCCTGTGTCCTCTCCCACTGTGTCTGTGCCCCCTCCTCTCAAAGGACACAAACGCAACCACTCAGACACCCAACAGCCATCCACCTCACAACAGCATCCAGCCCATGCACCTGCACCCAAAATCAGTAGACAGACACCTTCCACTTTCTCTTCCTCCACTCCAAACCTTCACCCTCTTCCCGCCCCAATGTCCCTAAGAAGTTTTTCCTCTCCACCATTGACCTCTTCCCTACCACTCCCACCCCCGTCCTTCACGTCAGGCCAGGGTGGTCAGAACCCAGGCGAGCACCTCAGCCACCCAGTCCACGGCCACAGTAGTGTCGACAGCTACTGGAGGTAGGAGAGGATCCAGGGCACCAGGCAGCCACACTGAAAGGGTGCCTGTACCAGGTGCTTCAATGAGGGGCAAGGAGACACCACCAGCTGCGTCTAGGAAGGGCAAAGAGGCATCCTCAGCTGCTACAGGGAAAGGCAAGGGGCAATTCCCGGCTGCTGACAGGAAGGGCAACGGGCCTGCACTAGCAGGCAGGAAGGACAAGAGTCATGGTGCCTGGACTCATTCGGAGCCCCCACCATCAACCATGGTGGTTCAGCTGTCAAAGGCTGCAAGGTAAGGGCTGAAGCCTCCCCTCACCACTGGCAGCACCGCCACCAGCACCACTTCCATCAGCAGCAGCCCCAATTGGCAGCCATCCGAGGCTGCCGAGGAAGTGCTGGAGCCTCCCCCCACCACTGGTAGCACTGCCACCAGCACCGCCACCAACACCACTGCCAGCAGCAGCAGTCCCAGTGGGGAGCCATCCGAGGCTGTAGGGGAAGGGCTGGAGCCTCCCCTCACCACTGCCAGCACCACTACCAGCACCACTGCCAGCAGCAGCAGCCCCAGTGGGCAGCCGTTTGAGGCTGCAGGGGAAGGGCTGGAGCCTCCCCCCACAACTGCCAGCACCGCTACCAGCACTGCCACCACTGAGCAGTCATCAGCGCCAGCAGGCAGTGTGTAGTCCTGCATCTATGGGCTGTTGTGCAGCCTGGGCCCTGCATATCCTGTGGGTCAGACACCCAGGTGAGAGACTGTGACCTTGCACTCCCTAAGATCTGCATCACAGGGCACAATGCCCCCTCCAGAACAAGTGGAAGAAGCCATCCACTCACCCCATCCTTCCCAGGATGAAGCACACTGGGCACAATGCCCCCTCCAGAACCAGTGGAGAAGCCATCCACTCACCCCATCCTTCCCAGGATGAAGCACACTGGGCACAATGCCCCCTCCAGAACCAGTGGAAGTAGCCACCCACTCGAGAGACTGTGGCCTTGCACTCCCAGGACCAAGCAGTGGGCAAACCACCCACTTGAGAGACCGTGGCCTTGCACTCCCCAGGACCAAGCAGTGGGCAAACCACCCACTTGAGAGACTGTGGCCTTGCACTCCCCAGGACATCACACGAGGCATGTTGCCCCCTCCAGGACCAGTGGTGTTGTACCATCTTCCGGCAGAGGTGCCCCCCCCCATTCCCTGTCCCCCTGAGGTGCCTATTTTCGACCTGATGCCCCGGCAGTGTTCTCTCCGTGTTGTTGCAGGAGTGAGGTGGGGCCTTGGCCTATGTGATGTGGACATTGAGGACTGGGCAGTGTCCCTACATTTGTAAATATGTATATACGTTTGTATTTTGATGCACTTATTAATAGTATTTTACACTCACTTTCTTCAAATCATTTTGTCCTTGCATTATTCCTGAGAGGTACGAGGTGAATATGTAATGTTAGTGCATCTGGTTGTGTGTATGGTGTTGGGGGTGGGGGTGTTGTGTGTTGCGTGTGTGTGTGTCACTTTCTTTTTCCTCTCCCCTCCCTAGGCGGCAGAACTCACTGTGGTCATCTTTGCAGGCGCTGATGTTCATAAATGCAGCAGAAGGTATACGAGCAACGGAAATATTTGCAGCTCAGGCTCCATGGCGTCATGGTTGTTCCCTCGAGTTTCCACAGGTGAGTCCTTTGACTTCTGAGATCTGTTTCCGCCAGGCTTTTGATGTCGTTGGTACCGCCCCGGAAAAGGTGGTGGATAGGCCGGTCATAATGGAGTGGGCGGTACATTGTCTTCCACCTGGCTGTTGGCAGTTACAGATGTGGTGCTTGTTGATTCTGCCGTGGCGGTCGGTGTGTTAAAGTGGCTGTCTTTCTGAGCGGTTTCCACCGTGGTCATAATTCCATTTTGGTTACCGCCAGCCTGTTGGCGGTATTACCGCTGCTTTATCACCGACCGCCAGGGTTGTAATGGGGGTCTATGTGCCCAATTTTGAGTTTGGCGGATGGAAATCTCAGTCCGCCAAACTCCCAACAATCATCTACGTGGCAATCGCCCCTCCTGAGTTATTAAGAGTTTCCCGCTAGGTCAGCAGGCAGAAACCTGAGTTTCTGCCCTCTGGCCTAGAAGGAAACAGGCTGCAGCATTGCCTCCAGCTCGTAATTGAGCCGGTGGCAATGCTGTAGCCTGCACGGTGCACCAGCACCCTCGCAATGTTCACTGTCTGCAAAACAGACAGTGTATATTGTGATGGTGCTTGCCAGGGGGCCCTCTGCACTGCCCATGCCAAGTGCAGGGGCTACCCTGGAACCCTCTGCACCAGTACTCCTGCACACTTTCATAGTGGTGCTACCGCCATGAAAAGGATGGCGGAGAACGAGGTTGCAATCCCCAGGGCAGCGCTGTTTGCAGCACTGCCCTGGCAGATTAGGACAGCCACCTACCTCCAGATCACCAGGATCTCCCTGGCGGCTCGACTGCCAGGGTTGTAATGTGCGCTCAGTTCGTCGCACTGTCAGAAGTCCGACCACCATCCGCGCGTCTAGCGGTCTATTGACCGTCAGACTCGTAATGAAGCCCTATATCTAATTTTGATATAGGGGGTTATTACAACTTTGGAGGAGGTGTTAATCCGTCCCAAAAGTGACGGTAAAGTGACGGATATACCACCAGCTGTATTACGAGTCCATTATATCCTATGGAATTCGTAATACGGCTGGTGGTATATCCGTCACTTTACCGTCACTTTTGGGACGGATTAACACCTCCTCCAAAGTTGTAATAACCCCCATAGTATATACAGAGCCAGCTTCCTTCATTGGTGGAAGCAGTGGGAGCTACGACTTTGCATTTGCTGAACTGCTCAGCCAATACCTGATCACACAACTAAATTCCAATATTGCCTTTAGTAAATAATTTTTTAATTTGGAAAATTTGTCAAAAAAATTTAAACGTCTTGCTAGGGCCTTGGTTAAGTCCCCTTTAGCGTTTCCTTTTCAGATTGAGAAATTATTCTAGTTGGGGGTAAGTAGTTAGAAGTAGGTTTAGTTCCTAAATGTAATCCCCAACTTTAGTAACATAATGAGCAGCTCAGAGGAAATGGTTGTGGAGCCCAACCTCAGCCATTACCTCCATGTAGAGATGGGAGAGTTAAGGTCCCTCTGCAGACTGAAAAACATCAAAACAGGTTCCAACTCTACCAAGGTGAAGCTCCAGGAGCTCCTGGCAGAGTACACAAGGGAACACCCTGCTGAGGAGGAAGATCCTTCGCTCAGTTAGAGAAGATATTAGGGATCAGGAGGCTGAACCCCCACCTCCTCACCTAACTAGGAGAATAGGGTCCCAAGGCCCTTATCTCTAAAGATAGTGATCACAGGTCCTAGATTTTCCACAAGGGAGTCCAGTTCCGCAGGGAACATTGAGGGCAGCCTCAATGAAGAGGTCCCCCTTATAGAAAGGATGGCCAAAGGATTAGTTTTGGAGCAACAGCTCATAGCTATCGAGAGGGAGAGAGCAGAAATGGGCTTAGCACCCATTAATGGTGGCAGCAAGTTAAATATGATCAGAGAGCAATCTGATGTCCTAACAATCCCCAAAGGGATTGTCTCCAAGTATGAAGAAGGTAATGACATCAACAAGTGGTTTACGACTTTTGAGAGGGCTTGTGGAACCAGAAAATTAAACAAATCTCATTGGGGAACTCTCCTTTGGGAACTGTTTACTGGTAAGTGTAGAGGTAGGCTCCTCATACTCAGTGGCGCAGATGCCGAATCCTATTACCACATCAAGGCTACCCTCGTTGAGGGCTTTGGATTCACCACTGAGGAGTATAGAATTAGGTTCGGGGCTCCCAAAACCTCAAGCCAGTCCTGTGTTAATTGTGTAGACTAGTCAGTGAAAACATTAGATGGTTGGATAACTGGTGGTGGAGTGCATGACTATGATGGGCTTTATAATTTGTTTATGAAAGAGCATCTCTAAGTAACTGCTTCAGTGACAAGTTGCATCAATATCTGGTAGACCTGGGTCCAATTTCTCTCCAAGAAATGGGAAAGAAGGCAGACCACTGAGTCAAGAAAAGGGTGACTAAAACTTCCACTGGGGGTGACCAAAAGAAAAGGGTTACACAGCCTCCCTAGGGGAAAGGTAGTGAGCTACCTAAGGATAAAAGTAAGGGGTCTTCTCAAGGACCCCAAAAACCTGCACAAAAGGATGGTCCCGAGCCTTTTCACAATCCTCACATGGGTAAAAAGTTAAAAACTTTGATCCCAAAAATGACTGGTGTCACAACTGTAAACAGAATGGATACCAGACTGGAGACTTGGCCTGTCGCAAAAAGAATCCCTCTAGCAATGCTCCAGTTATTACTGGTATAGCCAGTCTCCAGGTGGGATCAGCAGTGTGGCCTGAGCAAACCAGGGTTCACACTGAAGCTACTTTAGTCTCTGACGGTGGGGTAGATGTTGCCACTCTTAGCTGTCTGCCCCTCTAATATGCAAAAATACAGACAACGTCTCTTGATTAGTGGAACAAAAGTAGAAGCCCTGAGAGATATTGGTGCCAGTGTCATCATGGTGACAGAAAAACGGATTTCACCAGGACAGTATTTTCCTGGACAAATATATCCAGCTACCAATGCTGACAATGTAACTAAGGTCCATCCCACGGCTATGGTGACCTTAGAATGGGGAGGTGTTACTGGCCTGAAATAGGTAGTTCCTAGTGGAATGCTTCCTAGGGAATGATCTTCAGTCCCCAGCTTGTAATGAGGTAGAAACCAAAACCCATGCAGCCATGCTGGGAATCCCTGAGATAGTGTGTATAAAAACAAGAACACAAAGCCGAGCACAGGGTGAAAAAGAGGTGTTGGAGCCTGGACTAATGGCCCAGCCTTCCAAGAGAAAGCTAAATTCTCCAGTACCTTTCACTTAACCGCAGGTTACTGGCAAATCAGAATGGCACCTTGAGCAAAAGAAAAGACAGGATTCTCTACACCTGATGGGCATTATCAGTTTACTGTTATGCGCTTTGGCTTAAAGAATGCCCCTACCACCTTCCAAAGGTTGGCGAATCAAGTTCTTGCTGGTTTGGAGTGCCTTAGTGCAGCATATCTGGATGATATTGCTATCCTTAGCTCCTCCTGGCAGAATCACCTGGTCCACCTGGAGAAGGTTTTGCATGCTCTGAAATCAGCAGGCCTCACTATCAAGGCATCAAAGTGCCAGATAGGGCAGGGCACTGTTGTATACTTGGGTCACCTTGTAGGTGGAGGCCAAGTGCAACCCTTACAGCCCAAGATCCAGATGATTCTGGACTGGGAAGCTCCAAAACCGAGACTTAAGTAAGGGCATTCCTTGGCTTGACTGGTTATTACAGGAGGTTTGTGAAGGGGTAAGGATCCATTGTGACAATCCCTCACAGATCTGACCTCAAAGAAAATGCACAGAAAAGTAAGCTGGACTCTTGACTGTCAAAAGGCCTTTCACACCCTGAAGGAGGCAATGTCCTCAGCACTAGTTCTCGAAGCTCCAGAATATTCTAAGCAGTTAATTGTGCAGACAGATACCTCTGAATATGGGAGAGGAGCAGTCCTGTCCCAAACCAATGATGATGGACATGACCAGCCTGTTGCCTTTTATTAGCAGGAGGCTACTCCCCGAAGAGAAGCATTAGATTGCCATTAAGAAGGAGGCCATTGCTGTGCTTTGGCCCCTAAAAGGTGAGACCATACTTACTTGGTACTCACTTTGCTGTTCAAACTGACCACAGACCTCTCAGGTGGCTGATGCAAATGAAAGGTGAGAACTATGAACTTTTGAGGTGGTCCATCTCCCTACAGGGAATGGACTTTACAGTGGAACACAGACCTGGGACTGACCATGCCAATGCAGATGGCCTTTCGAGGTTCTTCCACTTAGACAATGAAGACTCTCTTGGGAAAGGTTAGTCTCATCCTCTTTTGTTTGGGGGTGGAGGTTTGTGTAGGAAAGAGCCGCTTTTGGCATGGTTATCCCCCCACCTTTTGCCTGATATTGATACTGACTTGACTGAGAATGTGCTGGGATTCTGCTAACCAGGCCCAGCACCAGTGTTCTTTCCCAAAAACTGTACCATTATTCCCACAATTGACACACCCCTGGAACACAGTTAAGACCCTTGTAAAAGGTACCCATGGCACCAAGGGCATTGTGTCCAGGGAAGGTCCACAAGGGCTGCAGCATGTATTAGGCCACCCTGGAGGACCCCTCACCAAGCACATGCACACCGCCATTGCAGCTTGTGTGTGTTGGTGGGGAGAAAAAGTCAAAGTAGACGTGGCACCCCTCTCAGGGTGCCATGCCCACCAACCACTGCCTGTGGCATAGGTAAATCACCCCTCCACCAGCCTTTACAGCCCTAAGGCAGGGAGCACTATACCACAGGTGATGGCATAGCTGCATGAGCAATATGCCCCCCTACAGTGTCTAAGTCGATTCTTAAACATTGTAAGTGCAGTGTGGCCATACTGAGTACATGGGCTTGGAGTTTGTCATTACGAAGTTTGGAGTCAAACTTCTCAGCACAATAAACCCACACTGATGCCAGTTTTGGATTTATTGAGAAATGCACCCAGAGGGCATCTTAGCGATTCCCCCCCTGTAACCTAGCCATACTTCTATTGCAAGACTGACCAGTCTGAGCCAGCCTGCCACTTCCAGACATGTTTCTGACCACATGGGGTGAGACCCTTTGTGCTCTCTGTGGCCAGAAACAAAGCCTGCACACCTTCCCCCTGCAGGAACTCTACGCCTGGCGGTAAACCTCAAAGGCTCAGGACACTTGTTACAGTGCCCCAGGGTACTCCAGCTAGTGGAGATGCCCACCCCCCCGGACGAAGGGCCGCTTTTGGCGGCAAGTCCGGTGAGAAAATTAGGAAAAACAAGGAGGAATGACTACTTCAGCTAGGACCTCCCCTAAGGTGCCCATAGCTGAAGTGACCCCCTCTTTGCAGAATCCTCCACCTTGGTTTGGAGGACAGGGACCATCAGGGTTAGGTTTGTGTCCCCCTCCTCAATGGTAGTGGACACTGGAAGGGTGTAGTCACCCTCAGGGGCAGTAGCCATTGGCTACTGCCCCCTGACCCCTGTAATGCTCCTAAATCCTGGATTAAAGGGCCTTCCTGAACCCAGCTCACCAGATTCCTGGCAACCTCAAGAAGACAACAAGAAGAAAGAAGAACGACTGCTAAGCTGACCCCCCAGCAGAGAAGACTGAAGACATCAACTGAGTTGGCACCAGCCCTACCGCCCTGTCTCCAGCTTCTAAAGCCCCTGCTAAAAAAAAAGGCGACTCAGCCTGCAGGACCAGTGACCTCTTAAAAGCCCAAAGAGGACTGCCTGCCCACAGAGGACCAAGATCTCCTGTGGACAGTGGCCCTGTCCAGAAAAAACTCGAGCAAAGGACTCCTGAACCACACCAGATCTGCGAGACTTGTCCACTCTACACCCGACGCCCACGCCCTGTGTCCAGGTGGCCAAACTGTCTAGAGCAGGTCCCCAGATGATTCTGACCTATTGTCCACCCTGGGGTGACCCCTCTTGACTAACACAACAACACCTGCAGACTAAATCCAGAGGAACCCCTGTCTGTGAAGGATCCAGAAGAAGCTACCCGATGCCAATAGGTACCCTGAACCAGCAGTCCCCTAGCCTTGGGAAACCCGACATCTGATGCAACAACATGCAAGAGGCAGCCCTCCTTCTTGTCCAGCCTGTGGTTTACCTGAACCGACCCCATGGTCCCAGCCTGCAACCTACTTGTGACCCCCAGGGTTCCCCTATTAGAAAGCATTGGGAGCCCGATGCTGAGTATGCACCCTGCACCCGGCCACCCCTGTGCCACCGGGGGTGTGTGTTTTTGGTGCTGAACTGTGCCCCCCCGGTGCTCACCTAAACCCCCAGGTCTGCCCTCCGAAGACACAGGTACTTACCTGCAGGTAGGTTTAATTCTGAGTGCCCCCAGTCTCCACAGGAGCCCATTCTAAATCTTTCAGTAACTTTGACCTCTACACACGTCCGGCCCCGTGTTGCCAGTGGTGGGTATTTGGGGTTAACTTGAACCCCAACATGTGGACATCCTAACCCCCGGAGACTGGAACTGTAAGACTTGTAGTTACCTCAAAACCTGTACTAACTTTTCTTCACCCATAGGACTGTCTTTGAAAATTGCTTGTTACTTACTTGCAAATGTACTTACCTTCTAACTGAATCTGCAGGATATTCTTTCAAGGGCCCATTGACTGGATTAGGCACTACCCGTCCTACTTGGTAGGGTAGAAGTCTCAGCAAGAGAGTCCAGGTGCTGGCAGAGGAAGTCTTTGATGGCCCTGAGACTTCAGAACATGGGGCAAGCTCGGTCCAAGCCCTTGAAGACATTTCACAAGCAGGAAAGCACAGCAAAGTCCAATCTTTGTTCTCTCAAAGGCAGAAGCAGCAACTGCAGGCCAACCCAGCAAAGCAGACTCGCAGGCAAAGGGGCAGTGCTCTTCCTCCAGCTTTTCAGCTCTTCTCCTTGGCAGCGGCTCCTCTTAATCCAAAAGTAACCTAAACATATGGGGTTTTGGGTCCACTACTTATACCTCTGTCGGCCTTTGAAGTAGACAAACTTCAAAGGAAAGTCTCTGTTGTTCACAAGATCCTACCTTGCCCAAGCCTGGCCCCAGACACACACCAGGGGGTTGGAGACTGCATTGTGTGAGCACAGACACAGCCTTTCAGGTGTAAGTGTCAGATCATCCCTCCACACTCTAGCCCAGGAGACTCATCAGGATATTCAGGCTACACCCCAGCTCCCTTTGTGTCACTGTATAGAGGGAATTCACAAACAGCCCTACTGTCTGTCCCAGACGTGGATGCCACAGGCAGGCAGAGGCACGGACTGGTTAAGCAAGAAAATGCCTACTTTCTAAAAGTGGCATTTTCAAACTGACAATCTAAAAAACAACTTTACCAAAAGATGTATTTTTAAATTGTGTGTTCAGAGACCCCAAACTCCACATCTCTATCTGCTCCCAATGGGAAACTGCACTTGCAGGATATGGCAGTCCCCATGTTAACTTATGAGAGAGACAGGCCTTGCAATAGCGAAAAACGAATTTGTGAGTATTTCACTATCAGGACATGTAACAAACATCAGTACATGTCCTACCTTTAACATACACTGCACACTGCCCATGGGGCTAGCTAGGGTCTACCTTAGGGGTGCCTTACAAGTACAAAAAGGGAAGGTTTGGGCCTGGCTAGTGGGCACACTTGCCACGTCAAATTGGCAGTTTAAAACTGCACACACAGATACTGCAGTGGCAGGTCTAAGCCATGTTTACTGGACTACGCATGTGGGTGGCACAATCAGTGCTGCATGCCCACTAGTATCATTTGATTTACAGGCCCTTGGCACCTCTAGTGCACTTTACTAGGGACTTACTAGTAATTCAAATATGACAATCGTGGATAAACCAATCATCAATACAATTCAGACATAGCATATGCACTTTAGCACTGGTTAGCAGTGGTAAAGTGACCAGAGTCCTAAAGCCAACAAAAACTGGTCCGAATAAATAGGAGGAAGAAGGCAAAAAGTTTGGGGATGACCCTGATAAAAGGGCCAACTCTAACAGACAGTGTGTAAGCAAGACGTAATTTTGAGACATGTCCCCTAATTCACATGCTAGTATGTGTACACCCAAGTTCAAAGATGTGCAAATAACCACTGCTTCTAAACTCCATATCTTGTGCCCATTTCTGAAATACATAGGTTTCGTTGATATGTACTTTTCACTCTTGATATTTTACCAAATAAATTGCTGTATACCCGGGACACAATGTAAAACCATTGCAAAGTGCAGCTGGTTCTGGGTACCCTGGGTTCTTGGAGAACATACAAGCCCTATATATCCCTGCAAGCAGAAGGGTCCAGCGGATGTAACAGTATATTGCTTTAGAAAATCTGCCATTTAAAAAAAAAAGTTACAGATGAAAACTTAGACACAAATGTCTGTGTTTTTTCAACTTTGAAGGATCTACAGAATGACCTCTTGCTGAATTTAGAATGTTGTCTAAGTTTCAGAAATGTATAGTCTTTTGGGATCCACCATCGGTTTCATACCTATCTCTGCCACTAACTGGAAGGAGGAGGAAAGCACTAAAAATAGGAAACATGAGGTATGTCCCATTATAATGCCAAAACTGTGTTGAAAATTTTGGTTTTCTGATTCTAGTCTGCCTGTTCCTGAAAGCTGGGAAAATGAAGATTTTAGCACCTCAAACCCTTCATTGATGCCATTTGCAGTGGAAAAAACAGATGCTTTCTTCGGCAGCACTTTTTTCCTATTTTACCCAAAACACCCAAACCTTTGCTGTATTTAGGCTAGTTTACCTTTAGAATCCCCAAGATGTTGGAAAAAAGGACCCACATTTTCTGTGGATAGCTTATGTGCAGAAAAAGGTATGGGGATGCCTAAGCTCGAACTACCCCAAATAGCCAGAAAAGGCTTAGAATGGGGGGGGGGGGGTTTAGCAGCAAAGGACTTAAAGAAACTGGGGCTACTTTAAAAAGCAAAAGGTTTTCATTTTTGGAAAACGTCAGTGAGAACAGGCAGCAGTCCCCTGGACCACTGTCTACCCCCCTCTAAAACTCCAAGCCTGAGTCCCAAAGGCAAAGATTTCCAAAGGGGACCACTTCCTCTTTCCAACTCAGTTACCACCCCAAATTGGGAGTTGGTAACAGATCAATGGTTTGTGACTGAAATTACAGTTGCAAACCATTGCCACATATCAAACTGACTTTCAATTTGGAAGGAACACCTAGTACACATAGAATGTATTCTACTAGCCAGAAAAAGTTTACAACTTGCAAAATAGCTATTGTACACATGCATACGTTATTTAGGGGCCGCACAGCCTGTAATTCACTGAATAGCAGGATTTTCAAACACTAACTTACCTAGTACATCTGGCCCCTAATGCCTTACAAATTACCTGAACGAAAGTTTTTTTGCAACTGTAACAGTGTGTGCATGAGACAAAGGTTAGGCTTCCATCCAGCCTAAGAACATATAGACTATTACCAAAACATTAGGCAATGAACAACATTTAGATATTTGGATGAAGTTTACCTATGGATTGACAATGGTCTCCCTCGGAGGTGGATGAGCAGAAGAAGCAGTTTTGATTCCAATGTTGTAGGCTTAGCACAGGAATGGCAAAATTAATGGGCAAAAGAAGGGAAAAATAGATCAAACTAGTGGGTACTTAAAGTGCTAATCATGCCATTTCTGCTGATCTGGATGATACGATGTTACAAACAGCTGAGACTGGAAAGGAGAAATTAAATTTCTGGGTAACCACTCTCCTGGTGCTGTCTCTTCCACACTCAGTCGGGATCTCTTTCATACTTCTGCTTCATCCACATTTGTTTCTCCTTCTCAGGAGCACAATCCTGCAATTCAGACAGTTCTTTAAGTGTGGGTACAAATGGTACAGCAGTATGAGTAATTTCAGATTTAGAAGACATAATAGCTTTCTCAGCTGAGTCAATACCCCTAGACACTTCAGCCCTCTTTACAACTTTGGTGGTCTTTTTCCAAGACCCCCAAAACCCTGGTTGCCGAAAGAAGGCCAATGCTGGTGGTCCTAAGACTGCCACATTATGACTGCCGTCAGATATCTGCCTGAAACTGGGCAGAAATCCGATAGCAGTCATGCTGGCGGTTGGGGGGGGAAGAGGCGTACCACCACTGGCACCGCCATGCCAAAAGGACACTGCACGCCGCATTATGACCCGTAATACGGTGTGGCAGTGTCCTGATGCTGCCGGCGGTGGAAGCGCCAGGACTCGTTCCCTCCCGGACGACCTCCTCGATGGACGAGGTAAGTGATCGTCCAACAAGGGAGGGTGCTGGGGGGTTGCATGTGTGAGTGCGTGTGTATCATGAATGCAAGGGGAGGTGGGTGTGTGTATGTTGGTGGATGGGGTGAGTGTGTGTGCACAGTGGGGAAGGGGTGGAGTGAATGGGTCTATGCGGTGCAGAGGGTGTGTGAATGCAGGTTTGATCTGGAGCGGGGAGTGAAAGCGTGTGTGTCAGAGGTGTTTGTATGTCAGCGTGAATGGGTGTGTATGTCGTGTTTGCGTGGGTGAGTGGGGTGTGTTTGTGTGTAGAAGTGTGTGAGTGCATGTGTGCAGGTATGTGGAAGTGTGTGCGAGTGTATCTTGGTGACAGGAATGCTGGAGGTCTCCTGCATCGTAATACCACTAGCGGTATTAAGGCATCTGCTGTGCTTGAGGTACTCACCTCCAGCCCGGCGGACTGCGGAAAAGCAGTGGGATGGGTGGAGTATCGGCGGTTTGGCATTCATCAAACTGGCAAACTCGTAATTTGCTGCTCTTCACCGCCGACCCGTCGGTGGTGAGACCGCCACTGTAACCCTAGTGGTCTTCGGACCACCGGGTTCGTGATGAGGGCCTTCATCTGGAGAAGACAAATAGGCAGCAATGAGTACACTGAACAATTGCAAGTTTAAGAAATAAGACATGAGTGCATCAAGTAAACATTTACATAAGGAACATTTTTAATACGGCTTGACGCTGAAGTGAGGAAACCCTTTGCAACCAGAGTAGTCCAAAGTCGTGGGCTACCACAAAGATGTACTTGAGGTAAATCAAGACAATAACAATCATTTGGGTTGAAACCATACAAGCAATCAATAGAAATAGCAATCAATCTGGCAACATGAGAAGAACATACTTGAAGCAAACATAGGCTTACAACGACTTCATACATTGACCTAACCAGCTACTGAGAAACAATGGTTATTTCGGAGGCAAGAATAACAGCACACAAGGTGGCAATGGGGGAATTGACACATCAAAGAGATCAATATGTGGTTTCATTAAATAGGTGGTTACAATGAGCCAATGGTATGGCCCCCCGTTCTAGAACAACATTTAGATATTTGGATGAAGTTCCCCTATGGATGGACAATGGTCCCCCTTGGAGGTAGATAAGCAGCAGAAGCAGGGTTGATTCCAATGTTGTGAGCTGGGCACAGGAATGGAAATCCAATAGGATCAGTAATATAGGGCCAGATGTATGTACGTTTTGAATTGAGAGTTCCTATTTGCGATTCTGTGTGAATCGCAATTAGGAAATCGCAATTTCAAATGTTTGAAACTCGTTTGAGTTTCATTTGCAGTTCCCAGTTGGTCGCAAAAAGACCTACCTCATTAATAATATTCATGAAGTAGGTCTTGCTGTGCGACCCACTGGAAATCGCAAAACATCTCAGGGATGGTGACCTGCTGGGGTCAGCAGACCACTATGTCTGTGATTGCTTTGCAATAAAGCAATGTTCTTTTTTAATGTAGCATGTTTTCCTTAAAGGAAAACAGGCTGTGTTTAAAAAAGAAAATAAGTTTTCTTTTCATTTTTGAAGAGTAGGCAGTGGTCCGTGAGCGACTGCTAAAAAGTTTTGTTTATCTGGCCGCGAACCCGGAAGCTACCCTACCCTTCTGGATTTGCGGTTGATCAGTAGGTTCCTAAGACTGGACGTGACGAACAATAAGTTTGCAGCAGTCCTACGGCTCGCGAATCCCCAAGGGGCCCTTTCCTTATTGCAGGAAGGGCAACTCAAATAGGGAATTCACACTAAGTTACATTTACACACATACATATTGCGGATACATTTTACTTTCCATTGGTGAGTACTAGGTATATCACATTTTTGGTACTGAAGAAACGCTGCTTGATCCGTTCAGACAATTAAAGTTGTGAAACATGTCAACCAGCACACTGGGATGGAAAAAACATTTTTCTTAGTTTGCTTATGGCGAGTGTAGGAACATTATCCTACTTATTACTCCCCTCTTTGTTTTTTAACCTTGGCATAGGCTCTTGAGGGAATAATAAATGTGTTAACTTATTCTCCCAGTCCCCCAATTATTTAAAGTATTTGCACAGAGAGACATAATGACAGGAATTCAACATTTTCTAAGCACATCAGATGCCACCAATATCAATAAGACACATTGGGGGTCATTCTGACCTCGGCGGTAAAAGGCGCTTACCGCCGGTCAGAAGACCGCCATAACACCGCCGCGGCCGCAGAAAGCCGCCACGGTCATTCTGACCCACAACGGCCAAACCTCCAAAAATCCGACCTCCACTGCAGCCCGCCACATCAGCGGGCAGCGATAAACTGGAAATGACCAAACCTCCACCGTCACGCCTATGCCATTACGACCCACGAATCAACGCGGCGGGCTTTCCAACGCGGTATTCCATTGGCGGTACACACGGCCCCGGTCAAAATACACACACAGCACCAAAACACAGGCACATTGGACAATTACAAATACACACACCTGATACACATACACAACCCACTCCCACACAATCAATCAACTATAAAACACACCCCCACATCACCCACAAACCCCTACGACCACAATTACTGAGAGAAGGAGAGAGAGACACAGCAGACAATCCATAGCAATACACACTGAGGCACACTACACCATCACACACACCACATAGTAGCACAAAGCACCACACACCAACATACTCATCATCACATACACCACCCCACACCTCACCCACACCACCCCATGGCACCCCAAAGGCACCCACGCTTTTCGGACCAAGAACTCCGGGTCATGGTGGAGGAAATCCTAAGAGTGGAACCCCAGCTCTTCGGCTCACAGGTGCAGCACACCAGTATAGCTAGGAAGGCGGAGCTATGGCAGCGGATCGTGGACAGGGTCAACGCGGTGGGACAGCATCCCAGGAATAGGGAGGACATCCGCAAACGATGGAACGACCTACGGGGGAAGGTCCGATCGATGGTCTCCAGGCACAACATCGCGGTCCAGAAGACTGGCGGCGGACCCCCACCCACCCCTCCCGAATTTACATCATGGGAGCAAGAGGTCTTCAACATCCTGCATCCTCAGGGCCTCGCAGGAGTAGCCGGAGGAATGGACTCTGGTAAGTCCAATTTCAACTACTAGATCCCCCCCACCCCACCAGCATGCCAACCCACACCCCCACCCTCACCCCCAACCCCCCAGCACACATCCTCCCTGACAATGTCTCACCAGCACAACCCACCCATCCCAACACCAACTCCTGCATGCCAACACAATCCATGGACACCCATCACCCAAGCATGACCACTGCACTTACCCCCCCCCCCACTAACTACCCTCACAACACCTCCCTCAAGGGAATGCCTGCACTGGGGGACGAGGGCACCCATAACACGCACGCTATTGCACACACAGAAACAATAACCAAACTCTCTTACCCCATGCAGGACCCGAACGCCAAAACACCAGCCAGGAGGGTCCAGAAATGTCCATCCCACCCCCGGAACAGGCCCACAGTGAGGACAGCAGCTCTGTCGACACTGAACCTGATGACCAGCCCGGACCATCGGGGACCTCTGGGCAGTCGGTTCCCCTCACCCAGACACAGGCCACACCAGACCCGACCCCCTCTGCCAACACCAGCACAGCTCCCACCCAGCGGGCCCATGCCTCTGTCTCTAGGACACGTCAATCAGCGGTGTGTCTGCCACTACAGGGCACCCAGGCTAACCCAACACCCCAACAACAACAGGGACCTGGGGGCAGTGGGAGCGGGCACACCGCCCAGGAGACAGAGGCCGGGGGAAACCGGGCAGCTCGGAGGGCTGCTGTGCGACAGGGGGGGGAGGAGAGGCCCAGGGAACCCACTCTCCAAGAGGCCCTCACCACCATCATGGGGGCCTACCACCACTCCCAAGAGACGATGGCGACGGTACTGGCCAGGTTCACGGAGATCCAGGCACAGCAGGAGGAACGCTACATGGGGTTCAGGGAGGAGCTGAGAATCATCGGGACCGCAATGGGGACCATCGTCCTGGCCCTCAACAGGATAGAAGACGCGTTGCGGGACCATGTGGCACCACACAGGGCCCCTGTCACTAGCCCGGACCAGGAACAGCCTACCACCTCCGCCGGCGCTAGTGGACAGGAGGCCCCAACACCACGGCAGGCCACCAGAACCCCACCTCCTGCTGAAGAACAACCACCCCGTAAGAGGAGCCTGAGATCCAAAAAAAAGACAGAGTAGGATGTCAAGACCCCCCCCAGCAGGACATACCCCCTGAACTCTTCCCACTGTCCCACATTGCCACCCTGTCCAACCATGAACTGCCTCTGCTCCATCCTTCCACAGGCAAAAGGACAATGCACCTGTGAGACTGAGAACTGGACTCTGCCATGGACATTACTCCACCCCCACCCATCACCCTTATAATCACATGTACCAATATCTAGCCCTGTAAATAAATCACATATTGCACACAAATCAGTTTGGAGTCATGCTGTATTATTAGCAAATGTATTACATATTACTGTTCAATATCTGTTCTGTCAATTAGTGATGACAACATACCAATGTCAATACGCTGTAGTTCATGGGCAAACCAAGCAGAAGTCAGGCACTGAGTCATACAGCACTGAGAAGGGAAGGGAAAAACAAAAATTACCCAAAAAGATCTGGTGGGAACTACAGAAAGTACAGATGCAGGAGGCTAGAAGCAATTGTGAAATGGCGTGGGTGATTCTTACCTGGGTGTTACTGGAAATACTGTTGTATCACTCTGTCCCTATTGTCTGTGTCGTCCTCTGAGTCTTCCTCCTCTTCACTCTCCACAGGCTCCACGGCTTCTACAACACCACCATCTGGACCATCCTCCTGCAGGAAAGGCACCTGGCGTCGCAAAGCCAGGTTGTGAAGCATACAGCACGCCACGATGATATGGCACACCTTCTTTGGTGAGTACATTAGGGATCCACCTGTCATATGCAGGCACCTAAACCTGGCCTTCAGGAGGCCAAAGGTTCGCTCAATCACCCTCCTAGTACGCCCATGGGCCTCATTGTACCGTTCCTCTGCCCTTGTCCGGGGATTCCTCACTGGGGTCAGTAGCCACGGCAGGTTGGGGTAACCAGAGTCACCTATTAGCCACACATGTTGTCTCTGTAGCTTCTCCATCACATAGGGGATGCTGCTATTTCGCATCACATACGCGTCATGCACTGACCCTGGGAACTTGGCATTTACATGGGAGATGTACTGGTCAGCCAAACAGACCACCTGGACATTCATCGAATGATAACTTTTTCTGTTTCGGTACACCTGCTCATCGTCTTTTGGGGGTACCAAAGCCACATGGGTCCCATCAATGGCACCAATGATGTTGGGGATATGTCCAAGGGCATAGAAATCACCCTTCACTGTAGGCAAGTCACCCTCCTCTGGGAAAATGATGTAGCTCCGCATGAGTTTCATCAGGGCAGACAACACTCTGCTCAAAATCTTAGAAAACATAGGCTGAGACATTCCAGATGACATGGCCACTGTGGTCTGGAATGACCCACTGGCCAAAAAATGGAGGACTGACAAAACCTGCACCAGAGGGGGAATCCCTGTGGGTTGGCGGATGGGGGACATCAGGGCTGGCTCCAGCTGGGCACACAGTTCATGGATAGTGGCACGGTCAAGTCTGTATCGAAGTAATATATGGCGTTCTTCCATTGTCGACAGGTCCACCAGCGGTCGGTACACGCGAGGATTCCTCCTTCTCATCGCAAGTCCCAGCGGACGGTGCCTAGGAAGGACAACATGGAGCACAGAGTCAGCCAAACCACAGGTACGTACAGACAGCTTGCACAGTTAAAGAATGGCAATGGGTTGAAAGGCGTGTATGTGTGGCAATACAAGGCCTAGGCCTGTGTGTCGCAGTCAAAATTAAGCCATGTAGGCCCTTGAAATGGCGGCTGCCTGACCTGTGAAGTGGGACAATGGGATGTGAGGTCAATGCGCTGGCGGGGCACACCGTGGCGGTAGGCGGTCGAAGACCGCGGCGCAAAGCCGCATTGGTTAACATTGAAGCCTATGGGTTTCAGGAGCCAATGACGAAGTGCGCCGGCGGTCGCGGTACGCACCGCCGCGGTACGTACCGCCGCGGGCGTGACCGCCATTTTTTATCTGCTTAATCACTCGAGACCTGATCATCCACAGGAGAGGACCTATACTGCAAGTGCTGCTGTGACCTCGGTCTGGAAGATACAATGGCTGCTGCGACTGGGGAAAGGGCCCCTGCCTTCACGTCTGAAGAGTTGGAGAAGCTCGTGGATGGGGTCCTCCCCCAGTATGCGCTACTCTACGGTCCTCCAGACCAACAAGTGAGTACACCGGGTGCACATGGAATGGGCTATGCCTGTGTGGATTGGGGTGGATGTAAGTTGGTGGGGTGGGGGGCGAATGAGGAGTGCAACGCCCGACAGATGAGAGCATGTGCCATATGGCAAAGTTGGTGGGGGGGGCCAATCACATCTAACATGCAGGTCATTCATGATTTCCTCCTTTCCACCCTGTACATGTCAAATAGGTCAGCGCCCATCAGAAGATCGAGATTTGGCGTGCCATCGCCAAGGAAGTCCGGAACTTGGGGGTCCACAACAGACGGGGCACCCACTGCCGCAAGAGGTGGGAGGACATCCGCCGCGGAACAAGGAAGACCGCAGAAACACTGCTGGGGATGGCCTCCCAACCTAGGAGGGGTGCCAGTCGCACCATGACCCCCCTGATGTCCCGGATCCTGGCGGTGGCCTACCCTGAATTGGATGGGCGCTTTAAGACATCACAGCAGACACAAGGGGGTGAGTATCAGCACATTCTCCTATCTTTCTGCGCAGTGGAGGCGTCTGGGTGGGGGAGGAGGGCTGTGGGTGACATTAGGCCAGGGCGCTTTCTGTAGTGTAGTCCTCTCCCTTAGGCATGGCCCTGTGCCCCCGGCCCCCACCTCGGTAGGGTGACAAGTACAGCCATTGAAGGTCCAGCATCTCCCATGTGCGCGTTTGACGTCTCTTGGCCTGTTGTCTTAGTCAGAAGTACTGAGTAGTGTACCCCGAATGCGCGGCTTAGTGCATTAGGCACCTGTGTCTGTCCTCTCCGCCAACGGTGTTGACATTGCATGCACTCAACCTGGTCTTCTTTTTTCTCCCCCCACCCTTTCTCTTCATCTTCTTGTGCATGTGTGCATTAGCATCATCAGGCGGAGGAGATTTGGCATCGGAGCACGAGGGAGCTGCAGGACACAAGGCCCCGGTGGGCCCAGGAACAGACACCGAGGGCACCAGTGATCCGGAGGGCGAGGGGAGCACCACGACGGGGACCGCTGGTGAGAGCAGCGAAAGCGACACGTCCTCGGATGGGAGCTCCCTAGGGGTGGCGGCAACATCCGTGCCCCCCGCCTCTACAGGTACAGCCGCCACCCAGCGCACCAGCCCCGCCCTCCCAGCAGCCCCTCAGTCTTCGCTCCGTGCCGGTTCGCGCAGGAAGGCGCGCGTCTCCTTCGCCCCAGGCACCTCAGCCCCTGCCCCTGTTGCCCCTGCTGCCCTCAGTGCGGAGCTCATTGACCTGGTAAGGACGCTCATTGTTGGGCAGACGACCCTTTTGAATGCCATCCAGGGTGTGCAAAGGGAGGTGCAACAGAGCAATGCGTACCTGGAGGGCATTCATTCGGGTCAGGCTGCCCATCAACGAGCGTTCACTGCTCTGGCCTCAGCACTGACGGCAGCCATTGTCCCTGTTTCCAGCCTCCCTCTTCTTACTGCCTCCAGCCTTTCTCTGTCTCCTGTTCCTCAGCCTATCCCATCCACACCATCAGACCAGCCTGCACACACCTCAACACCCAAGAGCAGCTCATCCAAACACAAGCACCACAGATCCCACAAACACTCACCCAAGCAACACCCAGATGCAGACATGCCAACAGCCACTGCCACCCCTGTGTCCCCCTCCTCCTCGTCTCCCTCCTCCCTCCCTGTGACGTCTACACTCACACCTGCATGCACCCCAACATCAGCCAGTGCTTCCATCACCACCTCACCCTCCAGTACAGTCCACACTCGTGCAGTCACCACCCCCACTGCCATTTACACGTCCCCTGTGTCCTCTCCCACTGTGTCTGTCACCCCCTCTACCAAGACACACAAACGCAGGCAGACACCCACCCAACAGCCATCCACCTCACGACAGCCTACAGCACCAGCACCTTCACCCAATGACAGCACACCTGACTCTCCTACAACCACCTCCTCTACCTCCACTTCCATCTCCACTTCTCCTACCCTTTACCTTGGCCCTAAAAAACTTTTCCTGGCTAACCTTAACCTCTTTCCCCCCGATGAGCTCCCCCATCCATCTTCAAAGAGTCCCAAGAGCACCGCAGCCACCACCAGCCCAGCTTCGGGTGTCACTGTTGTGCCTGGGTTCTGGAGCCCACCCTTTGCCAGCAGTGACACATCGATCAGCAGCAAGGACACGTCCAGCCCCCCCCCCGGCAAGAGGACCCGCAAAAACAAGGGCCGCCGTGCGAGGACCGACAGGGCTGCCCCCAAGGAGCAATGTGCGGCCACTTCACCACCCACACCATCTAGGGGAGGCAAGGGCCCGAGAGCCCCATCAAAGGGGCGGAAGGGCAGCAGGAGCGCGGAGAAGGTGGACCCCACATGCCATATCCCAGCTGGGAAGGAGGACACTAAGGAGGCCAGGAGTCCGTCCCCGAAGGGTCCAGAAACGTCACGGTCCGAGGGCGACTGAGCAGGGAGTCCAGGCCAGGTCTGGCTCCCTTGACCTGCTGGATGAGCACCACTGAACAGGGCCCGCGGTGCAGAAGAGCACCGCTGAACAGGGCCCCGCCGTGGAGAAGAGCACCGCTGAACAGGGCCTGCGGTGCAGAAGAGCACCGCTGAACAGGGCCCGCCGTGGAGAAGAGCACTGCTGAACAGGGCCCGCCGTGGAGTAGAGCACCGCTGAATAGGGCCCGCGGTGCAGAAGAGCACCGCTGAACAGGGCCCGCCGTGGAGAAGAGCACCGCTGAACAGGGCCCCGCCGTGGAGATAGGCACCGCTGAACAGGGCCCGCGGTGAAGAAGAGCACCGCTGAACAGGGCCCGCCGTGGAGAAGAGCACCGCTGAACAGGGCCCCGCCGTGGAGATAGGCACCGCTGAACAGGGCCCCGCCGTGGAGATAGGCACCGCTGAACAGGGCCCGCGGTGCAGAAGAGCACCGCTGAAAAGGGCCCCGCCGTGGAGATAGGCACCGCTGAACAGGGCCCGCGGTGAAGAAGAGCACCGCTGAACAGGGCCCGCCGTGGAGAAGAGCACCGCTGAACAGGGCCCCGCCGTGGAGAAGAGCACCGCTGAACAGGGCCCCGCCGTGGAGATAGGCACCGCTGAACAGGGCCCGCGGTGAAGAAGAGCACCGCTGAACAGGGCCTGCCGTGGAGAAGAGCACCGCTGAACAGGGCCCCGCCGTGGAGAAGAGCACCGCTGAACAGGGCCCCGCCGTGGAGATAGGCACCGCTGAACAGGGCCCGCGGTGCAGAAGAGCACCGCTGAACAGGGCCCGCCGTGGAGAAGAGCACCGCTGAACAGGGCCCGCCGTGGAGTAGAGCACCGCTGAACAGGGCCCGCCGTGGAGTAGAGCACCGCTGAACAGGGCCCGCGGTGCAGAAGAGCACCGCTCAACAGGGTCCGCCGTGGAGAAGAGCACCGCTGAACAGGGCCCCGCCGTGGAGATAGGCACCGCTGAACAGGGCCCGCGGTGAAGAAGAGCACCGCTGAACAGGGCCCGCCGTGGAGAAGAGCACCGCTGAACAGGGCCCCGCCGTGGAGATAGGCACCGCTGAACAGGGCCCCGCCGTGGAGATAGGCACCGCTGAACAGGGCCCGCGGTGCAGAAGAGCACCGCTGAACAGGGCCCCGCCGTGGAGATAGGCACCGCTGAACAGGGCCCGCGGTGAAGAAGAGCACCGCTGAACAGGGCCCGCCGTGAAGAAGAGCACCGCTGAACAGGGCCCCGCCGTGGAGAAGAGCACCGCTGAACAGGGCCCCGCCGTGGAGATAGGCACCGCTGAACAGGGCCCGCGGTGAAGAAGAGCACCGCTGAACAGGGCCCGCCGTGGAGAAGAGCACCGCTGAACAGGGCCCCGCCGTGGAGAAGAGCACCGCTGAACAGGGCCCCGCCGTGGAGAAGAGCACCGCTGAACAGGGCCCCGCCATCTCAAGCACCGCTCCGCTGGGCCCTTCCTCTCAAGCACCGCTCTGCTGGGCCCTTCATCTCAAGCACCGCTCCGCTGGGCCCTTCCTCTCAAGCACCGCTCCGCTGGGCCCTTCATCTCAAGCACCGCTCCGCTGGGCCCTTCCTCTCAAGCACCGCTCCGCTGGGCCCTTCATCTCAAGCACCGCTCCGCTGGGCCCTTCATCTCAAGCACCGCTCCGCTGGGCCCTTCATCTCAAGCACCGCTCCGCTGGGCCCTTCATCTCAAGCACCGCTCCGCTGGGCCCTTCCTCTCAAGCACCGCTCCGCTGGGCACCGCCGTCTCAAGCACCGTTTATGGTTCACTGTGCCCACCATGCCTCCTCCTTGACCAGTGGAGACTGTCATCCACCTGATGGACTGTGGCTTTGCACTCCCCAGGATGGTCCAGTGGGCAGCCCACCCACTGTAGAGACATTGAGAGACTGTGGCTTTGCACTCCCCAGGATGGTCCAGTGGGCAGCCCACCCACTGTAGAGACATTGAGAGACTGTGGCTTTGCACTCCCCAGGATGGTCCAGTGGGCAGCCCACCCACTGTAGAGACATTGAGAGACTGTGGCTTTGCACTCCCCAGGATGGTCCAGTGGGCATGGTGGCTCCTCGTGGATCTGGCGTCGTGGACTCATGTGGCTGTGGTGCCCCCCTCTTCCCTTCCCCCTGAGGTGCCTGTAGTTTTTACATCTGATGCCCCTGCAGTGTTCTCTCCAAAGGACTCAGGTCTCCTGTGTGGGCTTTGCCCTTATTTCTCAAGACTTTGGCCCACGGACATGCTGAATTCGTAGGATGTGCAGGACTTGGTACTTCAGTTATACACTGATGTGTATGTCATTAGTTTTGTTGTGAATATCTTTCATGGTTGTACGATAATTTTCTGGAGCTTTTTGGTACATAAATATTTATTCCAAATTTGATTATGTCCTAGCATTTTTCAGGGGTGTTTGGGTGGTGTCACTGTGACTTGGTGCTCTGCATTGGTGAGTACATAGTTGGGGGGGGGGGGTCGCATATGTGTGTGCCCGTAACCTTTCGTCCTCCCCCTCCCGTGTGTCGTAGGTGCAGTACTCACCGTTGTCGTCTGCGCCGGACTTCGTACTCGTGGTAGATGAGAAGGTAGACGAGAGCAGGTAGGATGTTTAATTCGGGTTCCATGCTGTCCTCCTTCCTCCTGGAGTGCGTAGTGGTGATCGTTTTCCCGTCCGTAGTCTGTTTCCGCCGTGCTTTTATCGGCGGTGCTCCCGCCCCGGAAAAGGTGGCGTATTGGTGAGTTGGAATAGTGTGGGCGGTACATTGTCTGCCGCCTGTCTGTTGGCGGTGACCGCCGCGCTGTTTGTTTGTACCGCCGTGGCGGTCGGAGTGTTAAGGTGGCTGTCTGTGTTGGCGGTTCCCGCCAGGCTCAGAATCCCATTTTTTTTACCGCCAGCCTGTTGGCGGGTTGGCCGCCGCTTTAACACCGACCGCCAGGGTTAGAATCACCCCCCTAGTGTCCTTGTCTTTAAAGATGTTTGCAGCTTCTGCGCCAAACCTCAGTCTCACAGCACATCCGGTTTATATACCTTTCATGGCTCTTCTCTTGAATGTTTATAAGAATAACAATCAACATTTTACTTATTATTGAATGTTACAAAGTGCAACAATCAGTATGACCTTTCACTGAATTTGTGACTCTGCAACACATTCTTGACTGCTGAATGCAGATATGAACAGTGCCTGAATCAACCTTAAGAATAGGAAGCACCGGTGTACACTTTAGCTGTGCATGGCAAGTGTAGGAAAGTGCCCCATTTTGACATGACAACCTCCCCACGTTTTGCCTGATATTGATGCTGACTTGACTGAGAGTGTGCTGGGAGCCTGCTAACCAGGCCCAAGCACCAGTTTTCTTTCCCAAAAACGGTACCATTGTTCCCAAAATTGGCACACACCTTGCACACAGTTAAGTCCCTTGTAAAAGGTGCCCATGTTACCAAGGGCCCTGTGGCCAAGGATGGTTCCTAAGGGCTGCAGCATGTATTATGCCACCTGGGGTACTCCTCACCAAGCACATGCACACTGCCATTGCAGCTTGAGTGTGTTGGTGGGGAGAAAAAGACAAAGTCGACATGGTACCCCTCTCATGGTGCCAGGCCCACTAACCACTACCTGTGACGTAAGTAAGTCACCCCTCTAGCAGGCCTTACAGCCCTAAAGCAGGGTGCACTGTACCACAGGTGATGGCATAGCTGCATGAGCAATATGCCCCTACAGTGTCTAAGTCTATTCTTAGACATTGTAAGTGCGGCCATAATGAGTACATGAGCTGGGAGTTTGTCATTACGAACTCCATAGCTCCATGACGGGTTCACTGAAGTCTGAGAAGTTTGGTGTCAGACTTCTCAGCACAATAAACCCACATGGATGCCAGTGTTGGATTTATTGAGAAATGCCCCCAGAGGGCATCTTAGAGATGCCCCTTGTAATTTAGCCAAGCTTCTAGTGCAGGACTAATTGGTCTGTGTCAGCCTGCCATTTCCAGACAAGTTTCTGACCACATGGGATGAGAGCCTTTGTGCTCTCTAGTGACCAGAAACAAACCCTGCACTGGGTAGAGATGCTTCAGACCTCCCGCCTGCAGGAACTATAATACCTGGTGATGAGCCCCAAAGGCTCAGACCTGTTGTTACAGAGCCCCAGGGCACTCCAGCTAGTGGAGATGCCCGCCTACCGGACGAAGCCTCACTTTTGGCACCAAGTCTGGCAGGAAAATTAGGAAAAACAAGGAGGAGTGACCACTTCAGCTAGGACCCACCCCTAAGATGCCCAGAGCTGATGTGACCCCCTCTTGCAGAATCCTCCATCTTGGTTTAGAGGACCGGGACCAATAGGGTTAACTTTGTGTTCCCCTTTCCAAAGGGAGTGTACACTGAAAACGTGTAGTCACCCTCAGGGACAGTAGCCATTGGCTACTGCCCCCTGGCCCTTCTAACACCCCTAAATCCAGGATTTAAGGGCCTCCCTGAACCCAGCTCACCAGATTCCTGGTGACCTCAAGAAGAAAGAAGAAATACTGCTAAGCTGACCCCTAGCAGAGAAGACTGAAGACATCAACTGAGTTGGCCCCAGGCCTATCGGCCTGTCTCCAGCTTCTAAAGCCCCTGCTACAAAAAGGCTATGCATCCTGCAGGACCAGCAACCTCTTGAAAGCCCCAAGAAGACTGCCTGCACACCAGAGGGCCAAGATCTCCAGTGGACAGTGGCCCTGTCCAGAAAGAAACTCCAGCAAAGGACTCCAGAACCACCCCGGATGTGTGAGTCCTGCCCACTCTGCACCTGACGCCCACAGCCCGTGTCCAGGTGACCCAGCAGTTTAGAGCAAGTCCTCAGATGATTCTGACCTCGTATCCCTCCTAGGTTGACACCTCCTGACTAAGACAACAATGCCTGCAACTAAATCCAGAGGACACCCTGCCTGCGAAGGATCCGGACGATGGTACCAACACCAAAAGCTACCTTGCAGCCACGGCCCCCTGGCCTTGGGGAACCTGACATCTGGTGCAGCAGGCAACCCTCTATCTGGTCAAGCCTGTGGTTTCCCTGAATCAATCCCCTGGACCCAGCCTGCAGCCTACTTATGACCCCTGGGATCTCCCTATTGGAAAGCATTGGGAGCCCGACTGAGTTTGCACCCGGCCGCCCATGCCATTGAGGGTGTGTGTTTGGTGCTGACCTGTGGCCGCCACAGTGCTCATCTAAACCCCTCAGGTCTGCCCTCTGAAGACTCGGGTACTTACCTGCAGGCAAATCTAATTCTGAGTGCCCCAGTCTCCATAGGAGCCCATTCTAAATCTTGCAGCAACTTTGACCTAAACACCTGGCTGGTCCCGTGTTGCTGGTGGTGGGTGTTTGTGGTTAACCTGAACCCCATCCTGTGGACATCCTAACCCCTGGAGACTGGAACTGTAAGTCTTGTACTTACTTCAAAAGCTGTAATAACTTTTGTTCCCCCAAAGAACTGTCTTTGAAAATTACAGTGTCAACTTTTAAAACAGATATTTTCTATTTTCTTGAAAACCGTTTAACTTGCCAAATTGAAACAAAGTGGTGTTGATACACATGCTTGCTACTTACTTGCAAATGTACTTACCTGCAAACTGAATCTTGTGGTTCCAGAAATAAAGTTAAAATATATATATTTTTGCTGCATAAAAACAATTGGCCTGGAGTTAGTCATTGAGTGTGTGCTTCATTTATTGCCTGTTTGTGTAAAACAAATGTTTTGCACTACTCTCGAATAAGCCTAACCGCTCGACCACATTACCACAAAAAAGAGCATTATTATTATCTACCTTAGGTTCTATTAAGCCTCTGTGGAATCCCTGGACTCTGTTCAGACTATGACCCTCATTATGACATGGGCGGTAAGTACCGCTTACCGCCATGCAGACTGCCTCCAACATACCACTGCCGCAGCGGATTACAGCTACCCATATTATGACACACATAGCATTCCGTCACTATACAGCCAGGCACACAAGTCCGCCAGCCCAAAGGTCAGTGATAAACTGGCGGTAGCAAAACCCACACTGTTATGCCAACAGAACTACGCCCACAACATTATGATCCACGAATCACAGCGGCGGACATTCAGTAGCGGTAAACCATTGGCGCTACATACCGCTGCGCTCAAAATACACACACACACACAAAACAACACTACTTTGGACAATTCAAATAACACACACCTGACACCCATACACACACCACATCCCCACACCACTATAAAACACACACCCACATTACCCACAGCCCTTTATGAATACAAACAAATGCCAGAAGAGAGATAGCAAGACCACAGACAAGATCACAGCCACACACCATCATCACCTATACACCATCCACGCACCTTACATCACACACTCCAAACACATCACCCTACACACCCTCACCCACACCACTCACACTACACCCATGGCACCACAACGCCACCGCAGGTTCTCTGAGGAGGAGCTAAAGGTCATGGTGGGGGAAATCATCCGGGTAGAGACACAGCTATTCGGATCACAGGTGCAGCAGACATCCATTGCTAGGAAGATGGAGCTATGGCAGAGAATCGTGGACAGGGTCAACACCGTGGGACAGCACCCAAGAACAAGGGATGACATCAGGAAGAGGTAGAACGACCTAGCGATAGGTGAGGATAATGTGCTTGTCCTCCATTGTTGCCAAGTCCACCAGGGGTCTGTACACAGGGGGATGCCTCCATCTCCTATTCATCCACAGTGGTTCCAATCTAGGGGGCAAAACGGTGAACAGCTGTTCAGTATCCCATATTTCCAAACACTACACTTCATTGCATGTTGTAACTGTAACAGTATATTGTTGGATAAGCCCAAATGGTACTTATGTGTACTGTGACGCAGTTAGGTGCCATGGCCTGCCCCCCCCCCAAATGGCATCTGCCTGTCCTGTTAGGAGGGACATGTGGAAATGAGGTAATTCCGCTGACATTGTGTGCCGTTGCAGGAGGCAGCCAAGAACCGCTGTGCAACTCCTCATTGGTTACCATTGGGCCCTGTGGGTTACAGTGGCCAATGGTGATGTACGCCAGCGATGACGGGATGTGACCACCATTTTCTATCTGTTCACTCACTTGCTACCTGACCTTCAACAGGAGAGGACGGACACTGCAAGTGCTGCTGTGACCTGTGTCTGGAACCGACCATGGCTCGTGTCACTGTGGAAAGGGCCCCTGCCTTCACCGCTGCAGAGTTGGAGAGACTGGTGGATGGGGTCCTACCCCAGTACCAAATGCTGTATGGGCCTCCAGACGAAGAGGTGAGTACATTGTGAGCACGATGCATGGGGCATGAATGTATGGATGGAGCGGTGTGTGTGAGGGCCTTGTGTAGGGGGGTTGGTGGAAGGTCCCTGGGCAGCGTGCTGCATGTATGGTGGGCAATGTCTGTGCGTAAGGGGATGTGAGGGCTATGGTGGGCCATGAGTGTAACAGGCAGGATGGTCTGACTGATACCTTTTCCTATGTGAATTTGTCTGCAGGTCAGAGTCCATCAGAAAAAGGGTATATGGCGTGCCTTCGCCAAGGACGTGCGGACCCTAGGGGTCTACGGCAGGAGGTGGACCCATTGTCGGAAACGGTGAGAGGACCAGAGACACTGGGCATGGAAAACAGCAGAGGCCCAGTTGGGGATGTCCTCCCAACGAGGAAGGGGTGCCCTGCGAACCCTGACCTCCCTGATGGCCCGCATACTGGCGGTGGCATATCCGGAGCTGGATGGGCGCTTGGGGGCATCACAGCAGCCACAATACTATCTGCCTGTGGTGGGGTGGCATCCGGGTGGGGGATGTGGGCCTGTGGGTGCCCCAAGGCCAGGCCGGATACTGCAGGGTAGAATCCATGTTGGGCAGTGTCTGATGTAAACTTCCTCCAACCAAGCTAGTAGGCATCCACTACTGGGAAGGGGTCTGTGGGTCTCAGGTATGCCGCAATTGGCGCTGGGTATCCCTGTCCATGGGCTGGTGACCAGCATTGTGACCGTTAGTGCATTGCCTAGTGCGTAGGGCTGTTCCCTGTGTGTTGTGTACGCCAAAGGTGGTGGTGTTGGCTCCATTGACCAAGTGTATCCTTTGTCTCTCCCCACCTTTTTGTTTTGTCACCCTGTCCTTATGTGTATTAGCATCATCTGGCGGAGGAGCGGAGGCACCGGCGACGAGGAGAGCTGCATCCCACAGGGCCCAGGATGCCGAATCCACCGACGATGAGGGTAGCAGTGGGACAGAGGGCAAGGGGAGCACCACGGCGGAGACAGGAGGGGACAGTTCTGACAGTGATACCTCCTCCGATGAAAGCTCCCTGGCTGTGGCGGACACCTCTGTGCCCACCCCAACTACAGGTACAGCTGCCACCCCCGTACAAGCACTGCCCTCCCAGCAGCCCCTCAGCGTGTTTCCCGAGCCCGCTCACCCAGGAGGGTGGGCATCTCCTTTGCCCCAGGCACCTCAGTCCCTGCTCCAGTTAGCCCTGCTGCCCTGAGTGAGGATGCTATTGACCTCCTGCGATCCATGTCTTTCGGGCAGTCAACCATTGTGAATGCCATCCAGGGGCTGGCAGCCCATTTGCAACAAACAAATGCATTCCTGGAGGGCATTAACTTTGGCATGGCAGCCCAACAGAGATCAATACAGGCTCTGGCCTCCTCCCTGATGGCAGCCATTGTCCCTGTTTCTAGCCTCCCCCCTCCAACTTCCTCTACCAATCCCATTCCCCTCAATCCCAACCTATCCCAAGCACACAGGCAGACCAGCATGCACACAGGACAACACACAGGAGTGATTCAGGCAAATACAAGCACCACACATCATCCCACAGGCACTCACACAAACACCATCCAGATGCAGACACACCAACATCTACTGCCTCCACTGTATCCCTCTCCTCCTCCTCGTCCACCTCCCTCCCAATAGCGTCTACACTCACACCTGAATGCACTACATCCTCATCCGCTACAACCATCATGCCTATCACTACACGCCCTTCATTGGCAGTCACCACCCCCACATCCATGCATACGTCCCCTGTGTCCTCTCCCACTGTGTCTGTGCCCCCTCCTCTCAAAGGACACAAACGCAACCACTCAGACACCCAACAGCCATCCACCTCACAACAGCATCCAGCCCATGCACCTGCACCCAAAATCAGTAGACAGACACCTTCCACTTTCTCTTCCTCCACTCCAAACCTTCACCCTCTTCCCGCCCCAATGTCCCTAAGAAGTTTCTCCTCTCCACCATTGACCTCTTCCCTACCACTCCCACCCCCGTCCTTCACGTCAGGCCAGGGTGGTCAGAACCCAGGCGAGCACCTCAGCCACCCAGTCCACGGCCACAGTAGTGTCGACAGCTACTGGAGGTAGGAGAGGATCCAGGGCACCAGGCAGCCACACTGAAAGGGTGCCTGTACCAGGTGCTTCAATGAGGGGCAAGGAGACACCACCAGCTGCGTCTAGGAAGGGCAAAGAGGCATCCTCAGCTGCTACAGGGAAAGGCAAGGGGCAATTCCCGGTTGCTGACAGGAAGGGCAACGGGCCTGCACTAGCAGGCAGGAAGGACAGGAGTCATGGTGCCTGGACTCATTCGGAGCCCCCACCATCAAACATGGTGGTTCAGCTGTCAAAGGCTGCAAGGTAAGGGCTGAAGCCTCCCCTCACCACTGGCAGCACCGCCACCAGCACCACTTCCATCAGCAGCAGCCCCAATTGGCAGCCATCCGAGGCTGCCGAGGAAGTGCTGGAGCCTCCCCCCACCACTGGTAGCACTGCCACCAGCACCGCCACCAACACCACTGCCAGCAGCAGCAGTCCCAGTGGGGAGCCATCCGAGGCTGTAGGGGAAGGGCTGGAGCCTCCCCTCACCACTGCCAGCACCACTACCAGCACCACTGCCAGCAGCAGCAGCCCCAGTGGGCAGCCGTTTGAGGCTGCAGGGGAAGGGCTGGAGCCTCCCCCCACAACTGCCAGCACCGCTACCAGCACTGCCACCACTGAGCAGTCATCAGCGCCAGCAGGCAGTGTGTAGTCCTGCATCTATGGGCTGTTGTGCAGCCTGGGCCCTGCATATCCTGTGGGTCAGACACCCAGGTGAGAGACTGTGACCTTGCACTCCCTAAGATCTGCATCACAGGGCACAATGCCCCCTCCAGAACAAGTGGAAGAAGCCATCCACTCACCCCATCCTTCCCAGGATGAAGCACACTGGGCACAATGCCCCCTCCAGAACCAGTGGAAAAGTCATCCACTCACCCCATCCTTCCCAGGATGAAGCACACTGGGCACAATGCCCCCTCCAGAACCAGTGGAAGTAGCCACCCACTCGAGAGACTGTGGCCTTGCACTCCCAGGACCAAGCAGTGGGCAAACCACCCACTTGAGAGACCGTGGCCTTGCACTCCCCAGGACCAAGCAGTGGGCAAACCACCCACTTGAGAGACTGTGGCCTTGCACTCCCCAGGACATCACACGAGGCATGTTGCCCCCTCCAGGACCAGTGGTGTTGTACCATCTTCCGGCAGAGGTGCCCCCCCCCATTCCCTGTCCCCCTGAGGTGCCTATTTTCGACCTGATGCCCCGGCAGTGTTCTCTCCGTGTTGTTGCAGGAGTGAGGTGGGGCCTTGGCCTATGTGATGTGGACATTGAGGACTGGGCAGTGTCCCTACATTTGTAAATATGTATATACGTTTGTATTTTGATGCACTTATTAATAGTATTTTACACTCACTTTCTTCAAATCATTTTGTCCTTGCATTATTCCTGAGAGGTACGAGGTGAATATGTAATGTTAGTGCATCTGGTTGTGTGTATGGTGTTGGGGGTGGGGGTGTTGTGTGTTGCGTGTGTGTGTGTCACTTTCTTTTTCCTCTCCCCTCCCTAGGCGGCAGAACTCACTGTGGTCGTCTTTGCAGGCGCTGATGTTCATAAATGCAGCAGAAGGTATACGAGCAACGGAAATATTTGCAGCTCAGGCTCCATGGCGTCATGGTTGTTCCCTGAGTTTCCACAGGTGAGTCCTTTGACTTCTGAGATCTGTTTCCGCCAGGCTTTTGATGTCGTTGGTACCGCCCCGGAAAAGGTGGTGGATAGGCCGGTCATAATAGAGTGGGCGGTACATTGTCTTCCACCTGGCTGTTGGTAGTTACAGATGTGGTGCTTGTTGATTCTGCCGTGGCGGTCGGTGTGTTAAAGTGGCTGTCTTTCTGAGCAGTTTCCACCGTGGTCATAATTCCATTTTGGTTACCGCCAGCCTGTTGGTGGTATTACCGCTGCTTTATCACCGACCGCCAGGGTTGTAATGGGGGTCTATGTGCCCAATTTTGAGTTTGGCGGATGGAAATCTCAGTCCGCCAAACTCCCAACAATCATCTACGTGGCAATCGCCCCTCCTGAGTTATTAAGAGTTTCCCGCTAGGTCAGCAGGCAGAAACCTGAGTTTCTGCCCTCTGGCCTAGAAGGAAACAGGCTGCAGCATTGCCTCCAGCTCGTAATTGAGCCGGTGGCAATGCTGTAGCCTGCACGGTGCACCAGCACCCTCGCAATGTTCACTGTCTGCAAAACAGACAGTGTATATTGTGATGGTGCTTGCCAGGGGGCCCTCTGCACTGCCCATGCCAAGTGCAGGGGCTACCCTGGAACCCTCTGCACCAGTCCTCCTGCACACTTTCATGGTGGTGCTACCGCCATGAAAAGGATGGCGGAGAACGAGGTTGCAATCCCCAGGGCAGCGCTGTTTGCAGCACTGCCCTGGCAGATTAGGACAGCCACCTACCTCCAGATCACCAGGATCTCCCTGGCGGCTCGACTGCCAGGGTTGTAATGTGCGCTCAGTTCGTCGCACTGTCAGAAGTCCGACCACCATCCGCGCGCCTAGCGGTCTATTGACCGTCAGACTCGTAATGAAGCCCTATATCTAATTTTGATATAGGGGGTTATTACAACTTTGGAGGAGGTGTTAATCCGTCCCAAAAGTGACGGTAAAGTGACGGATATACCACCAGCTGTATTACGAGTCCATTATATCCTATGGAATTCGTAATACGGCTGGTGGTATATCCGTCACTTTACCGTCACTTTTGGGACGGATTAACACCTCCTCCAAAGTTGTAATAACCCCCATAGTATATACAGAGCCAGCTTACTTCATTGGTGGAAGCAGTGGGAGCTACGACTTTGCATTTGCTGAACTGCTCAGCCAATACCTGATAACACAACTAAATTCCAATATTGCCTTTAGTAAATAATTTTTTAATTTGGAAAATTTGTCAAACAAATTTAAACGTCTTGCTAGGGCCTTGGTTAAGTCCCCTTTAGCGTTTCCTTTTCAGATTGAGAAATTATTCTAGTTGGGGGTAAGTAGTTAGAAGTAGGTTTAGTTCCTAAATGTAATCCCCAACTTTAGTAACATAATGAGCAGCTCAGAGGAAATGGTTGTGGAGCCCAACCTCAGCCATTACCTCCATGTAGAGATGGGAGAGTTAAGGTCCCTCTGCAGACTGAAAAACATCAAAACAGGTTCCAACTCTACCAAGGTGAAGCTCCAGGAGCTCCTGGCAGAGTACACAAGGGAACACCCTGCTGAGGAGGAAGATCCTTCGCTCAGTTAGAGAAGATATTAGGGATCAGGAGGCTGAACCCCCACCTCCTCACCTAACTAGGAGAATAGGGTCCCAAGGCCCTTATCTCTAAAGATAGTGATCACAGGTCCTAGATTTTCCACAAGGGAGTCCAGTTCCGCAGGGAACATTGAGGGCAGCCTCAATGAAGAGGTCCCCCTTATAGAAAGGATGGCCAAAGGATTAGCTTTGGAGCAACAGCTCATAGCTATCGAGAGGGAGAGAGCAGAAATGGGCTTAGCACCCATTAATGGTGGCAGCAAGTTAAATATGATCAGAGAGCAATCTGATGTCCTAACAATCCCCAAAGGGATTGTCTCCAAGTATGAAGAAGGTAATGACATCAACAAGTGGTTTACGACTTTTGAGAGGGCTTGTGGAACCAGAAAATTAAACAAATCTCATTGGGGAACTCTCCTTTGGGAACTGTTTACTGGTAAGTGTAGAGGTAGGCTCCTCATACTCAGTGGCGCAGATGCCGAATCCTATTACCACATCAAGGCTACCCTCGTTGAGGGCTTTGGATTCACCACTGAGGAGTATAGAATTAGGTTCGGGGCTCCCAAAACCTCAAGCCAGTCCTGTGTTAATTGTGTAGACTAGTCAGTGAAAACATTAGATGGTTGGATAACTGGTGGTGGAGTGCATGACTATGATGGGCTTTATAATTTGTTTATGAAAGAGCATCTCTAAGTAACTGCTTCAGTGACAAGTTGCATCAATATCTGGTAGACCTGGGTCCAATTTCTCTCCAAGAAATGGGAAAGAAGGCAGACCACTGAGTCAAGAAAAGGGTGACTAAAACTTCCACTGGGGGTGACCAAAAGAAAAGGGTTACACAGCCTCCCTAGGGGAAAGGTAGTGAGCTACCTAAGGATAAAAGTAAGGGGTCTTCTCAAGGACCCCAAAAACCTGCACAAAAGGATGGTCCCGAGCCTTTTCACAATCCTCACATGGGTAAAAAGTTAAAAACTTTGATCCCAAAAATGACTGGTGTCACAACTGTAAACAGAATGGATACCAGACTGGAGACTTGGCCTGTCGCAAAAAGAATCCCTCTAGCAATGCTCCAGTTATTACTGGTATAGCCAGTCTCCAGGTGGGATCAGCAGTGTGGCCTGAGCAAACCAGGGTTCACACTGAAGCTACTTTAGTCTCTGAAGGTGGGGTAGATGTTGCCACTCTTAGCTGTCTGCCCCTCTAATATGCAAAAATACAGACAACGTCTCTTGATTAGTGGAACAAAAGTAGAAGCCCTGAGAGATATTGGTGCCAGTGTCATCATGGTGACAGAAAAACGGATTTCACCAGGACAGTATTTTCCTGGACAAATATATCCAGCTACCAATGCTGACAATGTAACTAAGGTCCATCCCACGGCTATGGTGACCTTAGAATGGGGAGGTGTTACTGGCCTGAAATAGGTAGTTCCTAGTGGAATGCTTCCTAGGGAATGATCTTCAGTCCCCAGCTTGTAATGAGGTAGAAACCAAAACCCATGCAGCCATGCTGGGAATCCCTGAGATAGTGTGTATAAAAACAAGAACACAAAGCCGAGCACAGGGTGAAAAAGAGGTGTTGGAGCCTGGACTAATGGCCCAGCCTTCCAAGAGAAAGCTAAATTCTCCAGTACCTTTCACTTAACCGCAGGTTACTGGCAAATCAGAATGGCACCTTGAGCAAAAGAAAAGACAGGATTCTCTACACCTGATGGGCATTATCAGTTTACTGTTATGCGCTTTGGCTTAAAGAATGCCCCTACCACCTTCCAAAGGTTGGCGAATCAAGTTCTTGCTGGTTTGGAGTGCCTTAGTGCAGCATATCTGGATGATATTGCTATCCTTAGCTCCTCCTGGCAGAATCACCTGGTCCACCTGGAGAAGGTTTTGCATGCTCTGAAATCAGCAGGCCTCACTATCAAGGCATCAAAGTGCCAGATAGGGCAGGGCACTGTTGTATACTTGGGTCACCTTGTAGGTGGAGGCCAAGTGCAACCCTTACAGCCCAAGATCCAGATGATTCTGGACTGGGAAGCTCCAAAACCGAGACTTAAGTAAGGGCATTCCTTGGCTTGACTGGTTATTACAGGAGGTTTGTGAAGGGGTAAGGATCCATTGTGACAATCCCTCACAGATCTGACCTCAAAGAAAATGCACAGAAAAGTAAGCTGGACTCTTGACTGTCAAAAGGCCTTTCACACCCTGAAGGAGGCAATGTCCTCAGCACTAGTTCTCGAAGCTCCAGAATATTCTAAGCAGTTAATTGTGCAGACAGATACCTCTGAATATGGGAGAGGAGCAGTCCTGTCCCAAACCAATGATGATGGACATGACCAGCCTGTTGCCTTTTATTAGCAGGAGGCTACTCCCCGAAGAGAAGCATTAGATTGCCATTAAGAAGGAGGCCATTGCTGTGCTTTGGCCCCTAAAAGGTGAGACCATACTTACTTGGTACTCACTTTGCTGTTCAAACTGACCACAGACCTCTCAGGTGGCTGATGCAAATGAAAGGTGAGAACTATGAACTTTTGAGGTGGTCCATCTCCCTACAGGGAATGGACTTTACAGTGGAACACAGACCTGGGACTGACCATGCCAATGCAGATGGCCTTTCGAGGTTCTTCCACTTAGACAATGAAGACTCTCTTGGGAAAGGTTAGTCTCATCCTCTTTTGTTTGGGGGTGGAGGTTTGTGTAGGAAAGAGCCGCTTTTGGCATGGTTATCCCCCCACCTTTTGCCTGATATTGATACTGACTTGACTGAGAATGTGCTGGGATTCTGCTAACCAGGCCCAGCACCAGTGTTCTTTCCCAAAAACTGTACCATTATTCCCACAATTGACACACCCCTGGAACACAGTTAAGACCCTTGTAAAAGGTACCCATGGCACCAAGGGCATTGTGTCCAGGGAAGGTCCACAAGGGCTGCAGCATGTATTAGGCCACCCTGGAGGACCCCTCACCAAGCACATGCACACCGCCATTGCAGCTTGTGTGTGTTGGTGGGGAGAAAAAGTCAAAGTAGACGTGGCACCCCTCTCAGGGTGCCATGCCCACCAACCACTGCCTGTGGCATAGGTAAATCACCCCTCCACCAGCCTTTACAGCCCTAAGGCAGGGAGCACTATACCACAGGTGATGGCATAGCTGCATGAGCAATATGCCCCCCTACAGTGTCTAAGTCGATTCTTAAACATTGTAAGTGCAGTGTGGCCATACTGAGTACATGGGCTTGGAATTTGTCATTACGAAGTTTGGAGTCAAACTTCTCAGCACAATAAACCCACACTGATGCCAGTTTTGGATTTATTGAGAAATGCACCCAGAGGGCATCTTAGCGATTCCCCCCCTGTAACCTAGCCATACTTCTATTGCAAGACTGACCAGTCTGAGCCAGCCTGCCACTTCCAGACATGTTTCTGACCACATGGGGTGAGACCCTTTGTGCTCTCTGTGGCCAGAAACAAAGCCTGCACTGGGTGGAGGTGCTTCACACCTTCCCCCTGCAGGAACTCTACGCCTGGCGGTAAACCTCAAAGGCTCAGGACACTTGTTACAGTGCCCCAGGGTACTCCAGCTAGTGGAGATGCCCACCCCCCCGGACGAAGGGCCGCTTTTGGCGGCAAGTCCGGTGAGAAAATTAGGAAAAACAAGGAGGAATGACTACTTCAGCTAGGACCTCCCCTAAGGTGCCCAGAGCTGAAGTGACCCCCTCTTTGCAGAATCCTCCACCTTGGTTTGGAGGACAGGGACCATCAGGGTTAGGTTTGTGTCCCCCTCCTCAATGGTAGTGGACACTGGAAGGGTGTAGTCACCCTCAGGGGCAGTAGCCATTGGCTACTGCCCCCTGACCCCTGTAATGCTCCTAAATCCTGGATTAAAGGGCCTTCCTGAACCCAGCTCACCAGATTCCTGGCAACCTCAAGAAGACAACAAGAAGAAAGAAGAACGACTGCTAAGTTGACCCCCCAGCAGAGAAGACTGAAGACATCAACTGAGTTGGCACCAGCCCTACCGCCCTGTCTCCAGCTTCTAAAGCCCCTGCTAAAAAAAAAGGCGACTCAGCCTGCAGGACCAGTGACCTCTTAAAAGCCCAAAGAGGACTGCCTGCCCACAGAGGACCAAGATCTCCTGTGGACAGCGGCCCTGTCCAGAAAAAACTCGAGCAAAGGACTCCTGAACCACACCAGATCTGCGAGACTTGTCCACTCTACACCCGACGCCCACGCCCCGTGTCCAGGTGGCCAAACTGTCTAGAGCAGGTCCCCAGATGATTCTGACCTATTGTCCACCCTGTGGTGACCCCTCTTGACTAACACAACAACACCTGCAGACTAAATCCAGAGGAACCCCTGTCTGTGAAGGATCCAGAAGAAGCTACCCGATGCCAATAGGTACCCTGAACCAGCAGTCCCCTAGCCTTGGGAAACCCGACATCTGGTGCAACAACATGCAAGAGGCGGCCCTCCTTCTTGTCCAGCCTGTGGTTTACCTGAACCAACCCCATGGTCCCAGCCTGCAACCTACTTGTGACCCCCAGGGTTCCCCTATTAGAAAGCATTGGGAGCCCGATGCTGAGTATGCACCCTGCACCCGGCCACCCCTGTGCCACCGGGGGTGTGTGTTTTTGGTGCTGAACTGTGCCCCCCCGGTGCTCACCTAAACCCCCAGGTCTGCCCTCCGAAGACACAGGTACTTACCTGCAGGTAGGTTTAATTCTGAGTGCCCCCAGTCTCCACAGGAGCCCATTCTAAATCTTTCAGTAACTTTGACCTCTACACACGGCCGGCCCCGTGTTGCCAGTGGTGGGTATTTGGGGTTAACTTGAACCCCAACATGTGGACATCCTAACCCCCGGAGACTGGAACTGTAAGACTTGTAGTTACCTCAAAACCTGTACTAACTTTTCTTCACCCATAGGACTGTCTTTGAAAATTGCTTGTTACTTACTTGCAAATGTACTTACCTTCTAACTGAATCTGCAGGAACTGTAACATGGGGCAGTGAGCCTCAAAGGGCATTCCAGCTAGTGGAGATGCCCACCCCTCCGGCCACTGCCCCCACTTTTGGCGGCAAGGCTGGAGGAGATAATTAGAAAAATAAGGAGGAGTCACCCAGCAGTTAGCACTGCCCCTAAGGTACCCTGAGCTAAGGTGACTCCCGCCTTTAGAATTCCTCCATCTTAAGATTGGAGGATTCCCCCAATAGGATTAGGGATGTGCCCCCCTCTCCCCTCAGGGAGAAGGCACAAAGAGGGTGTAGCCACTCTCCAGGACAGTAGCCATTGGCTACTGCCCTCCTGACCTAAACACACCCCTAAATTTCGTATTTAGGGGCGACCCAGAACCCAGGTATTCAGATTCCTGCAACCTGAAACAAGAAGAAGGACTCCTGACCTGAAAGCCCTGCAGAGACAACAGAGACAACTGCTTTGGCCCCCGCCCTACCGACTTGTCTCCTGACTCGAAGAAAACTGCAACAGCGACGCATCCGACAGCGACCAGCGACCTCTGAAGCCTCAGAGGACTGCCCTGAACCAAAGGACCAAGAAACTCCTGTGAGAAGCGGCTCTGCTCAACAACAGCAACATCCATTGCAACAAAGAAGCAACTTTTAAAGAACTCACTCTTCCCGCCGGAAGCGTGAGACTTCACCCACTGCACTCGACGCCCCCGGCTCGAGCTCCAGAGAACCAACACTACAGGGAGGACTCCCAGGCCACTGCGACCTCGTGAGTAGCCCGAGACGACCCCCCTTGACCCGCACAGCGACGCATGCAGAGAGAATCCAGAGGCTCCCCCTGACCCCGATTGCCTTTAACAAGGAACCAGACGCCTGGACCAAGTACTGAACCCGCAGCCCCCAGGACCAGAAGGAACCGAACCTCAGCACAGGATTGACCACCAGATGACCCTCTGCCTAGCCCAGTCAGTGGCTGGCCTGTGAAGCCCCCCTGTGCCCTGCCAGCACCGCTAGAGTGACCCCCGGGTCCCTCCATTGATTTAAATTACAAACCCGATGCCTGCTTTACACACAGCACCTGGCCGCCCCTGTGCCGCTGAGGGTGTTTTGTGTGCCTACTTGTGTCCCCCCCAGTGCTCTACAAAATCCCCCTGGTCTGCCCTCCGAAGACGCAGGTACTCACCTGTAGACAGACTGGAACCGGAGCACCCCTGTTCTCTAAGGCACCTATGTGTTTTGGGCCCCTCTTTGACCTCTGCACCTGACCGACCCTGAGCTGCTGGTGTGGTAACTTTGGGGTTGCCTTGAACCCCCAACGGTGGGCTGCCTATGCCCAGGAACTTAGACTTGTAAGTGTCTTATTTACCTGACAAACTAACCATCACTTACCTCATCCAGGAATTGTTGATTTTTGCAGTGTCCCCACTTTTAAAATAGCTTATTGCCATTTTTACTAAACCTGTGTATGCTATTGCTCTAATTCAAAGTTCCTAACTTACCTGTGTGGAGTACCTTGCATTTTATGTATTTACTTCAAATCTTGAACTTGTGGTTCCAAAAATAGATTAAGAAAATATATTTTTCTATATAAAAACTATTGGCCTAGAGTTAAGTCTTTGAGTGTGTGTTCCTCATGTATTGACTGTGTGTGTAAGACAAATGCTTAACACTACCCTCTGATAAGCCTACTGCTCGACCACACTACCACAAAATAGAGCATTAGAATTATCTAATTTTGCCACTATCTTACCTCTAAGGGGAACCTTTAGATTCTGTGCACACTACCTCTTACTTTGAGATAGTATATACAGACCCAACTTCCTACAGTGACCCTTTTGGGTTATCCAGGGCACAAAGCAGAGCTTCGCGCTATCACTCCTCCTTTTCGCTCTTTACATGGAGCCCCTTGCTGAAAGAATCAGAGCAAACCAACAGACTGCTGGGACGATGGGATGGCGGGACCACAAACTGGCCCTCTATGCCGATGATGTTTTGGTCTCCTTAACAGATCCAGTAACCTCAGTTCCGACCCTTGTTTACGAACTTTGCTTTTTCGAGAAAGCTTTGAGCGTTAAAATCAATGTTCAGAAATCCCAGATCCTTAACCTTTCCACCCGGCCAACGATTGCCTCACTTTGCAAGGTATATTTCCGCTAGCCTGGGCCCCCTATTCTGTCCCATATCTGGGTATAGTGCTGTGCTCCCCAGTATAATATAGCAAAGCTCAATTACAAAGCGCTGGTATCAACAGCCATCTCTGAACTATGGACTTGGTTTAGCAGAGGCCTTTTCGTCTGGGTCGTCTGGTGGCCATCAAAATGACTCCCCTACACAAAGTTCTCTATCTCATCCAGACCCTCCCAGCTCATCCTCTGCCCCTTACCCTACCAAATTACAACGCATGATCAAGTCTTTCATATGGGAGGACAAAACACCTAGCATAGGCTGGAACCAAGTTTACCTCCCACAGGCGGATGGAAGTCTTGGCATACCACACCTTACCATCTCGCCGCCCAGTTGTGTTACATGCTAGAGTGGTATAGGGCTGCCTCGGAGAAACATTTAATTTTCATAGATCAGTCGATCACCGGAATACACATTTGAAAGGTCCCTTGGTTGGCCAAATACGTTTGACCTAGGAGGTCTATTCCTCACTGGGCCACTTTCGAAGCCTGGGATAGGGTTGCTATCACATGAGGCCTAATCACACCATTATCACCCTTTACACCAGTAACTGACAATCCTGAATTCCCTCAAGCCTCAACAAGTGAGGGGTTTCTCAAATGGCAGGAAGCCAACTGTAAACGAACTGGGAATTTCTTTGACCCAGTGGGCCTGATGCTCTTTGACCACCTCCGACTAGAGTACGGCATACCAGAATATTAACGTTGGTGTTATATCAATATTTGCCACTCGGTTGCCCAGTCCTCCATTAAGCCTCACACTGACACATCTGCTCTGGCACTGCCCTAAACTCAAGCAGTATTAGGAACAGTAATGGCCAACATTTACAACATGTGCAAGATGGGCCTACCCCAGTTCCCTAGCTTCCCCAACACCCTAGCATACCCCGTCTGTTCCCCTAGAGGCAAGGAAATAACTCTAGAACTGTGTGTTGCCGGGCAGGTCCTCATGGCCCATGGGCGTACGGACTATGTGCTGGAATACACTGACTGGTTTCACTCTCTGAATATGGAAAAAAATCTCCTCCACCATCAACCACAAGAAGTAGCAGCAATTTGAAAAGCGATGGGGCGCCTGCATGAACTTTCTTGCCAATGAATTTCGAGGATTCCCCTGCCTAAACTACCTGAGTGCTGCGCCTCACTGTGGATTAGCGTGCAGTTGTGTTCGAGGACCCCCGCCTAAGGGACTATGCACAACCCACTTCTTTATCATGCTCATGAGAGAACAGGATTTTTTTTTCTTGTTATCTTCCGCTTATTTCTCCCTCTACCATTTTGTCATTACCCTCCCACCTCATTTCCCTTTGCTATCCCAACCTTAGTCAGCTTTGACAGCCCCACTGGCCAGAGGATGTAGGTGGGAGTATGTTTTACCCGTTTTAAAATACTCAATGAAACAGATTTGAACTATCAAAGGTTTCTGACACCGAGGTTAAAGGGACCTTTTTTGGCGTTAAAATCACAATGACTATTTTTATTTGAATATTTTCATTGGTGGAGGATAAAAAATAATGGTATAACATTTTACTGTTTTTGAACTGTTAACAGATACAAAAAAAACTGGTGTCATCCCACAACAGGAATCATGTGTTTCAAGTATGTAAGTACCATTTCCTAGATGCTTTTGACAGAAGGGAATGAAAGAAGGAAAGAAGGAGGTGCTGAGAAGATTTCCAAGAAAGGTTGGGATATGAGGCCCAAGAACAGTGATAAAGTCACAAAAGAGCAAGGCCAAGATTCTGAAACGTGTCCCGCAGTGCAGTGAAGCAGCCAGGCAGCCACAAATGCTGCGCTGCGTGACAATGAGAGAGCAGGAGAGCGCTATATGCATAGTGTGTTAGGGTGTGTGCATGAGTCTAGCATAGGTTTGTACAGGAAAGGTACCCTTCCTGTACAAGATACTATGCCTTGACAAGTGGAAATGCTTTTCCTACTCTGTATGTGTGCTGTACATGCAGCACACTTACAAAGTCGGAAAAGCAGGGAGAAATAAGAACATTTCTCCATTTAACACCTGCTTTTCAGCAGCATTAACTTTTGGCACTAAAATCTTTCTTCTGATGTTTTAGAATAGGGTTTAGCGCCAAAAAGCATTGGTGATAGCACGGGTACGCCCATGTACCACCTATGTTATGCCCCCTTGACGCAAAGTAAGGCAAAGCAGCGTTTCACGCTGCTTGCGTTACTTTGCCACACAAACCAACGCAAATAACATGTTGCGTTGGTTTGTGAATCCCAATAAACGTTTAGAGTCGGGTTAGCATTGCAAAAGTAACTCTAACCCGATGATAAACCTTTGCGAATCCAGGCCTGAGTGACCTAATGGAGTAGTGCATAGAGATGTGGCACTGAAAGCGGGCCTGTCTTTTGCCCAATAACTACAGGCAAAAGAGAGTTGCCAGACATGTTGTAGGAAGTTGTTCTGCATGCATTAATACCAACAAAGACGCATATGTTTTTGACAGCCATAAGTATGAAAGGCAATGATTGGCGAGGAGATTTCTCCAAGCAAGAGAAACATAAGTCACGAGTATTCAGCAACAAATAAAGGGGTGTTGTGTATCTGATCAACTGATAAAAGATGCTTCAGTTTTGGAGATCATTATCTGTCTCGATTTGAGATTATATGAGAGAAAGAGGGATGTCTTGTTTATCAGCTGCCATGGCACTTCATGAATTGCAAGTGTTTGTAATACCCATTCTACCCGCGTTAATGCTCACATCTGGTCCTGCTCTTGTAGCAAAAGCTTCAAATCTTCTTTCAGGTGATTGGATGCAGAAAGGTTGATAATGGAGACTGCGTATATCCCCTTGGGGGGAGTTTAAAACCGTTGTCAATCCCTTTAAAAGTGGTATGTATTATTTCTCTAGCAGCTTCTCTCTCAGAGTATGCATGATCTTGTTTTATGATGGCTTAGATTCGGGTCGCCAGAAACCTTTTATTCTTTACAAGATTGCATTCCCAGAAATAAACTACTTAAATCCATATGTTCACTGCGATTTAACGTGTTCTTCTACAGCACTCACACTAGATTGGGATAGTTATATTTGACATAACATCCCAACACTATAAGTGATTATACTCATGGAAAAATGTGTGTATCGCTAGGGTCTGGTCTGTTTACTAACAGACCAGCACCTTTAGACAGAAATCGATTCATCCACATATTACAGTCTGCCATAAGGTCATAACATCTGAGCCAAACAAGTTTAACAGTGATATTTTCTTTACACTGCTAACCTGTCAAATGTGTCACATTCGGCTTTGCAATTGATGTTTTTATCAAATCTTTACGAGATGCAAAGCTCATACAACTGTTCTGTGGTACCGTCTTATTTAAAAATATAGGGGGTCATTCTGAAACCCGCCGGCGGCGGATGCCGCCGGCCTGGCGGGAACCACCAGAAGACCGTACCGCGATCGAAAGACCGTACCGCGGTCGAAAGACCGTACCGCGGTCGAAAGACCGTACCGCGGTCGAAAGACCGCGGCGGTCATTCTGAGTTTCCCGCTGGGCTGGCGGGCGACCGCCAGAAGGCCGCCCGCCCGCCCAGCGGGAAACCCCCTTCCACGAGGATGCCGGCTCCGAATGGAGCCGGCGGAGTGGAAGGGGTGCGACGGGTGCAGTTGCACCCGTCGCGATTTTCAGTGTTTGCCACGCAGACACTGAAAATCTATGTGGGGCCCTGTTAGGGGGCCCCACGACACCCGTTCCCGCCAGCCAGGTTCTGGCGGTGGAAACCGCCAGGACCAGGCTGGCGGGAAGGGGGTCGGAATCCCCATGGCGGCGCTGCTTGCAGCACCGCCGTGGAGGATTCCCAGGGGCAGCGGGAAACCGGCGGGACACCGCCGGTTTCCCGTTTCTGACCGCGGCTGTACCGCCGCGGTCAGAATGCCCATGGAAGCACCGCCAGCCTGTTGGCGGTGCTTCCGCGGTCGTTGGTCCTGGGGGTCCATGACCGCCAGGGTCAGAATGACCCCCATAATAATTTGACTAGGAAACATTCATGGTCATAACGAGGTATTTGCACCCCGCCCACCAAATTTTGTTGCCCAAATACTCTTTTCATTAATATTTTCTTTCCAATACACATAGATTTGTTCCAAAAACAAATCAAAGAACTGATATACATAGATAAACCTGCGAGTTCTAATCAAAATATGTTTCAGCGTTTCAGATCTGTCATCACTGTTAAAATAAGAAAACATTTTTTAAACGTTTTTAGGACTGTTCATTGGAGCTGATTGACAGTGATCCCACTGTCATTTTATATTTCACTCGAGCGTCAATTCACAGAATGTAATTGGTATCAATAAGAATAAAAACAAAACAGCTCCTGATGATTCTCCGCCATGAGGTAGGAATATTCATTATTTAATAAAGCATATGAACCCATGTTTGCCGCCAGCTGTTCAACAGCATTTATTCCCATGAACCTGAAAGTGGACCTGGTGTAATAATGTTATCCAAAATGTCAAATATACATATATATTTAGCGTTAAATACCCGAATATGTAGGGAGACCTTGTAGAGGAATAGTCGGAGCACATGGCACAAAGGTGGAAATATAGCGGAGGGTCATCTTCCAGTAAGTGAGGGCTACACGTATTAGAATGGGACAGGACATGGGTGTCGTGGAACCAGGGCAGAGCATGCTATGTTATTTACAGTGATTAAGCATATTAATCGTGTACCTCATCTCTGTCAGATTGTGGCCCACTAACCAATAGTCCAACCACTGTAGTTGTCCTGCTGAACAGTAGGCATTAAAGTCCGGAGCACCCATCCCACCCTTGTCGGTGGGTAATTGCGGCTTTTTCAAGCTGACGTTGTGTCACACTTTGACCAATATCAAATCAGTTAATAATGTGTTTATTGTTTTAAATGTGTGGGCAGGTGCAATCACCGGTAAATTCACAAAGTGATTAAGGAGTCGGGCAGCATTACCATCTTGACGAGAGTCAATGTCCGTGCCACCTATATTGGTAATGTGATCCAAAACCTGATTTGTGATTTAAGGGATGCAATCATTCTCAAAAGATTCCCATTCAATAAATCTGGTGCTTCAATATATTTGGATGCCAAGACCACAGAATGTGTGTGGTGCCATTGCAATGTGTGCATCCTCAAAAGGTAGTGTGGGCTCTGTATAAGTGTTCGCAAATGAAAAGGCATGGGACTTGTTGTAATTAACTCGAAAGACCAGATAGGTCAGCAAATATTGAGAGTAGTCCTGAGATCTCAGTCAAATCTGCTTGAAGGTCCCACACATGCAGTAACATTGGCGTACAATGAAACAGCACGTACCGTGGGACCCCGGGGAATCCTCTCATGCCTGTGCCTCCTGTCGAAAACACCATATAGGATGCTGGCCTGGTGTGTGGTGGACACCTATGGTGTTATAACCTTATACTAGGACCAGGTATCCCCTATTAGTAAACTGTAGGCAGTATCTAAGAAGCCAGGGCTCTCTAGAGGTAGCTGTGTATGAGCAGCCAAGACTTATCTAGGAGACATGCAAAGCTTATGCAATACCACTATAGTCACACAGCACTTATCACACATGAAAGAACCACACAGCATTACTAAAAAAATGTACTTTATTATGGAAACACACATTAGAATACTTATAGGCAGTTCTCCCTCAACTGGAGGTAAGTTCACACTATATATGTATATACACACAATAGCAGTCAGAAATTAGCATATAAACAATTAGCATTGGCAATACTCAGTAAAAATAGTAGGGACCTAGGGGAGGGCCAAATCATACACTAAGAAAGTGGAATGCGAGATGCAGTCCTCCACCCAAGGATGTGAAGTTGTTAGAGGAGAGCTGGAAGAACTAGGAATCTCAAGAGGTGAGTACCTCAGTGACCCCAGTGACCAGGAGAGCAGAGGTAAGTACCTGGTTTTCCCAAGGACTAATAGGAGGACTTAGAAAAAGGATTTTGCAAGAACAGGACCAGACAAGAAGAAACCAAAGGTGGATTCCAGTAGAAGAGGACCTGTGAAAGAAGGGGACAGAGTCCAGTCCATGATGGAGTGTCCATTGGGGGTAGGAGCCACTACCCCCTCCCCCCCTTCTGTGGATGCAGAACCAGGTCGACGAGGGAAGAAGACGACCAGCTGTGGAACCCAGGAGTTGAAAAGAAGTCATTGGAGTGGTGCAGATCATGTCAAACCTCGGTTGTCAGGTTGCAGATGGTCAGTGGTGCAGGAGAAGCACCAACAAGCCTTGGCAAATGCAAGAGGAGCAAAAGAAGAGGACCAGCACACGGGTAAAATGGCTTCCCCACACTTATGAAGTCCAGTGAAATGGAGCTAGAGTTCGCAGGGGCACCTCTGCTCATGCAGGGGTGCCCTTACACACAGGGACCTGCACCCTGCCCTCTGGGCTAGGAGGGCCTACCATAAAAGCGACTTACTGTACTTGGTGAAGTGACATGTGGTGAAAGGGTACATGCACCTTTTCATGCAGGCGGCAATGGCAGGCCTGCCAACACATTTTGCATGGGCTCCTGTGGGTGGCACAATACATATTGCAGCCCATGGGGAACCACTGGTGCCCAAAGGCCAAGAGTACCTAAGTACCATATACTAGGGACTTATAAGGGGCACCAATATGCCAATTGTGGGTTGTGCAAAGTCCTGGGCAACCAAATTTAGAGGGAGAGAGTACAATCTCTGAGGTCTGGGATAGGTAAATTTGTCTGTGGCTCCTTCACCCTTTCAGGTAAGTACCATACCTTCAGTAGCACATTTGCAGGTTGATATTCTACCTAGCTGCAGATTCCTCACCTTCTGAATATCAAGAGATGCCAGACTGGATACAGAAATGTTCAAAGCAGTGCTCCTACATGTGGGTAGCTGGCAATGTGTGACTCTGCGTCAAAGTTGTTTCAAGCCAGAACTGACAGGCAGAGATGCATATAAGCGCCACCCATGTGTGCTGGTGACAGTTTCTTTCAGGAATTCTTCCGTTCCCTCAGACAGGATCTGTATGCACTGAATCGAAAGAACCAGTGTGCAGGTTTCTGGACTGGGCCCTTTTTAGACTTAAGACAAAATGCCCGTCTTGTAGGACTTAAGTGTCCAGACAGTAGTGCTTTGTGAATGTGTGCACTGATGTCCATGTAGCTGTGTGACAGATATCCAGAATAGGCAATCTACATGCTGATATAATCTGCCCCCCACCCACCCCCCAAGCTGCAGGGGTTTGGTCAAATCCCTGGAGCAAGGACTTAGTCAATGCATCAGTATGAATCGGAAATTCAGTTGGTCTGCAAACCATGTACAACACATTGTTCAATACTGCCCAGAAAGTGTTTGCAGGTAACGATAAGTCCCACAATATGAGTTCAGGGAAACTCAAAACAGTCTTTCATAAATAACACCCTAATAAAAGGCACAAAGAAACAGGACATGTATTTCAAAATGTTTATTTTTAAATTTTAATCTAATCTAGAGCCTAAAATATGAATGGTAACCACACAGATTGAAAAAATAAATTTAACAAAAGCTGTGGTGATCAGCGAAAATATCATGTACATTATTAACTTGATTATTGAGTTTGTAGCATCCTAACACCCTTGAGCTATTTCTAAGTGCTATGCTAATTTTAGCTGAAGCAGTAAATAGGAAGCCTGTGTTCAAGTTTCTCAAGATGGATCGCTCATCATAGCCATTATATAAAATAGTGAGTCACCTATTATCTATCACAGCTGGAAAATAAACAGTAACAGGCTGAAGGCCACTTTTTCTCGCTGTCCCCAATGCCTCCTCCGACTGAGGCTTGTGTAAAACTCCTGGTGTGAACACCCTCTCTTACTGTGGTTTTATAATAATTGGTTGCCAATATCTTATATCATGAAAAGGGATGCAGGAATGCATACACTAAAGCATCAATAAAACTAAATCAATCATGATGACATGCCCTTTAGTAAAACACATCACAACTGTAGATTTGAACAAATGACAGCTGGTCCGGCAAGCACAGGAGAGCAGACAGAGTTCATAGGTGACAGGTTGAATTTGGGTTGAGCTACCCCACTGCAGATCTTATGCAGTCTCTTCCAACACCTGGTTGCAGTCCGACAGTTCCTTGGTGTTGTGCCCACTGAAAAGTTTGCATGGCATGGCAAGAATGCAGGAGACAACAAGGTCAAGAAGACTCAGAGCCATCTTCATGGAGACCCAGGGCAGACATTCAAACATCAGGATCATGGCCTGATTGCCCTGGGCTTATTGGTCCAGATGAAAGATCCGAAAGCACACTGTATCAAGATGGCTCTGATGAAGGTGAACATCTGTGGAGTCAGGTGTTGTTGGAAATGGCTGTTTCTGCAAGGTTATCTCCAAATATTGTGCCTTTTCCCTCCTATTTTTCGGACCCTTGTTATGTTGGCTTTAGGACTCTGGGCACTTTAAAACTGCTATCAGTGCTAAAATGCATGAGCTCTCTCCCCTAAAACTTGGTATATTTGGCTTACACCTGTTTCACATATTTAATCTACCTGTAAGTCCCTTGTAAAGTGATATACCATATTCACAGGGCCTGTAAATTAAATGCTACTAGTGGGCCTGTAGCGCTGATTGCACCACCCACAGAAGTAGCCTTTCAAGGTTGACTCAGGCCTGCCACTGCAGTGCCTGGGTGCACAGTTTACTGCCACAGTGACTTGGCAAGTCAAACTTCTTGCCAACGTCTAAACTCCCTTTTTTACTTCACCTAAGTCATCTTCAAAGTAGGCCCTAGATAGCCCAATGGGCAGGGTGCTGTGTATGTAAAAAGTAGGGCATATAATTTTATTTGTTACATGTTCTAGTAGTGACAAACAGCCTATTCCTTTTTCCCTACAGCGAGTGCTGCTCCTCTCATAGGTTTGCATTGGGAATTCCCTTATATGTCTCTAACTGGTAATTTCTGATCTGTGAGGAGTAGCATGGGCATGTTTGGAATGGTAGTGAGAAATCCTGCTTACTGGTGTGGGTGGAATTTACATTACTATTTTAGAAATGCCACTTTTAGAAAGTGGGCATTTCTCTGTGCGTAGAACTCTAGTGCTTTGCTTCCTGTCTCCAATCCATGTCTAGGGCAGAGTCACAGCTACACTAGGTGCATACTTTTCAGACAGCCATATCACAGGAGGGGCTGGGTGTGACAGAAGAGGCATCTGCATACTGATAGTCATCCTGGGCTGGGTAGAAGTAGTGGTCGTTTATACTTTACATGTCAATAGGCTGTGTCCTGCCCTCACATAAAAGGCTGATTACTACCTACTGATGTCCGGAGACAGGGCTGGGTTGAAAGGGGTTGTGTTTCATTTGAAAGGGTTCCTGATTCTGGACTATCCAGGGGTGCTGCTAGGAGAAACTGCCATTGGAACCATTGGCTTTAGTGTGTGCTGGCCTGCCTGCTCTGTACCCCTTGCTCTGTGCCCGAGTGTTCTCCTGGGGCTACCCCAGTACTGGCTGTGGGATTCTGGGTCCGTTCACTCAAGTGCCCCCAAATACTGCATACTAAGGGGCATATTTATACTCAGTTTGCGCCGGAATTGCGTCGTTTTTTTTTACGCAAATCCGACGCAAAGCTAACTCCATATTTATACTTTGGCGTTAGACCCGTCTAGCGCCAAAGATCTTGGAGTTTGCGTCATTTTTTAGCGTGGACACCTACCTTGCGTTAATGATATGCAAGGTAGGCGTTCCTGTCTAAAAAATTACTCCAAGGCATGTGCGCCTTATTTAAACTCCTGTGCAAAAATGACGCACGGGAGTGGGCGGGTCAAAAAAAATGACGTCCAGCCGCTTTTGCGTCATTTTTTAACGCCTGGTCAGGGCAGGCGTTAAGGGACCTGTGGGCTCGGAAGGAGCCCAGAGGTGCCCTCCCATGCCCTCAGGAACACCCCCTGCCACCCTTGCCCATCCCAGGAGGACGCCCAAGGATGGAGGGACCCATCCCAGGGAACTTAAGGTAAGTTCAGGTAAGTATTTTTATTTTTATTTTTTTGTGGCATAGGGGGGCCTGATTTGTGCCCCCCTACATGCCACTATGCCCAATGCCCATGCCCAGGGGACATAAGTCCCCTGGGCATGGCCATTGGGCAAGGGGGCATGACTCCTGTCTTAGCACAGACAGGAGTCATTTCAATGGGGGTTGGGAGTAAAAAAAAATGGCGCAAATCGGGTTGAGGCCAAAATTTTGCCTCAGACCTGACTTGCCCCATTTTTTGACGCCCAAGCTCCATTTTCCCCTACGCCGGCGCAGCCTGGTGTGGGTCATTTTTTTTTACGCACACCAGTCAGCTGTGCCGGCTAACGTCATTCCATAAATAAGGCGCCCGCATGGCGCTTTGGAATGGCGTTAGCCGGCGTTAAAATTTTTGACGCACAACTGCGTTGGCGCAGTTGTGCGTCAAAAAGTATAAATATGGCCCTAAGTACTTCCAAATTTCTGGCTCACTGTGTCCTGCACCTGGTGAGGGCTTTGCATCGTACCCTGTTTTCGCCAGCAGGTGGGTGTGCTTTGGATCATCACCTTTCGTGCTTTACATGTAGCCCATGGTGAGAGCTTTGTATTTTCGTGTCCTGGTTCACCTCTAAACGTGTGGTGAGTGGCTCATCTGTGGTTGGTGAAATTAGCACTTGGCGAGCACTTCTTTGTCTCTACTTCAGGGGTGAAATCAAGCATGTGCGAAGCACTTTTACAAGGACTCCTGAGTGTGGATTCCAGCTGGGAATGAGAATTCCGGCCCAGGGGATCCTGTGCTTGTGCTGATCATGCACCCACTACTCCTAAGGATCACGAGTGCTTGGTGTAATTTGTCTCCAGTACAGCACAGTACTTCCACCATGGGCTGCTTGGGCCGCATAGGCCAGTGAAGACTTCCCGCTCGGAGTGGGAGCGCTGCAGTTCCTCTCAGTGTGACCCTGTAACACGTTGCCTGGCAAGGAGTTTTACCAAAAGACCTTTTTCCAAGTTACCGTAACTCATGTAGAAGGCACACAGGGGCTTCTACGGCCTACGTGGGTATATGTGCATTCACTGAGGTTGTGACTTATGTCACTGTTGAATATTACTTTATCCAGGATAATGAGTACTGTTATCAGCCTTGGCTTATGAGGCACATTAACTACTGTTCACATGCTTCACTGCTGCATTTTGTGACCTGATGCTATAATGTATGTACTTTTTTACCCTGCCTTGTCAGGATGATGAGTATTGTCAACAGGATTCGTTCTTTATGCACAGTTCTTGTGACCAATGTTGTTGTTGGCCTAATGAAATATACATGTAATACAGAAACCTATTTATATATAATCTTGTGTGGGGCCTCTTTTGTGGTGTATTCATTGTGTCACTGGTGTGTTGTTGTGCAGATGCTTTTCACATGAACTCTGGAGATAACTACGACTATTAACAATAAAGAGGGACAGGGAGATTATTGGCCCAGTGTACTTACTCCCAATGACTAGTCACAAAACAAAAGGTACACTGTTCCAGAAGATCACACAGGGAACCCAAAGGTTTAGGAGCAAGAGTCCTCACACATCCGTTTGGATGTCATGCTTCATCATCGGGGGATGCTCCTTGTCAGACCGGCGCTGCAATATCTGACGGACTCCCCTTGCGGGGGCTCTTTGACGGAGATCTTTTGTAGAGACTGCCACAGAAGGTTATCTCACTTGATTGCCTAGGGGTAGACTCTCAACAAACAGGAGAGAAAGAATATAGATTAAAATTGATTCTAAGTCTCGACAACCAAATAATTTATTCTCAGAAACAGAGAACTTAGACCAAGATTAAAAACAACGTGAAAGTGTTAGTGTGAGGATAATGCTCAACCACTTTCTGATAGAGGGTCTGGACTGGGAAATTATAACCTTGTCTCTAGACGTGGGTCAACATGTTTCACGTCCGATGGTCCAAACGGATCCAATGACGCTTCATCAGGACCAACATCAACAAAAACTCAAAACTTCTCCTGAAGTACTCAAAATATCAATACTATAAGAGGACAGAGAAAAAGGGGGGAGAAAGTACCTCCCATCACTTACAGTGAAGTATATTGTCCGTCCGGTCAACTACAAAAAGGTCGCCCATCCCCAAATTATGGAATAGGCTCCCTGGGAAGATGGATGCCTAGGACTGCTGCTGTTGTTTGTACAGAGGTCCGTAGTGTACGCACCTACCCTGGCGTCTCTCTTCCCGTCATTACGACTACTCTGTGCCAAGCTACCAGGGGGTGAGCACAGGTTATCTTTGGTGTGTAACTTACTTGCAGTGACTAGAGTGGTGGGTTCTGCCTGGCTGAGGTGCATACCCTAGCCAACCAGAACCCCCATTTCTAGCATGTGTGCCTTTGGCCTCTTGATTGAGAACTCCAAAGTTATCAAGAGGTTTATCTGGTAGTGATCTACCACTGACTTTGTTAAGCTCGCCTACAGCAGCCAGGCAAGGTAGAAGAAGACTGGTGCCCTTGACCTTTTCAGATGAGCAGTGACTACTGGTATCACTTTTGTGAACACCCGAGGGGCACTGGTGAGGTCAAAAGGGGGCACCACAAAATCAAAGTGATGTTGACCCACTTTGAACTGCAGATAACTTTTGTGGGCCTGCGGAAAGGGGATGTGGAAATAGGCAACCTGCAGATGCAATGCTATCATCCAGTCTCCAGGATACAGGGCAGAAAGAACCCAAGCTAAAGTGAGCATCTTAAATTTGTCTTTTGCACAAAAAAGTAACAGGAATAACCAGCCCTCAGTTATGGTGCCAGGGGCCTCTCTATGGCAACTTTGGTAAAAAGAGCCTGGACTTCCTGCCATATAATGGTCCTACATCAGGCGCTCCACTGTGGGTGGCAGCTGTGGTGGAGTGTAAAGAATTAGTAGTGCACAGCCGTGTTGGACAACCTGAGGGCCCCATTTAACACTTGTGACGTTTTGCCACCCCTGCAGAAAGGGGCTAATTGTGCCCTTGACTGCTTGGTGTGTGTCACTAATGGTACCCTAAACAGATTTTGCAGCAGTTACTAGGTAGTGGGGGGCATAGGCTTGAGGGGACTGCTGTCCCTGATGGCCAGGATACTGTTGCCAGGGCCACGGCCTTGACCTTTAAATGGCTGGAAACCATACTGTGCTGGCAATGGAGGCTGATGCGGTCTATAACCAAGCTCCCGGCATATCTCCAAAAAAGATGACCTTGCTGTGGGGATTGCCAGATTGGAGCTGAGAGACTAAGACTACGTGGGATTGCCCTTCTTTTCTCAAATTGCAACAGGGCCAAATCTGATTTCTCGCCAGCAAGTGGAAACTGATGAACAGCATGTCTTTTAAGCAAACATGGAAGCCAGTAGGCCTCATTCTTCAGTGGTGCTGAAGCACCACACTAGTTCCCATTGTCCCTGCCAGACACTCAGTGGTATACAGGCCCAAGCAAATAACAAATTTAGCAGCATGACAACCAATTTTAATAGTCTGGGCCAGTAAAGATTGCAGTCCTGTGACTGCGGGCAGAATCTCACCCACTACTTCCTGGATTGCATGGGTATAATGACCAAGGAAACAGCTGGCAATAACTAATCTCAGAGCATGACTAGCTCTATAGAACATGCACTTGGGAAAGGTATCCACTGATTTTGACTCTCTATTCAGGGGCCAGAGGAGGAAAAACATTTGTGTTCACTTTGCTGGTGGATGGCTGTACCACCAAGCTCTCAGGTGTTGGATGCTGGGTCAAAAAAGTAAGGATTACTTGGAGCAGGCCTATATTGGTGGGCAACCTGTCAGTTAACTGGGGGCCCAAGTGCCCAATAGTGTATCAGTCAGGGACTCATTAAATGGCAAAAGAGGTTCCGTAGGAGCCTGGCAATGCTGCAAGACCTATTTTTGGACATTTGTTCTGACCTCCATAGAGGGAGGTGGAGTTCAAGAGCCTTAGTAGCTCTGGAAATAGCTTTGGTGAAGGAAGTACTCCCCTCCATTGGTGGTTCAGGGAGAACACTAGCCTAGTATCGGGTGAGGTGCCCAGTCATCTGCATCATAAGGAGGGACAAGGGCTTGTTTATCTCCTCCACAATCATCTTAATAAGGCTGGCTCTTATCACAGTCCGAGCCAAAAAGCTGGTGGAAAGTATATGCATGACAGCATGGTAATAGGATAGAGTCTGAGCCTTTTGGGTTTATAATAGGCTGCAGCATGTCAAGTTCAGGACCCAGCCTCGAACAAGCCGGTGCTCAGACAGTAGGATGGGGTGTAAGTACTCGTTCGGCAGTGTTGATGGTGGTGGCAATGAACGATGGGCTGGTGTGATGTGCAGCATTGAGGCTGATGCTGGAAAAAAATAGAACAGGTTCATGTGGTCCAGACACCAGAAAGGGTGAACCCGCCAGCGGAAATCTGACTGAAGGACCATGCAGATTCTTGGGTACCAAAGGCACCCATAGAGGGATAAAAATTCACAGCATAACCTCATTAAAGGCTCCAGTCTTCTGCAAGGTCACCAATGGACTTAGAACCTCTACATCTGGAGGTACAGTGATGCCCTTGCACCTTCTCCAAAGAGTGGCAGGAAGGAGCAGAGTCTCACGAAGAAATCTTATGCTTTGTTCTTGGACTTACCCAACATTTCTGAAAAACATGTTAGAAGGTTTGTATTTAAGCTATCTGTACAGTGGAGTGACCAAAACCTGTATGTATGCACAGTACCTTGAAGCCATCATCTTCAAAAACACCATGCACTGCAGTACAAGCCTCGGAATACTTTTGCCTAGTTCATGCAGCAGGCTGGCATGTATAACACACTTTTGTACTCATGTATGGGTAAAATATTTGGAGTTTGTGGGATACTCTAAGGGGCATATTTATACTCTGTCTGCACCGGAATAGCGTCGTTTTTTTTTACGCAATTCCGACGCAAAACTAACTCCATATTTATACTTTGGCGTTAGACACGTCTAGCGCCAAAGTCCATGGAGTTTGCGTCATTTTTTAGCGTGGACACCTACTTTGCGTTAATGATATGCAAGGTAGGCGTTCCCGTCTAAAAAATTGACTCCGCGGCATGTGCGCCGTATTTACACTCCCGGGCAAAACTCACGCTCGGGAGTGGGCTGGTCAAAAAAAATGACGTCCAGCCGCTTTTGCGTTGTTTTTTAGCGCGTGGTCAGGGCAGGCGTTAAGGGAACTGTGGGCTCGGAAGGAGCCCAGAGGTGCCCTCCCATGCCCCCAGGGACCCCCCCTGTCACCCTTGCCCACCCCAGGAGGACGCTTAAGGAAGGAGGGACCCATCCCAGGGAACATAAGGTAAGTTCAGGTAAGTAATAATTTTTTTTTTTTTTGTGGCATAGGGGGGCCTGATTTGTGCCCCTCCTACATGCCACTATGCCCAATGACCATGCCCAGGGGACAGAAGTACCCTGGGCATGGCCATTGGGCAAGGGGGCATGACTCCTGTCTTTGCTAAGACAGGAGTCATTTCAATGGGGGTTGGGAGTCGAAAAAAATGGCGCAAATCGGGTTGAGGCGAAAAATTTGCCTCAGCCTGACTTGCCCCATTTTTTGGCACCCAAGCTCCATATTCCCCTACGCCGGCGCTGCCTGGTGTACGTCATTTTTTTTCACGCACACCAGGCAGCGCCGGCGGCTAACGGCGGCTAACGTCATTGAATAAATACGGCGCCCGCATGGCGCTTCAGAATGGCGTTAGCCGGCGCTAATTTTTTTGACGCAAAACTGCGTTAGCGCAGTTTTGCGTCAAAAAGTATAAATATGGCCCTCAGTGTACTGTAAAAAAAAATGTGCAGCTTCATACTCAAATTTGACATCAGTAGCATGTTTATTAATGCAGCCCAATGCATGCAATGAAGGTTTGGAGCATGTGAATTAGGAATACTAGCTGTAGTAGCTGCCTCCAATGTAGATATAGCAGAAAGTATGATTATTTGTTTTCCCCGTGCTAGAGGGAATATGACTGTCTGACCTTCTTTGGGGATGTTCTCAGAAGGAGTGAATCGCTCCACTACATTGGAGTACAAAAGTGATTTGTATGCTATTGGGGTTGTTTATTCCTCATTGCAGACTAATTATGTGTAGCCTTAGGTGCTAAGAAGAACCCTCATCGCTAGGTTGGTCTTGTTATCACGCATTTGTAGGTGCTTCGTCTGTAACATGTCTGCTTGCAGACCCCGTAAGAGAGCTGTGTGTGATTTTTGTCAAATTCCTTTCAGCAGATGTAGGATTGATTAATTCACGCAGGGGCTTGACTCGCTCAATGTATGATAATGCCTCTGGGTCTTCTTGTATGATCTCCATTATCCTTGCTGCAAAGAGGCCATAGCTATTCATATACCTCATAGGCAATCTGGTATATGCATACTGAAAAACGTCAAATAAAAAAGCAGTTAGATACTGGGGTTCAGGCACTATATTTTTGTTAAAGAAACCAATAGAAATATCTAATGCTGTTCTGTATTCTTCCTAACTAGGTTGGTCATAAGTCCAGTGATGAGAACATTTTGCACTCCCTGTCTGTACCATTAACTTCCTACAGTCTAAAATTACTGTATATGAATTGGCAAATTTTAATACTAGAAAAAAGAGGTATTCATGATAGAATGGTAAGATACTATTAATGCTTGATTTTGTAATTGATATAGGACTGTCTTTATATCAAGCTTAGCTTGTGGTTTATGGCACAGAGTCTGAACTTGGGGCTCACTCCTTTAAACCTCACCCTAACCTCAACTTCGCATGCTGACTCTCCCTCTTCTGTTCATGTATCATCCTTTCTGCGATACTCTGTCCGTTCGCTCTTTTCTGCCCATTTCTGTTTGCAGAGTTTAGCAAATAAAAGGAAGAGTACTAATACTGATCTGGCTTCTTAATTTTATCATGACATCTCAAATTATATCCCTCTCTCCACTGGACCCCCGCTGTGAAGGAGAAACATTCCTGGTTTTCTGTTTAGATTTCTGCTTATTATTAGTCGCCAGTGCAACCTTTTCTGTACCAGAACCTTTAGACTTATATTTCATCTTGAGGCTTGAGAACCTAAATAGGTATTTCCCTCTGAAATAATTTAAGGACACTTCCATTCATGATCTTGTACAGGAACAGCAGCGAAGCACTGGCGCACTGCCAGAACCGAGCTTCTCCAATGTTACTGACAACTACTAAATGTACCTATTACCTATTCATTTCATAACGAAATCAACAGGCAGTGCAGCTCCATGCTCATTATGGGGGTCATTACAACCCTGGCGGACGGTGTTAAAGGTGCGGTAAAACCGCAAACAGGCCGGCGGACAAAAAAAGGGAATCATGACCCTGGCGGAAACCGCCAACAAAGACAGCCACTTTAACACACCGCCCGCCACGGCGGTACAGACAAGCAGCGCTGCGGTTACCGCCAACAGACAGGCGGGAGACAATGTACCGCCCACACTATTACAACCCGCCAATCCGCCACCTTTTCCGGGGCGGATGCACCGCAGATAAAGACACGGCGGAAACAGCTTTTGCTATGGGAAAACGCTCACCTGAACACATCCCACAAGGAAGGAGGACACCATGGAGCCCGAATTACAAATCCTACCTGCCTTTGTTTTTCTGCTCCTTTACGACCAACAGCTACGTAGGCGCAGAAGATACCGGTGAGTACTGCACCTACGACACGGGGAGGGAGGAGGCAAAAGTTAGGGGGACACCCACCAAACACCCCCACCCCCACCCTCGCATATCACAACATACACACCAATGCAGTCACAAAAATCACAGTAACAACCCACAATCCCCCCGGAAGAATGCAAAGACAATGCGAAATTCGGGCAAACATTGTAATGTGCCAATATACATGTCATACAAAAATATACAGATATACATATCTCAAAATCACTCTTATTTACACATACAATCCGAGAAGTAGTGCAGATATGTACACAACAATGTCCGTGCACCAACAGTCCAAAAGTGCATGGGCGAGGCCCACAATAGATACCTGACCAAAATCGGAGAGAACACTGCCGGGGCATCATATAGAAACACTACAGGCACCTCAGCCAGATAAAAGCGAAGCCTGATCCACGACGGGGCTCCATGCCCATTGATGTATCCTGGGGAGTGCAAAGCCACAGTCTCTCAAGTCACTACAGTGGGTGGTTTTCCCACTGTGCCATCCTGGGGAGTGCAAAGCCACAGTCTCTCAAGTAGATGCAGGTCTTCACTGGTTGTGGAGGGGACTGGTGCCCAGACTGGATGAGTCTCCATGTGAAAGTACCTGTCCTGTCACTGTCCTAGCTGCACATGGGATAAGGATGCCTGATGTGGCGGTCCATTCATTCCTACACGGTGCATGCCTTGTTCAGCGGTGCTTTGCCATGGCGGTCTTTGCCCTGTTCAGCGGTGCTTTGACATGGCGGTCTTTGCCCTGTTTAGCGGTGCTTTGCCATGGCATTTCAGGACTGTTCAGCGGTGCTTTGCCATGGCGGTCTTTGCCCTGTTCAGCGGTGCTTTGCCATGGCGGTCTTTGCCCTGTTCAGCGGTGCTTTGCCATGGCGTTTCAGGACTGTTCAGCGGTGCTTTGCCATGGCGGTCTTTGCCCTGTTCAGCTGTGCTTTGCCATGGCGGTCTTTGCCCTGTTCAGCGGTGCTTTGACATGGCGTTTCAGGACTGTTCA